>NC_087267.1:34054280-34358796 GCF_015220805.1 Pogoniulus pusillus
CTGTAACTGAATGGGTAGATGCAGGATTTAGTCTGCTTTTTACCTTAGCAAGGCTTTTGCATTGTCTCCCATAGCATCCCTGTGAGCAAGCTCAGGAAGTGTAGGATAGAAGAACACACAGTGACATGGATTAGGAACTGGTGACTTAACAAGAGTCAAAAGAGCAGTGATCAATGGTGCCAAGTGCAGCTGGAAAGCTGTAACTAGTGGAGTCCTCCAGGGATCAATGCTTGGTCCAGTCCTGTTCAATGACTATCACTGTCCCATTGATGATGGGACAGTGTCTGCTGGGCAAGTTTGCTGACAATACCAAACTGGGAGGCTTGGCTGACACACCTGAAGGCTGTGTGGCCATTCATTGAGACTTGGACAGACTGGAGAGTTGGGCAAAGAAGAACCTAATGAGTTCAATGAGAAGTGCAGAGTCCTGCACCTGGGAAGGAATAACAAACTGCAGCAGTACAGGTTAGGAGGTGATCTGCTAGAGAGCAGCCCTGTGGAGAAGAACCTGGGAGTTCCAGTGGACAAGTTATCCATAGGACAGCAATGTGCCCTTGCGGCAAAGAAGGCCAGTGGTGTCCTGGGGTGCACTAAGAAGAGTGTGTTGAACAGATCGAGGGAGGTTGTCCTTCCCTTCTATTCTGCCCTAGTGAGGCCTCACCTGGAATACTGCATCCAGTTCTGGGCTCCTCAGTTCAAGAAGGACAGGGATCTACTTGAGAGAGTCCAGCAGAGGGCTACAAGGATGATTAAGGGACTGGAACACTGCCTTATGAGAAAAAGCTGACAGACCTGGGGCTTTTTAGTCTGGAGAAGAATGAGAGGGGATCTAATAAATGTATAAAAATATATATGAAGGCTGGGTGTTGAGAAGGAAGGGACAGCTTCTTCTTACTTGTGGCCTGTGATAGGACAAGGGTTAATGGCTATAAACTACAGCACATGAAGTTCCATTTCAACACGAGGAAGAGCTTCTTTACCGTAAAGGTGACAGGGCATTGGAACAGGCTCCCCAGAGAAGCTGTGGAGTGTCCTCTTCTCTGAAGACTTTCAAGACCTGTCTGGATGAGCTCCTGTGTGACCTGCACTAGATTATACAGCCTGCTCTGGCAGGGGAGTTGGACTTGAAGATCTCCAGAGGTCCCTTCCAACCCATAACATTCTGTGATCTTGTGACATTACAGCTGCCTTCCAATAACTGAAGGGATCCTAGAAGAAGGCTGGAGAGGGATTTTTCATAAGGTTATGAAAAACAGGACAAAGGGGAATGGTTTGAAGCTGACGGAGAAGTAGGTTTAGACTGGATCTCAGGAAGAAGTTATTTGGTATGAGAGTGGTGAGACTCTAGAATAGGTTGCCCAGAGATGTTATGTTGTGGCTGCTTCATTCCTGAGGTTGTTCAAGGCCAGATTGGGTGAGGCCTTGAACAGCTGAGTCTAGTTGAGAGGTGTCCCTGCCCAAGGCAGAGATTGGAGTAGATGTTCTCTGAGGTCCCTTCCAACCTGAGCCACTCGATGATTCTATGAAATTACTGTTTTAAATCTGATACATGCAACATTTAAACTCTAGACCTCAGAGGAAGTTATAGAAGCTGTTTCTAGCCTTGAAAGATGAACAAGAAAACATAATCTTCTGCCTGAAGCATCTCCTGTGCTATGTTTAGAGTTATAACTGATTACCCAATAGGTTTTCTCTATCCAGTGTATTTTTTCCCTCTAACATCCCTTCCTTCAGAAACACAACCACTATTCATTGTATACATTTACTGCAACTGCAACATGATCTTCTACATTTGGCTCACACCAACTCCTAACATATGAAAACTGTTTCATCTCTCCTCATTAACTTCTCACTCTTTCTCTCCAAATGTGATATTCTGTGTCCATCCAACAAACTCTGGAATAAGCTCACCCACGTACATCCAATATATCTTCACTATGTCTTTTTCAGCCATTAGCCTAACCTGTTGACCTGCTGGTGACATTCTTAACCTATTTGCATTAATAAAACAGAATGTGCCACCTACAGCCACCACTGTAGAGTATTTTGTATTTTGAAGTTTTACTTTGAAAATGAATTCTTCTATGCTGCTAATCCATACTGGTCTCTGATTCAGATGTAAATATAGCATAAATATAGCAAAACTTCAAATTTTAACTTCAAATTTTCTTGGGTTCTTGCCCCACACTCTCAAAGTACACACCTCAGAGTTATGTTTTCAGGTTGTCACCACCCCTCACATTCCATTCCATTCCATTCCATTCCATTCCATTCCATTCCATTCCAGTCCATTCCGTTCTATTCTATTCTATTCTATTCTATTCTATTCTATTCTATTCTATTCTATTCTATTCTATTCTATTCTATTCTATTCTATTCTAATTTGTCATTCATTGATGTTCATCATTCTACTATGTTGGTTACAGTGCCAAAATTACTAAGTCAGTACTTAATACAACAAAATGAAAGCACTATGACGGATGGAAATCTCTTCAAGCTAAAAATTAGTAATAGAAAAGTGCAGTCCATTTTTGCTCTCTTCATGTTATCCTGAAGTGTTAGAGAAATAGTGGCTGAAAGGAGATGGAAATTTCATTGTGAGAAAGATCACTGGAAACACCATTTCAACCCTAAATGCACTTTTCAAATGATTACACACTCTCATGTCCAGTCTGCACCCAGCGTTTATGGAATGCATCTTTTTCAAGCACCTGTTGTGACTCTGCTCATGTAATACATGAAAGATGCAGCAAGTACCTCCTACTTAACTGTTCAAATAAGTCAGTTCAGACAAGCCTTTGTTCAGGTTATTTTCACCAAGACTCTCTGTTGGAAAAGAAAATGAGCTCAGAACCTAGTTAACCATAAGGTTTGAGAGTAGAGAAATAGATGCATATTGAGGACAAATGAGATGTCCACAAGACAGGCTAACAATTTGCTAAATAAAGCACCAAGAGGTGTAAAGGGTACAGAACTATTCTTGCTTGGGCAGATTTTTGCAAAACAAGCTCCTCAATGCTTGGACTATACATCTCATCCTCAAGATACCTTGGCATTGTCTGCTCACTCAGCACTAGCATATTAGTTCATTATGGATAAAGTGAAAATCTGGAAGAACATCACAGTATCACAGTATCATCACCAAGGTTGGAAGAGACCTCATAGATCATCAAGTCCAACCCTTTACCACAGAGCTCAAGGCTAGACCATGGCACCAAGTGCCACGTCCAACCTTGCCTTGAACAGCTCCAGGGACGGTGACTCCACCACCTCCCCGGGCAGCCCATTCCAGTGTCCAATGACTCTCTCAGTGAAGAACTTTCTCCTCACCTCAAGCCTAAATTTCCCCTGGCGTAGCTTGAGGCTGTGTCCTCTTGTTCTGGTGCTGGCCACCTGAGAGAAGAGAGCAACCTCTTCCTGGCCACAACCACCCCTCAGGTAGTTGTAGACAGCAATAAGGTCACCCCTGAGCCTCCTCTTCTCCAGGCTAAGCAATCCCAGCTCCCTCAGCCTCTCCTCGTAGGGCTGTGCTCAAGGCCTCTCACCAGCCTCGTCGCCCTTCTCTGGACACGCTCAAGCATCTCAGTGTCCCTCCTAAACTGGGGGGCCCAGAACTGAACACAGTACTCAAGGTGTGGTCTAACATTGCCACTTCCCTCATCCTTTGCAAAGGTGTACATGGATTTTTTAATTCATTGCCATCTCACTGAACACCACAAGGTCTGGTGAAAGCTACATTTTACACATTACACATTACTGCTGCGGATAGAGTTGTCTGCAGTACAGATACACACACACAGAGCAATATTTAGTAAGTACGGATTTTACAAAAACACTCCTGTAATACATAAAACCTTCTGCTTATTCTTGATTTGGTTCAAACCACACATCCTGCATCCTGCTGTCCTTTCTTGAACCTCTTCCACTGTGTACTTGATTGTCTGCTTTCATCAGGTTGGATTTTAAATACGGAATCAATTGGAACATACGTGAATCCCCCAAAGGCAATTCCATTTAAAGACTCTGCAGTGGCCATGTAGAAATATTTCTCCTGAGACTTTAAGAGACTTTGACTGCTCTGAAAATAATTTCTGAAAATAATTCCACCTACTCAGGAAGAGAAAGAGGACTAATTTCAGATTCCATGTCTATGACCAGCTAGAAGAGCTATAAATACACCTTTTGGTGCAGTCCAATTTATAGACATGAATAACTCACACTCCTGAGGATGGAGGTCTCGAGCACTGTGTAAGGAGGGGAATGTTCTCTCTCTTGTAGAGCAATCCTGCAGACATTTGCTACCACTGCTGTAATTTTTAAGGCAGTTTTGCTCTAGCCTGTGCTCATGAGCCCTTTCTTCTGAAGAGGTCATGTATCTACATGCTTATTTTTACATACTGTAGACTACAGAAATGAGACATTTAAAACACTGACATTCTCCTGAGAATGTGCTGAGTCCAAAATCAGAAGCATTTAAAGGTACAGATGGTAGAGGAGCACAGGGCAGTAAAAATAACAATAGCAAGATTGACTGCATGTATTTACAGGACTCTTATTTTCTATTATCACTTGCATCATTGACTGATGTCTAGCTAAGTAACTGCTCCAAAGGTGCAACTGACTGGTATCTGGAGGTATCCAGAGGTATCTGGAGACTATTACTATTGACTTGCTTCTAAACATTTGTTACCTATCTAGCACACTTATGCAAGTATCACTAAAAATTTTGCCAAATTAAAAATATTCTCTCTAAACAATGATGGGCATTAAGGAAAGCAACTTCTCGTAGATGTGTCTAGCAACAGAACAAGGGGGAATGATGAGAAGCTTAGGCAGAGTAGGTTCAGACAGCATCTTAGGAAGAAGTTCTTTGGTATGAGAGTGGTGAGACTCTGGAATAGGTTGCCCAAGGAGGTTGTGGATGCCTCCTTCTTGAGGTTGTTGAAGGCAAGCTTGCATGAGACCTTGAGCAGCTAAGTCTAGTTGAGACTAGACTCCATGGCAAGAAGGTTGGAGTAGATGATCTCTAAGGTCTCTTCCAACCTAAGCCATTCTATGATTTTAAACAGGTTACACTTGTTACTGCAGTGCATTTCAGTGCTAAATTTACAGGGATTTTAAATGCAACTTATAAAGTAAGTACCTCTCCATACTATTTCATGGGTTAAATACTGTATTAGGGTAGCATTTTCAAAGCTGTTTGCTTCACACGTATGTATGTTTAAAATCCTGCACCAAACAGCAAAGTCAGAGGAATGTCTATAGCTCATCAACAGCAAAACTGAACTCTGTTCCCCAAATAAGCAGGAAGGCATAAAGAGATATTCTGCACAATCATAAAGTAACCCAGAAAAAGCAAAGCCTTAAATTTTGTTTGGATTTTAAAGTCCCCAACATAATGGATGTCCTAAGGGAGCAGACAGGACTTTACTATCCATGCAGGTCTGCTGATTTCAAACAAAAGGGTGCACAAAGATAACTCACATTACCTCATCTGACCAGACAAGACGTCATAGCACAGCTCAGACCAGACTATTCACAGATTCAGAGATCTATTTAAACAGTATTTATTTATTTGTTCATTTGTTAATTATTGTTCCGTGGTTTAAACAGAAGGTCAGCCCTCACTGCTCACATAACAGGACACTAAAATCCATACACTGTACTAATTGAGGCTGCAACTGGAGAATTACCATCAACTCTCTCTCTCTGAAGGCCAAGCTTCTTTTTTTAGGCTAAGCTTCTTTTTTTTTTCTCTCCCCAAAACTTATTTACCACTAATAAAGAGATTAAATACAGATGTGTACTCCTGAACTTCTATGTTTTATTCTTCGCTATTCACTTGTAGAGAAAACTGCATAGGTAGTGTAAGATGAGCATGATACATTTGTAAAAAGCCTTTACAGACATGCAGGGAGCATCTGGTGTTAATAATAGCAACAAAGATGATCATGCACAACAGGGACAATCATACAATCTATCAGCTGATTTCAGTGTCCATAAGATCTTGCACTTGGTAGGAGCATTTTCTCAGTATCAGAGCACAGATTCATAGAATGGTTTGGATTGAAAAGGACCTCCAAAGGTCATCTAGCCCAACCCTCCTGCAGGCAGCAACAACATCCTCTGCTACATCAGGTTGCTCAGAGCCTTGTTGAGCCTTGCCTTGACTATCTCCAGGTGCCAGGGCTCAACTACCTCTCTGAGAAATCTGTTCCACTGTTCCACCACCCTCATGCTACACAACACGTTCCTAATATCCTATCTAAATCTCCTCTCATTTCAAACAGTTGTCCCTCACCCTATCACTGCAGGCCTTTGGAAACAGTCCCTCTGCAGCCTTCCTGTAGGCCCCTTTCAGGTACTGGAAGGCTGCCATTAGGTCTGCCTGGAGCCTTCTTTTCTCTAGGCTGAACAGCTTTAAATTTATTCCCCCTTACTGTTACCTGTTGTGCTAGTTAGAAGCAAGCTGGAATGTTTTGGTAAAAGAACTTGATAACAGGCAGTGGAATGAAAAACATGGTGTCTCCTTCTCTCACAGTTACGCTGAGAGCTCTGGGAAGAAGAAGTAAACTTTCTCCATTTTGTGTTTCACTTCTGCCTTTGCCTTCAGACCTAGTCACATCTCATTAACCTTGCTCCCACTAACCTTGCTCCCTAACCTCTTGGCCGCACCTCTCTTCTTCCTGAGAACTGGGGTAAGGTTGAGAGGGGCCGGGGGAGATGTTGGGGTGGTTTGAAAGCCCCTCCTGGGGACTCAGGTTTCTGGGAGGGGAGTTGTGCTTTTGTATTGTTTATCCTTTGTATATTACTGTATATAATTGTATATAACTGTATATATTGTAAATAGCTGCTTGTAAATTCTGCTAGCTGTAAATAAATTGCTTCATCTATATTCCCAGGGTCCGTCTGAGTTAGCTGGGGCAAATACAAAGTGTGTGGGGGCGGGTAAGAGCCCAAACCATCACACCTGTTTATGTTTAAATCCTATTTAGACTTCATCACTACTCACACTAATGTTCCAACAGACCTCCTCACAACTGTTTTTATTAATGGACAGAAAAGAGAAACAAATTCAAACTACGCAATTTCAGATTCAAATTCTCTAACCATAATACACTCTGTAATGGTTGGTGTGATGTACATGCAGGAACACCTATATAATAGGGTAAATACATAATGATTTTGCAATATATTACTATGAGTGTCCATAATATTCATTACAACTGCTCATCCTGCAGACCTCATTCATACTGCATACCTCTGAGATGGTCTAAGAACAATTCACAGAACTGCTATATAAAGACTCAGACAGATGAAATGAGCTGCCCAGTGTTATTCATTATGTAGCTAGCTCGAAATAGTCTGAAGCCTGTCGCAGAAATTGAAAGAGAATTAGTGCTTCCTGATGGGCAGGTTTTGCACCAGACCTGGAAGGACAGACTTCGACAGAGATTTCTCAAACAGGATGAGAAGGAGGGGAAAGGAAGGAGACAGTAGGTCTAATTTGGCAAATGTTGCCATTGGTTGCAGTAGAGTATTTCTGAAAGATTGCTCACTCTTTTCCAGGAAACGTTTCCTACAGCAGCGGGGCAAGGCAGGCTGTGATGCATTAGTGAACTCAGCGTGACACGTAAGCCAATTAAAATCACATCACATATCCCACTTACTCAAACCAGAAGCATACAGCTGTAATAAATCTAATTACAATGCAGTGATGTAATAGGCAAAAGACATTGTGAATATAGGAGGCCAGAAACTCTCTTTTGTCTTTTTATTTTTTAAAAAAACATGTTCTCTGTTTCATTTAGGGAACTGTCCTTCCAATCCAACTGCTTGGGTTGGAAAGGACCTCTGAACGTAACAAGAGTAACAAGATTTGGTTTCTTCACTTTAAATAGAGGTACTAAGTTTTATCTGTTTTCAATATTTCTATTTCTCTACTATGAAAACAAATATTATTAGGCAAGGAACATGGACGAATTCTAAGTCAGAATTTTAGAGTTCCAAAGTTTTTACAGTGCCAGCAACCAGGACGTGAGTGGCCATTTGGCATACAGACAGATATGACTGAATAAAGTATCAAAAGCATACAGGCTGAGGACTAAAGTTTCCTTTAAAAAAAAACCAACCATAAACCAAACTGTCACCACTGTCACTCTTCTCTTGAGTACTGTGTCCAGTTCTGCCCCCCCCCCCCCCAGTTCAAGAGGGACACAGAACTGCTGGAGAGAGTCCAGTGCAGAGCCACAATGATGATTAAGGGAATGGAACATCTCTCTTACAAGGAGAGCCTAGGGGAGCTGGGGCTCTTTAGCCTGGAGGAGACTGAGGGGTGACCTCATAAATGTTTATAAATATGTAAAGTGTGAGTGCCAAGAGGATGGAGCCAGGCTCTTCTTGGTGATGCCCAGTGCCAGGACAAGAGGCATAGAAGTTTTATGTAAACAGGAGGAATTTCTTCTCTGTGAGGGTGACAGAACACTGGAACAGGCTGCCCAGGAGAGTTGTGGAGTCTCCCTCTCTGGCGATATTCAAAACCTGCCTGGACTCATTCCTGTGTGATCTGGTATAGCTGATCTTGCTCTGGCAGGGGGGTTGGACTGGATTGTTGGAGAATTCTTGCTAGCTGAGGACACAGAAATGATAAACATGAGCAACTGTGCTGAGAAATGGCCTTGGGACACTGCTAGCCCAGGAAATCAAACTGCAAGCAAGTGAGCACCCCACACACAGCTGCAGTGGGCAGTTAGATAGCCAAGGAGGCTGGAGTAGGTGGTCTGGAGGGCTGACCCTTAGAATGTTATGGTATGCTAACCTATCTATGCCTTACAAGTAACCCTGTACCCTCTGATTGTAACCAGTCTTGGTGGAGCACGCCTCTTGCTAGAATGCATATAAGTCACTGTATCACGGAAATGAAGTGGATTATGATCATCTAACCATATTGGTGAACAAAGAGTCATTTTTACCCATAGCGCTCCACCAGCACTGGATGATCTTTTGAGGTCACTTCCAGCCCCTGACATTCTGTGATTCATTGATTCTGTGATTCTAACATACTCCCATAACATGCATGGAAGGATACTGATAAAGTAAGAACAGTTTGTCAGGTTGTGGGTTTTGTGGTTTGGGGTATTTTTGACAAAGAGACGTTAAGAAGTGGTTTTGATTTAATACAGGAGTTACTTATCCCAAGATAGATTTAATGGAGAAAAATCTTTTTGGAAGAAGTGATTTTTTTTTTTTAATTTGAAAAGAAACAGTTTGAAAGAATGAGCAATTCTCCAGAGTAACTAGAAAACTAAGAGAATATTAATTACTACAGTGGAAGATTCTTCAAGTGGAAAGACAGCTTCATTAAAATCAAAGTATATTGTCAGAACATGTCAATTTAAAAAGTTGCAACAAATGTGTAGAAATAAGGCATTAGGATTTTACTGTTTCATCATTATTATTCACTTTGATTTATGCATTATAAGATTATTTTATGTATATAATACTCTATATTTACTACTGAAATATTTGCAAATACCATCCACACAAACGTAACTTTGTGTGTTCCTTCCAGCTGGAATGAACAAAAACACCAACATCTTTAGGTTTACATATGAAAATGTCTGTAACTTGCTGTAAGAGACAGCACTAACAAATAATTAGCTTTTGATTTTAATGAATAACTTTTAATCTCTAAGTTACACATGATTATGTAAAATCCTGATCCATTGATTTGCGTAATTCGTTTAAACAAACAATAAATCATCTGCAGATTGCTGCCATCAAATGGAATGCTCTTTTCTCTGTGTTTTTCCTTTACACCAGTTCTGTCTCAGGGCATTGCTTGGAGTCCAGCTGGACTTTGAGGCTTGCCCAGGCTATCTGGAACTTTTTCAGTGCATTATCAAGCAAACACTGAGAAAAAAGAGCAATAAAATATATGGAAGCAAAGCAGAAAACCCATGTCCTAGAAGGAAGCTTTCTTTTGTCTATTAGCCACTGTCTCTTTCTTTAAAAAATGAGAAACATGCTGAGCATTGCTCTGGGAGGACTCCTGGCTTAGCTTAGGCAGGATTGATGAAATAAATCTCACTATTTACATTTAAAAAAATAATGCAAGTTGTCAGAGCTGCTGGAACACCTCTGCTACGGAGACATGTCGAGGGCGGTTGGAGAAAAGTAGGCTCCAGACAGACCTAGTAGCAGCCTTCCAGTACCTGAAAGGGGCCTACAGGAAGGCTGCAGAGGGACTGTTTCCAAAGGCCTGCAGTGATAGGGTGAGGGACAACTGTTTGAAATGAGAGGAGATTTAGATAGGATATTAGGAACGTGTTGTGTAGCATGAGGGTGGTGGAACAGTGGAACAGATTTCTCAGAGAGGTAGTTGAGCCCTGACACCTGGAGATAGTCAAGGCAAGGCTCAACAAGGCTCTGAGCAACCTGATGTAGCAGAGGATGTTGTTGCTGCCTGCAGGAGGGTTGGGCTAGATGACCTTTGGAGGTCCTTTTCAATCCAAACCATTCTATGAATCTGTGATCTTATACTGAGAAAATGCTCCTACCAAGTGCAAGATCTTATGGACACTGAAATCAGCTGATTGTATGACTGTCCCTGTTGTGCATGATCACCTCTGCAGTTACTATAAACACTCGATGCTCCCTGCATGTCAAGGGTGAAGAGCCAATAAAGGAGGGCGGAAAGAGCAAGTTTTATGCTGGAGGTTTTCCCTCATATGAAGCCTTTAAGATGAAAGCAGGGTATAATGCTTACAGAGCAAGAACCCTTGAAAAAGGGGTGAAAGCCTGCAGTTTGTGTGATGCAGTCTGTCAGAACAGATGATTAAAATGACCAATTCTAGTTAGCAAATCAATGACAGGTCTATGAATATTTGTAGCAAATAGATTTGATCATATGAAAAGATCCAAGTAAGGGTCCAACAAGTATAGTGGCAAGCCATGCCACTGCATGTCTGAAGTATCAAATATGTCAAATATTTCAGACTACTAAAAAAAACCCAAACAAAACAAACCACCCCCCCCCCAATTTTGGTATTCTTTCAAATATTTTTTTTCCCTGTTCCTTGCCATTGTTAAGAACTGTTATACCTGCCCTAGTTGAGGGAAAAGCAGTGTATGGATCCATTAGAAGTTTCAGCAACTGCTTAAGCTACTTAATTTTAAAATTTAGTTGGTGTTACACATTGACTTCTGTTATTTATTTCCAAAATACAACTTTTACTCCTTGAATAACAGAGTTGCAAACATACAATCATGTGAAATTTGTCAGACAGGTCATGCTTTCGTGATACCAAGCAATGAAGTTAGCTCATGCTCAGAAATTAATAGCTGAGAACTGCCAGGGCTTGGATGACATGAAATCATAGAATTAACCATGTTGGAAGAGACCTCCAAGATCATCCAGTCCAACCTAGCACCCAGCCCTATCCAGTCAACTAGACCATGGCACCAAGTGCCTTATCCAGCCTTTTCTTGAAGACCTCCAGGGACGGTGCCTCCACCACCTCCCTGGGCAGCCCATTCCAATGCCAATCACTCTCTCTGGCAAGAACTTCCTCCTAACATCCAGCCTATACTTCCCCCAGCACAACTTGAGACTGTGTCCCCTTGTTCTAGTGCTGGTTGCCTGGGAGAAGAGACTAACCCCACCTGGCTACAACCTCCCTTCAGGTAGTTGTAGACAGCAATAAGGTCACCCCTGAAACTTCTCTTCTCCAGGCTAAACACCCCCAGCTCCCTCAGCCTCTCCTCATAGGGTTTGTGTTCCAGGCCCTTCACCAGCTTTGTTGCCCTTCTCTGGACACTTTCCAGCACCTCAACATCTCTCTTGAATTGAGGGGCCCAGAACTGGACTGCACAAGTGTTGTAGTTCAAAGAAAACAGGTTAACTTAAGCCATCACGGTTCTCAGGAGTGATGAGCATCATCTATTATTTCTTCCTCACAGATGGCAATAGACTTTTCAATCATAGTCTCGCATCATGACTAAATTTTAGTATTAATGAATTTCATTCCCAATATGTTTTAAACTAACTTTAGTGTCCTAGTTCTCTTAATTATCATAGCAAAGAACAAATTCCTCTCTAAGTAGGACTGAGCATCATCTGATTAAAGGTCAAACATTCTAAGTAGCCTAAAATCTGCAAAATTATCAAGGTTCTCTGTAGTATGCAATAGGGAGAAAGGGACAGAATTACTGATCCAGATGTGGTATCATTTCAGAAAGTCAAACTGACTTTGTACACTCTAAGAACCACCATTCTTACATCCATCTTAGTAAAAAGAGCTTATAAAGGAAAGAAATACCAAAAGTTTTATTAAAATGTCTGCTATATCCAGTCACACATTAAGTTTGAACATCAATTCCGGTGTCAGAGAAAACTCTGGGCATATTGTCAATGTTCACGGGGCAAATAGAAGGTAATTATGCTGAGAGGTGTGGAAAGACCTTAATTCAGTCAGTTTGGATGTCAGAATAGCCACATCAAATTGGGAGACTGGATACACAATAGTGAAATTTGACCTCTCTCTCTACGTATATATATGGAGAGCAGCCAGACAGAGAGGGATCTGGGGGTACTGATTGATACCCGCCTGAACATGAGCCAGCAGTGTGCCCAGGTGGCCAAGAGAGCCAGTGGCATCCTGGCCTGCATCAGGAATGGTGTGGTCAGCAGGAGCAGGGAGGTCATTCTGCCCCTGTACTCTGCACTGGTTAGACCTCACCTTGAGTGCTGTGTTCAGTTTTGGCCCCCCCACTTTAGGAGGGACATTGAGATGCTTGAGCGTGTCCAGAGAAGGGCGACGAGGCTGGTGAGAGGCCTTGAGCACAGCCCTACGAGGAGAGGCTGAGGGAGCTGGGATTGGTTAGCCTGGAGAAGAGGAGGCTCAGGGGTGACCTTATTGCTGTCTACAACTACCTGAGGGGTGGTTGTGGCCAGGAGGAGATTACTCTCTTCTCTCAGGTGGCCAGCACCAGAACAAGAGGACACAGCCTCAGGCTGCGCCAGGGGAGATTTAGGCTCAAGGTGAAGAGAAAGTTCTTCACTGAGAGAGTCATTGGACACTGGAATGGGCTGCCTGGGGAGGTGGTGGAGTCGCCGTCCCTGGGGCTGTTCAAGGCAGGATTGGACGTGGCACTTGGTGCCATGGTCTAGCCTTGAGCTCTGTGGTAAAGGGTTGGACTGATGATCTATGAGGTCTCTTCCAACCTTGGTGATACTGTGATATATATAATGTATACATAAAAGAAACATATCTCCAAAATCTGGACTTTGTTTAGAAGTATCTTTCCATATAACCAGTGAGTGAAGAACATTTTATAATTAAGCAAGCCAAGTAAAGTAGAAAGTATGAAATCCAATACAATATTCAAGTGAAAGCCTTCTGTCTCGAGAGCGATTACAAACAACCTGAACAATGACTTCAATCACCCCAGCTTTACTTTTTAAAGAGAGGAAACAGAAGTATTGTCTATGTGTGCTGTAAATGGATTCTGAAGGTAAAGCTGTAAATGGATTCTGAAGGTAAACAGAGAAAGAAATAAACAAACTGATTAAAATTTAAAACCCTACTGTAAGGCTAATCTGTGCTGAACTGCTCACCAGTGGCTCTTGGGGAACTCTGACTGCAACGAAATGCCACATGGTCTAAAGTACTCACTTATAGCCTTAATAGGAAATATTAATTCATACTTCCACGCAGTCCATACTGCAAGACTCACAAAGGTAGAAAGGCAAAATTTCCCACTCTATCCATAAGCATTCCAAATGCATTTATGCATTCTGCAGAGTGACTCTCATGACTTAGTGTCAGGCACAGTTCTCTCTTCTGGGAGAATCAATACAATGAGTCTGCAAGGCAAGGTCCTTGTACAGAGGAGCAAGGAACTTCACTGACTTGGGAACCCCATGCCAGAAGACTCTACCCTGCCTTTCCTCACACTCTGCCAATCAACTGACAAGACTTCAGAAACTATGAAAGTGATTTTAAAATATGAGATTTAAAGTAAATGTATAGTCTTACCTGCCTTTTGGTCTTAGACATTTCAAAACCTTAATTTATGCTCTTAGCAGCCTTCACTCATAATCAATAATTAGTAGTAGTAATGACCAACAGGATTAATTCACATTTCCTTGAGTCACAGTACCCAGGCTTCTGAGGAAACAGTATCACAGTATCACAGTATCATCAGGGTTGGAAGAGACCTCACAGATCATCAAGTCCAACCCTTTACCACAGAGCTCAAGGCTAGACCATGGCACCAAGTGCCACGTCCAACCTTGCCTTGAAGTGCCCCAGGGACGGCGACTCCACCACCTCCCCGGGCAGCCCATTCCAGTGTCCAGTGTTCCTTGGTCTATTGTTTGAGTTTACATTTGGAGGATATAGATACTTAAGCATTCATTTAGACTGGAAAGATTCATGTGGAAGAACAGAGCAAAATCCATTATTTGGTGCAGTTCATGAGATGAATGCTGCAGCAGTTTTAGAATTATCAACTTGCAGAAATTAGTGGTTTTGTCCACCCCATCCTTTCAGAAGAACCAGATTTGATATTGCTTTTAATTGTTTTCTGCCAGTTATACATTATTGCTCATTTTGTAATTGGCCCTTTCTATGTTTAGAATCTGGAAAAGGATCCAAAATCAGTTGTGGCTTAACAGAATCATGCAAGTCGTGAAACTCAAAACTAGGCAAAGCATTACTGCTTCACATTCTATTTTCTCTACAGAACAACCTTTTGTTGAAACAGGCTTAGGGTATTTTTCTAACTCCCTTAAGAAGAACACCAACTTTGGAGAGCAGCTGAATAGAATAAACTGCCTCAGGAGATGCTATCCTGGCATGGGCCAGCCTCCAAACTAATATCCTCTGGCGTAAACTTTAAATAGCCCCACTGACTTCTGCTGACTCCACTGGAGTTCCTGCTGGAGTGAAACCAGGGTGAGGTCAGGATCTGGCAGCTTGTTATTGAATGCTGCCCATGTCACATGCTGATTGCTTTCTAAAAGTAATCCTATTGTAAGGTTAGATGTGTTTAGTCCAAAACATACACTATCTGTCCATGGTAAGCTTTGTGAGGGATGCAGTTTGTAACTTCATACTTAAACTGTGAAGTGAGGCTGAAAGGTGCTTTTCAATCTTTGCCATCCCGAATCATGACCCCCAAACTGCACAGCAGCCTTCTTTCCACTTTCCAGTCACAAAAGCACTAAGAATCATGTTGCCAAACCTTTTTCCCCTTTACACCACGTATGATGTCACCTTATTGTCTACTGTGACCCAGTTCTCCACTTTGACTTGCCTATTTCACTAGAACAAGATCAGATTTCGGCAACAGCGCAAGTGGGTTCCAAAATATCTATTTGCTATCATGACCTAGACTTAAGACCAACCTAATCTTAATGTGAAGCAATATAGTTTAAACAATTACTTAAGACAAATTAATCTGAAAGGACTATAGGGATTGTTGTGCTGTTTAGGGACTGCCAGCTGCTCTGTTTTGACTTGTGCCAAACCCCCAGGAGTCTTCTTTAAAATTAGTAACCGAGGGAAAGAGGTAGCAGAAGGGGAGGAAGTATAAAAAGACTCACACCTGACATTTCTATCCTACGTGGCAGAATTCTGGTTTGCTGCAAAAATGCTACTGAGGGCGACCCCCAGGCCAGGGCTCACCAGTCTGCCTAGCAAACAAAGTTGGAGCAAGCATTGCCACATTGCAAGAACGTGGGGCATTGCTAAATGACCTTTTTTTGCAGCAATAGTAATAACTGCACATGAGTGCTAACCACTCTTTGCACTGTTAGAAGTCAGTATGTCCTCTTGACAAAACCCAAACCCTACAACAGAAAAAAAGTCTTTAGAATGACACCATGCACATTACCCAGGGTATCAATAATGATTTAGAGTGTTTATTGCCTGTTTCCTCTGACTCTCTGCCTGTTAAGAGATGCACATCCCCTTTTATTGTTTCACTTGATACAGGGGGTTAAATTCACCTGGCTCTGCCTTACTGTTACCATAGAATGATATAGACTGGGAGGCACCTTAGAGATTATCTAATCCAACATCCCAGCCAAGGGCAGGGACGCCTCTCAAATAGACTTGTTTACTTTTTTGCCCAAGGCCTCATCCAGCCTGGCCTTGAACAATCTCAGGCAGGAGGCATCCACAAAGCCCCTGGTCAGTCTATTCTAGAGTCTCACCACCCTCATACTGGAGAACTTCTTCCAAAGATCCAGTCTAAGCCTACTCTCTCTCTCAGCTTCAAAACATTCCACCTTTTCCTATCTCTAGACACCCTTGTGAAAAGCCCCTGTCCAGGCTTCCTCTAGGATCCCTTTCAGGTAATGGAAGGCAACTCTCAGGGGCCCCTGGAGTCTTCTCTTCTGAAGGCTGACCAAACTCAGCTCCCTTAGTGCATCTTCATTGTACAGTTGTTCCAGCCCTTGGATCATCTCTGCAACCTTCCTCTGGAAACCGAGTCGGAGGACTCAGAGTCCTCAGAGTAAGAGTTACTACAGCAGACATCTTAAATCCACTTATTGTGTTCTCTGCTAGGCTTTCTCAGTCTCCACCATTTCTCCTCCAAGCATGTTCTCCACAAGGAAAAATAACACCTCATGAAATCTGAACGGACTGCTGAAGAGCAACAGGAAAGAAGGCTGTAAAGAACCAGTCTGAAATCTTCCATAAAAGGCACAACTAGTCTCTGGGGCACATTCTCCAACACTGAAACATTCTCACAGATACGACTTAAGAAAGACCTGTGACAGTGATAGAAGGACCTTCGAGGCTGCTGTTTTTTGGATATCACAATATTAACTGTACAAGGATGACAGATGGATCTCTCAAGCCAGTATGATGGCCCTTTCTGCAATTCACTCTCCAGATTCTGCCCAGATCAAACTCAAATCCTTCTGGCACCATTGCTACTTCCAAAGCTCACTAAAGACTGAAAGAAGGAGAAGAGATAGTGACTAAAGAAGTCTCCTACTCACCTGTAATTATCCTAAGTTCTTTTAATATTTTGTAGGGGGACTGTTCAGTGAATACAGTTCCACCTGCATATACGGGCATAGGTACAAAGCCTCTGAGAAGCTGCAGGCACTTCAAATGTGAAATTTTGATTCCACATATCAGAGAAAGATTGACATTTTCCACTGAATCTTTCCACAAAAGGTAACAATTTCATACATATTCATTATTTTGGAACCATCCAAAGCATATCTATTTAGAATTTGTGATTGTAATATAAATACTTTCACAGATTGTATTTTATGTATATACTTTTTTACGACATAAGGAACTACATTCAAATGTGGAAAAACTCTGCTCTGGGTAATTTGCATCCTTATGTCCTATTATAGACTCTCCTATTTGGATTTCCATCTGGTTTTCAATATCCTTCTGAGTTTATTCCTTTAATGAGATCATCTTGGGTTTGCATACCTATAGTTTTATTACTACTTGGAATTAGCATTACCTGCTTACCTATCCATAAACTCTTTATTCTTACCTTTTCAGCATAGCAATGAACACTGTTTGGGTAACGCAGCTACAGAATGAACCAGAAGACTAACTATGAAATAATCTTGTCCTGAAGAACTCCTCATTAGAACAGTAGAGTTCATGCCAAACTTTTTCTCAACCAAAATGAAAAAAAAAACCCCAAACAAAACCTTAGAGTTTACAAAGATTGTGAGCCATATGTGACAAACCTCTAATTTAATCTTTGCCACTGCCTTGTAATATAATCTTGAGCAAGTTCATGTGTTTCTGACTTTGGAAAATCAAGAACAATATATGCCCATTTGTAGATATGTCAGAATATTACATGTGCTAAGAGAATACTTTGAAAACTTGAGCATCATATAAATTCCATGCAAAAAATATGGAACCATAGATTGGCCTAGATTGGCAGGGACCTTAGAGATCCTTGCCATGGGCAAGGTAGGAATAAAGTGAACTTCTGCTTTGTGAAATTCAGAGGAATTTGGGATAAAAACCTTGGCAAGGCATACAATCACGACACATAAAGTCTATCTGCATTTATGGTTGCATAGGTAATGAAAGAGAAGTGACTGAAAGAGCTACAAAATCCAGTCCACTCTTCCTGTAGAAATAAAATCCTGTTGTGATGTCAGAATGGCTGCCAGCTTCACCTAACACAAAGCTTTTACTTTTACACTTCCATCTGAAATTCAGTCTAGTACAGTACCTTTGAGTAATACAACACATCTTCCACTTTCCAGACAACATCTGTTAACGGCCAATTTATTCCCATTTACTCTTGTGCCAAGACTACTCTTTCAGTAAAGTACCTTTTTTACCATCTTTTTGTTTGCACATTGGAATGAAGCAGTAATTTATCAACACAGGTTTTCTTCATATCAAGCTCTATCATTCTTGTCATAGTCTCTAGCACAACGACAGGTAGAATGACATTGTTCTTTGTTCCTAACACAATTCCAATTTGTCTTCTTAAATATTCATTACTATCACTGTGCATAAGACTCCAGACATGGTCACACCAATTTAATCAGTCACTGCTATTTTATTTCCATCAAAATTTCACACTGATGAATCTCCAAATTATAGAGAAGCATTTTATCAGATAGTCTGAAATTTCATCTTATTTGTACTCTTTTGTGATATTTTGTCCTGAAAACTCATCTGTCTTCTGGATTTTACACCAATACCATAAAGAAGTCATTAAATGCAATTTGTCCATTAATGATCTTCGTTAGTTCTGTTACTGGAATCCCTTTCAGATCCACAGTGTCCTTTTTGCAAAGGCTGCTCTTATTAGCTAGATTCCTTTATGGTCCACTACCCCATAGTTCTTTTGTTAATCCTAATTTTCTATGGTTTACCTAATAATTTCCTACTTCACACAATATCTCCTGCTTTTTTGAAATCCTGACAGGTTAAATTTAGCTTTGTTTGTAGAAATCTGCTTGCTTTTATTTCTAGCAGAAAATCAGTTATCTTATAAAGAGAGAAACACAAGCATCATCACCCTTAGTAAACCTGTGATTTCTCATTTCACCACTACACCCCTCATTATTCCTTTTAAATGTTTTCATAGGTTTCATATGCACACTAGGTCAGCCTCTTCTACACTCCATGTCTTGTCTATATTAAAATCCTCCAGCTCTTCATTCCATTTGGCTTCACTAATTAGTTTTCTTAATCTCTCAGTCTTCCCTTTTCAAAATTAAAGGCTTTAACCACAGATAATTTTTATTTGTTCTTCTGTTTAACTTAAACTGAAAAAAAATTAAAAACCTCTTGAGCATCCAGTCTGTTTTTTATAACAACTTCTATAGTGTTCTGCTGAAAAAGGATCAAAAGACAATTACTTCTTGGTCTGATGGGTATCTGGTGACCACTGTTATTAGCAAGGAGAGGCTATAGGTGGATATTTACAATATTCCATTCTGACTAAGTTTTCTGCAGTTTTCATACCCCTCATTATATGTTAAATCTTCTGCTTCGTCAACAAGAACCTATCCTGTCTCTGCAGATGTCTGAAGATATTTCGGGGTTGTTTCTTAACCAAATCAGACTTTCTTAAATTGGATGGGACTTCTTCTAGAGTATAGTAAAAAAAACAAACATGAGGTTGTTCTTGCAGTGCTGTTGAACTTTACAGTGATACAGAATCTCAAAACTGTACTGAATATATTGCAGGTAAATGAGCTGAGAAAAGAGTGTATGGAGAAGGGAAGGATGCCTGTGTCTGTACATTCCTCCCAGCTGGGTTGCTTACAGAATCTATCAGTAATCCCTAATCTCCCTAGAAAAATCATGAAATGCTGTGTTTAATCTCTACTCTCTCAAAGGGCACTTAATATTATCTGTGATGATGGCCAAGCATTGGGATGTGATGTTTCTCCCACACTGCAGTGGAGGCAGCAGGTCAAGCTCACTGCCAGATGTGTCCTCCATCTCTATCTGCAGAGGATCAAGCAGAAGCACCTCTTGAAGAAAGGCAATGCTGAACTGCAGCACTTTGATGCCAGGAATCAAAATGTCATTTGAAAAGACACTTCACAAACATCCACCCAAGAAGAAACTCACTTTCAGACTTTTCTCCTGGGGCAGTCTAATAGGTGGGCCAGAGCCCTCAGTGCTGTAACCCACATGGACCTGTCCTCCTGCTCACCACTCCAGAGCCATGGAAAGCAATCTGTTCCAAAACCTGCTCCTGGAAATTCTATGTCTTTACTGATCCAGAGGCTAGCAAATGAAGGGGAACCTGCAAGAAATGGCAGCTCCTGACAAAGCGACTTCTAAGTTGTCTAGGAAGAAGTAATGCTCTCATATAGGCTTTTTGCTCCAGTCCTCAACCTGACTGGAAATGTCATCAGAGCCAGGGCTTTCTGATCTCTTTTCCCCCCACTTTCAGATTGCACCACTGCCTTTCCAAAGAGGCTTGGGTACAGTTTCCTTGGTCATCATGCAGTGGTTTAATTCCTACATCTAAAATAAGTGATGTACTGAATCTAAAATTTAAGGAGGATGAAGAAGTCTGAGCAATAGCAGGTTTTCAGGAACATTTTTTTGAGGCAACTAAGATTTATTTTGGCAAGTTGCCATACAACAAATATATTCCTAATGTCTTGCATTGTTTCAGACTATGCAAATGCAGGGGGATAAAAATGAATCTACGAGTTCACATTCAGCTCTGCAATGTGAATTGCAAATTGCGTGTTATTTGTTTCTAGGCACAGGACCAATTAACTGGGTGGACCTGGCAAGGATTCAAACTTATAAAATAAGCATAATATCTACTTTAAACAGACTTCAGAAAGCATTACTAAATAACATTTAAGAAATAAATCCCCAAATAGTTGAAGAGTACAGCATTAGGATCACTGATTTAAGTGTATCACAAAGCTGATAACGAATTCTTAGTATGGTTTAATAAATTACCTTTGGAAAGTATGTTGCTAATATTAAAAAAACCCAAAACATTAAAATGGAATATACCTTGTAAATATGAAATAAATCCCTTTTCACCTAGATAAATAACATGGAAGTGACCAAATGTTTGTTGGTGGTGTTTTGTTTTTTAATGCCTACTTCTAAGTAACACTTCTCTTAGAGCAATCATTTGGAATATCAATAAAAAAGCAAATTCTCCTGGTAAAGAGCTGAATGCTGAAACAAGGGGAGAAAAATACCCAAAACAGTACCAGAAAAAAGAGCAGTGGCTAGCAGAAGTGTGCAAAGTGTGTGAGTGAGGTAACCTTGCATGTATCTACCATAATGCTGAAATTTATTTCAGATAGTTAGATTACCTGAAGTGCAAATGAGTGTTGATAAAGAACTCTGTAAAATATTTTGGAGAATTCACTGAAGTTCTGAGGCATCAAGGTCTGGTCTTGGTCCTTACACCAAGGAAAACAAGCAATAGCTCTTACTTCAGATATGATCATCTTTGTTATTTGTACTGAACATTACTTTGCCTTCAGTGCACTCCCCTGTACTTTGTAAGTGTCACCAAGGACAATAAATGAATCTCATGAGGAAAGTTTGTACCAGTAAGTAAATGATAAATAATACAACAATGTCATAATTGCTAGGCTTTTATCTACACAATCAAACCAGATCAGCTAACAATATTCCTGGAGCCTGTCCAGAGAAGAGCAATGAGGCTGGGGTGGGGTTTAGAGGGCACCATATGAGAAGTGGCTGGGGGAGCTGGGGTTGTTCATTCTGGAGAAGGCTAAGGGGAAATCTTATTGCCCTCTACTTGAAAAGAGGTTGGAGTGAGGCTGGTGTTGGCCTCTTCTCCCAAGTACCCAATGACAGGATGGGAGAAAATGAGTTTAAATTGTGCCAGGGGAGGTTCAGATTGGACATTAGGAAGAACTTTACTGAGAGAGTAGCGAGATGTCAGAACAGGCTGCCCAGGGATGTGGTGGAGTCACCATCCCTGGAGGTCCTCAAGAAGCTGTAGATGTGGTGCTTCAGGGTGTAGTTTAGTGGGTATGATAGTCGGGATATGGTTGAACTCAATCTTAAAGGTCTTTCCCAACCTTAATGATTCTATGATTCTGATCTATTCTTCCCCAAACATATTTGTATTATTTTTCACTAAAAAAAAGTTTTCATTCAATTATTTCAGCAACTTTGATGAACTGAGTTAATCAGGTTTTGGATGCTTTGGGGCTTTTTGTTTGCTTGTGGTTATTGTGTTTTGGGTTTTGTTGTTGGATTTAATTTTCGGGGGACCTTTTAGGGGGGTTGTTTGGGGTTTTTGTGTGGTGGAAGGTTTTTTTAATTTGTGTGTGTTTTTTTTTTCCAGTTGGTTGGTTTGATTTTTCCAGTAGGATTAATAATAATAAATCTGATTTGAAAAATATAGCTTAGGAAAAAAAAGAGTAAATGAGAAGTAAGAGAGACATGAGTGTCTACAACAGATAGAGTGGGAAGGACAAACACTGAGAGCAAATCAGACATTTTATACTCTAATGCTCAATGGAACAATTTGTTTCTGTCTCCTAGACAGCAGAGATAGGTACTGACCCATGCTAATTCCTCAGAAGGAGCTAATATTTTCTGAATGCTGTGGCTTGAAATGAAGGATAGCTCTAAATGACAGTCCCTGTTAGCCAGTGCAGTACAGACTGCTATATGGAACCAGCTGAATGGAAAAAAAAAGAAATCAAACAAAAAACAAACCAGGAGGCTTTGGAGATTATTCATTTCCTTAGCACTCGATTCCCCTTACTTACATCCTGCTATTGAGCCTAAAAGCTCTTTGCTGCAAACTAGGTACCTTTAAGCATTATGAGCTGAGATATCCAGAGTGATAGGAAAGTCTTCTTTCAATGCACAGCTCAAATGTGGACTTGATCACTCTTGTGATCCAGCTTATTTTGGTGAACAGTGGCAGAAAACGTGGATTTAAACCCTAGTTTTAGGTGGTCATGGAATGTTCAAGGGTAGATAAAGCAAGGTAATACCGACAGATGTAAATCTAAATTTCAGAGAAATGTATAAATGCCAGAAAAGGTGGGGTTAATTTTTTGTCTCCCCAAAACACTGTCTCCCCTACTGATGGCATAGAAAAAGGAGTAATATCTAAGTATTGAAGTTTCCTATCCCATCCCTCCTTCCCTCAGTACAAATCAAATAGCTGCATAGAGGAAAAAAGAAGAAAGTAAGGGGGATAAAAAAGAGAGAATTAATCAAAGAAACTCAGTAAAGTGAGAACATTCCCATCAGCTTCTGCTTTTATCCCTGGAGACACCCTTTCAGTCATTCATCAACCCAACATTAAAAGAACTTGGTTTAATATTTTATTATCACAGTTTTTCCATAATAATTTGTTTTTCTTGTTTGCTTTCTCAGGGTGAAACCATAGCAAGGTTTACGCTTAGTTTACAATTGATCTGCCCTCTTTGAACATGCCCAGACAACAGGAAACTGGTTTCTCTGGAAACAGGAGCTGTGTGAGATCTTCTAGCATTTGTTTTCATTTCAAGCTGTTCACACATATGCAACAATAAGGCACCAGACCTTCAGCACCTGATTCAACTTTACCAGGCAAGGTAATGAGAAGGAACACTGCCAGTGATACACCAGGCTGGGAAAATGAATTGGTACAATTTTGAATAAGGGCAGATGAAAAATCCTGGCACCTAAACCACTTAATCTACGTATAAAAATCTCTTAGTGATCATAGTAATAAAGAAAGTGTCAGAAACAATCTTGGAGACATTTATATCGTGCATCATGAATTGGAAATGTGATCCTTTTGATGATAGAGAGGCAGTGTGGCCACATACACTGAAAGCCCCTTAAAGGGGAGCGTTAGGCTCTGCTGGAGCAGATAAAACTAGTTAAACCAAAACTAAAAGCTTCCTAATTTCCCATTAAGTCTGTTCTTCGCTTTTTAAAAGTGCAGCCCCAACAACCTACCAGAGCTGTTTCTCACTTCCTCAGCATTTTTCAGTAGATAAAAAGTTTCCTTATTTTGCTGTCACGTCCCATAAAATTCCACCACATTTGGATGTGCTTAAACCTCCTTGTTCATAAATGGTCTATGATCAAAGAATGCTTACACATCTTTATGGTGCCTTCTCAAATTACAACAGCAGGACAGTGCCTGACAGGGAAGAAGATGGGATGAAGCCACCTTTCACCATAGCTTTCTTAGGAAGAGACTCCAGAGGAGAAGGAAAGTTACAGATTTTGAATAGGCTGGAGAGAAACAATCATGTTTCAATCAGTAAAGAAACAATCAAAGTATTTGGTAAGGAGGTATCTTTAATTATGATGACAGAACTGTATTTTGTCTTTAGGACAGAGTAAAGATTAGTTAGGAATTGGGATACAAGGATGAAGGGAGATGACAACTAAGAAGAAATGAGAGAAACAACTGAATGTCCATTACTGATACAAAGACACAGCAGAAAAACCTGTAATTCAGAAACATAGACACACACTACAGCCAAGCACACACACACACACACGTTCATACAGATATTTATGTATGAAATGGTAAACAAGCATGGTTCCAAAGTCTCAGGTGAACACTGCTTAAGAAGAAGCTTTTCCTAATAATAATGGCTGGGTTTGTATTTCAGCAGGATAAACTACTACACCATGAAAATTTCAGACAAGTAGGACTGAGTGGAGGACTACTGAAATGACAATGTCTGGTAAGAGACAACAGTCACTCATCTCAGCTTTTGTAGAATCCACTTAAAAAGAGAACAGAATCAGTTCTATTGACTTCATTTGCCATATCCTTTAAGCATACTAACACCTGTTCAAGGCAAGGTTGGACGTGGCACTTGGTGCCATGGTCTAGCCTTGAGCTCTGTGGTAAAGGGTTGGACTTGATGATCTGTGAGGTCTCTTCCAACCCTGATGATACTGTGATACTGTGATACCATCTCTTGATGAATTTGGCCAATAAAAGTGTACATATTTCTCCTTAATTTTTACAAGAACATGGTTCAATATAACAAAATTATATTCAAAATGTTCTTGGGGTAAAAATAAGGCAACTACCTCACTTAAGTAGAAAAGATTAGAAACAGGGTAGCATTGGCAAGACCTCTGGTTTAGAGAGATATTTTGTTAAGCAAAGGGCAAATTATAGACTTTTTTATTGTCCAAAGAAATATGGAACAATGTTCACTGTCCAAAGAATATGGAGCAATATTCATTGTCCAAAGAATATGGAACAAGATAATTTAATTTCTTGTAAAGCATCATCCTTGAATTTGTTCCATATGGAGAAACAAGCAAGCTGTTCTGTTTCTTTTGTTGTTGCATCCTACAGTGAATTGAACAATCTTAATTTGATCTGCTATATATTATGTTCATCTAAGAGTATATTCTTCTATGTTATCTAACACATTTGAGAGTACACAAATCATTGAAATTCTTTAGTGGAATGGGCATCTGTGGTGGATTAGGAACCTTCCCTCTCCACTACTTGAAATTTCCCAGACTAACTCAGATGGTTTGGAAGTGAAGCTATATTTACATCATGGTAAAATTTACAAACATACATACTTATATTTACAATTATATACAAGTAGAAACAATACAGAAATCCAAATTCCTTCCTGGACAAAGAAAACTGCCCAGAAGGGCTCAGAGTTGCCCTCCTGCCTCTATCTCAGATGGACAAACACAAGCAAAGCAGAAGCCAGCAGCAGCCAGCTAATGCTTGCGTGTTAGCTGCCGAGATCAGAGGTGAGATACCAGAGCAGATCGCGGTTAAAAGGGAAGTGATTAGATCTAGCAACACAGACCAGACAGAGAAACGAACAGGACAAAGTGAGAGGACATTGTTTATGTTTCAACTTTTTATCCCTCTCAGCAAACCACTGAATGATACAGACATCATCATCATTATTTTCTATTCACAACCAATTATCTAATTTCTCTCATTAAAATATTCCAATTAGCTTTGAACCAGCACAGCATCCTTAAAATGAGATCTGGATTTGGAAATGGCATACTTTAAGAAGTGGTCAAAGACTCTGTACCTTTGTATCACATTGCTTCTCATCAAAGTTAAGACTGAATGAGTAGAACCATAGAATCATAGAATCAACCAGGTTGGAAGAGACCTCCAAGATCATCCAGTCCAACCTAGCACCCAGCCCTAACCAATCAACTAGACCATGGCACTAAGTGCCTCAGCCAGGCTTTTCCTGAAGACCCCCAGGGACGGTGACTCCACCACCTTCCTGGGCAGCCCATTCCAATGCCAATCACTCTCTCTGGCAAGAACTTCCTCCTAACATCCAGCCTATACCTACCACAGCACAACTTGAGACTGTGTCCCCTTGTTCTGTTGCTGGTTGTCTGGGAGAAGAGGCCAATCCCCACCTGGCTACAACTTCCCTTCAGGTAGCTGTAGACAGCAATGAGGTCACGCCTGAGCCTCCTCTTCTCCAGGCTAAACAACCCCAGCTCCCTCAGCCTCTCCTCATAGGGTTTGTGTTCCAGGCCCCTCACCAGCTTTGTCACTCTTCTCTGGACATGTTCCAGCACCTCAACATCTCTCTTGAATTGAGGGGCCCAGTACTGGACACAGTGCTCAAGGTGTGGCCTGACCAGTGCTGAGTACTATAATACCATGCCTGATGCTTCCACTCCTATTTATTCTCAGCTTGCTGAGTTTGTGAGATTTTGATTAAACACAAAAGAGATGCTTCTGGTGGACATCCCAAGACCTCCACATGCAGAACAACAGAACTACAAAAGATGACTCTTTTGTGTGTTTGGGTTTTTTTTAAACAGAAAACTCGAGCAGGATTTTCATATCTTAGTTCTCATGAGGAAATGTTTGTAAGAAGTTAGTTATTTGTTCTAAGAAATGCAGCTGTGCTTTGGAACAGAAGTCTGCTACTGAATGCCTGGTGTGAACATGACAGATAAGCATCATTGCTACTCTAGAAACAAGACTGAATGTTTCAATGGCCATGGATAATATTTATGGCTTCATGTGCCCTGAAGTTCATTTCTATGCACATATTCTGCTCCTGTCAAAGCACAGGAAGTGTTTATGCTATGTCTCATCCTCTGGCCTCTCCCAGGCTTGCTGTGCGCTTGTATGGCCCTTCTCCTGTTACGAGATCCCAGCAGCCTGCTGGCAAGCTCTGCAGGAATGTGAGGCAGACAAAGTTAGAGGACTGCACTGCTGGTGGAAGCTGTCCTGCAGCACGACCTGCTCTGCAAAACAAGCACTGCACAGTATGCTCTGGATTTTCTCCTTCATCCTGTGACTCAGTTTATAGTGGCTTCTCAAATGGTCAGGGAAAGAAAATGCTAGAGACTGGATATATGTCAAAGGCTCTCAGATATTCATTGCTTTCTCCTATGCCTGATCCTGACATAAATGCTTAACTCTGCAGCCCTCGCACAGCCCCGATCCTTTAATGGTGTATGCAGAGTGATGCTCACGGATGGACTCTTGTGGGATTGCAGATTTTTGCACTATTGATATTTCAGCTGAAACACAGGAGATGCTAATTGCCAGCTTTGTAGCTCTCCTCTGGCAACCCTACTAAAAATATGTTGCATATTGAAACTTACAACATAGCTATGTAAAAAAAAAAAATAATCCTACAGCAAAGAATCCCAGCAAAGAATCAAAATTCCAGGCCTGTGCAGAGAAGATTGTCCAACAGCTGAATAAAGTTCAGTCTATGTAACAGAAAAAAACTATTTATTAAGTCTCTGCCAAACATTAAGACATACTTGTCCTTTCTTTCTTTTCCTCTCCCCCTTATTTGCCAGTATACATCAGAACTCCCTGAAAAGCTTAAAAGCAAACAATGTGGCTCTCTTAATCAAGAAAAATGCTATAAAGCATCCATTCACAGACAGAAATGTAAGTAGAAATTAATTAGATTTAAAAGGGAAAAAAAGAAAAGCTTTAATAATCATAATCACACACAAAAGTAAAATCAGCCACTTAAGATTCAGAATCAATTAAAATGTAGTGTAAATATGGCATAACAGAGAACAAAATCAAATTCTCTCTATTAGTAATGACTTCCTTTTCTATTTAGTCACCTCAGCTGTCTTTTGCTCAGAAGCCTGTGACAGCACCTCCTTGGCAGTTCTAGCAGGAGATTCACAAACCCTGAGAGGTCAGTGGGAGTCATTCAGTTCAAGTTTGAGGCAGGTACAGGAAAACCACGCAAAGTTCAGAGGGTATCTAGAGGCCAGGGCACTAAACACACACATTGCCAGGCTGATTTTCAGATCAGAACAGAGCTGGTATTGTGGGGGGTTTTAATTCTCCTCCTAACCTTGCAGCATTGACACTGCTGCACAGCACTGCCTCCCTGTAGTGAATGAGCACCATTCCTGGTAATTACACAGCTCTTCAATCCACTTACTCTTAACTTTCCTCTCCACTGTGCTATATTTGACACAAAATGTTTAATCAGGTTCATTTATCATGACTGGAACAGCCTGACTCATTCCCCACTTATAATTAGAAAGGATTTCATCTAATAAATGCTGAGCGCTCTCAGCTACCAAAGTCAGTGAATGAAGAATCTGCTCAGCACCACACAAGGCTGAGGGTACACAACCTTACTTTACACAGAATTCAAAGAATCCCAGATTTCCTCAGAAAATCTTAAAAAATTAAGGCAGTTAAATGTTACTTAGGTCTTATTTATGAGGCCCCAGCCTGGAAATGTGGAGGCAGCAGGGAAATCATTCAGCCTTCTCCTTTGGTTACCCTGTATATAAAATGGTGGCAGTGAGGGATTTATTCCTTTGTTAAGTACTTTTAAGTATCATTTTCTAACTGTAGAATACTAAATAACTTATAATAATAATAAATACTAAATATAATAATACATACTATATAATAGATATGTAATAAATCATAGAATCAACCAAGGATTATTGCCAATACAAGGATTATTGCCAAAATATTGTAAATGTTTTATATAAAATTTGCTTCCTCAGCAGCATGTTTGACCCAGCATCTTGGTTATCATGCTAGGCAGCAGTGGTGGTGTTGCTGTTGTTGACTCCAGGTTGGAAGAGACCTCCAAGATCATCCAGTCCAACCTATCACTCAGCCCTATCCAGTCAACTAGACCATGGCACTAAGTGCCTCAGCCAGGCTTTTCTTGAACACCTCCAGGGATGGTGACTCCACCACCTCCCTGGGCAGCCCATCTACTAAAATACTACCAATACACTAAATTGGGCTGGAACAGACCCCTTGTCCTATCACAACAGGCCCTGCTAAAAAGTTTGTTCTCACCTTTTTTATAGTACTGCTTTAACTACTGAAAGGCTGCAGTCAGGTCCTCCTGGAGTCCTCTTTCCTTCAGACTAAATAGCCTCAGCTCTCTCAGCCTTTGTTCACAGGAGAGTTGTTCCACCTCTCTGATCATTTTTGTGGCCCTCCTCTGGACTCACTCCAACATATTCACGTCTTTTCTGTGTTGAGGTCTCCAGAGCTGGACACAGTATTCTAGGTGAGTTCTTATCAGAGTAGAGGAGTGAAATCATCACCCTTGACCTGCTGGCCAGGCTGCTTTTGATGCAGCTCAGGATACGGCTGACTTTCCGGGCTGTGACAACACATTGTTGACTCATGTTCAGCTTTTCATCCACCAGTCCCCCAAATCCTTTCAGCAAGACCACTCTCAATAACACCATTCCTCAGACTATATTGATACTAGGGATGCCCTGACCTATGAGTGGGATCTCACACTTGGCCTTCTGTGGTAGTTTTAGAGTTAACACTCTTTATTCAAAATAATAAATAAAGAATTATATTGGATACAGAAGAGCACCAGGTAAGTGTATACCATTCCACCCATTTGCTGTTTAGGATAAAAGTATCACAGTATTATTAGGATTGGAAGAGACCTCACAGATCATCAAGTCCAACCCTTTACCACAGAGCTCAAGGCTAGACGATGGCCACCAAGTGCCATGTCCAATCCTGCCTTGAACAGCCCCAGGGACGGCGACTCCACCACCTCCCCAGGCAGCCCATTCCTCTCTTCTCCTGCTTCTTCACCCCTCTACCCTGACTGACTTCTGCACTGACCTTGGCTGAGTAGGTAACAGTTGGGCCTTTCTGGTTTTCTCTCTGGGGAGAGAAAAAGGTGGCTGTTGGCCTCTTCTGGACTTTGTCCAGGGGGAATTTCTGTGTTCTTCTTCGATTGTAAACAATTGTAAATATAAGTAAATATACTTTGTACATATCAGTATCACAGTATCACAGTATCACCAAGGTTGGAAGAGACCTCACAGATCATCAAGTCCAACCCTTAACCACAGAGCTCAAGGCTAGACCATGGCACCAAGTGCCACGTCCAATCCTGCCTTGAACAGCCCCAGGGACGGCGACTCCACCACCTCCCCGGGCAGCCCATTCCAGTGTCCAATGACTCTCTCAGTGAAGAACTTTCTCCTCACCTCCAGCCTAAATCTCCCCTGGTGCAGCCTGAGGCTGTGTCCTCTTGTTCTGGTGCTGGCCACCTGAGAGAAGAGAGCAACCTCCTCCTGGCCACAACCACCCCTCAGGTAGTTGTAGAGAGCAATAAGGTCACCCCTGAGCCTCCTCTTCTCCAGGCCAAACAGTCCCAGCTCCCTCAGCCTCTCCTCGTAGGGCTGTGCTCAAGGCCTCTCACCAGCCTTGTCGCCCTTCTCTGGACACGCTCAAGCATCTCAATGTCCCTCCTAAACTGGGGGGCCCAGAACTGAACACAGTACTCAAGGTGTGGTCTAACCAGTGCAGAGTACAGGGGCAGAATGACCTCCCTGCTCCTGCTGACCACACCATATGCATTGTATTCTATGCTTTTAGATTTTAGCCTGCTGCAAGTATACAGCTTCATTTGCTTCCAAGCCTTCTGAGCTAGTCTAGTCATTTTATTTGGAGGCAGTTTTAAAACCCACCCCACTTTTTAAACTTCACGGTGTTAAACCTCATGAGGTTCGCACAGGTCCCTCTGGATGATATCCTGTCCCTTAGGTGTGCCAACCACAGCTTTGTGCTGTCTGTAAATTCATTGAGGCTGCACTCAATCCCACTGTCTATGCCATTGATGAATATACAGAATGGCAGTGGTCTCAGTGCAGAATCCTGAGGGACACCAATTGTCATGTATCTCCATCTGGACATCAAGTTGTTGATTGCTACCCTCCAGGTGCAACCATCCAACCAACTCCCCATCCACCGAATAGTTCTCCCCAAAGCCATAGCTCTCCAATCCAGAAAGGAGAATGTTGTAGGACTGTGTCACAGGCCTCACAGAAATCTAGATAGACTACATCTGCAAGTCTGCCCTTGTCCACTGCTGATTCAGTTTTAAGGTACTCTTTGTTAAGTCTCCTATTCAGCCTGTTATTTTATAAATTGAAGTCAGTTATTTTCACTGACTGATATTCTGACTGGGCATTTATAGCCTGCTCTTAAGTCATTACAGTTATGTCCCCTTCTTTAACTGACTCTTTGACCATAATAAATTTCTCCCCACCTATGGTTCTTACAGATCCCTGATCTTCACTTCAAAAGATCAGTATTTCATTATAGCTTCCACTGAGGACAATTACCCACCCATTTCTGTCTTCACTTCTCCTACTTCATCTTCCCTTTGATTTTTCCAACTATTATGCATTGAACACATTTCCTGCCCTTCCTCACTGCTGGCCCCTCGCCTCACCAAAGCCAGACAAACCTCTCTTTCCTAATTCTCAGTAAAGATTTTTCATGTCTATTGCACTAACTTCAAGAGGTAAAGAACAGAATTAAAACCAGCAGCCAGACAGGTTAAGGTGTCTGCCAACCACTGTGCTACGCCCCAGCTCAGCGCTGCCCTGTGTTTGAACAGTGATTTCTGCAAGTGACACCACCCTGAAGGGCCAGCTTAAGCTAACTCACTCCATCCTAGAGAATGCAATCTTGTTCATCCTTTGCAGTGCTGCCCTGCCTAGCATGCTGCGGCGGGGAGCCAGTAAACTTTTGCACCAGTAAGGCTTCTTTCCACAGCTCAAAATCATTCACACACAGTAAAACACAATGAAAAAATTCCTCTCCGTAGCAAATTATTTTAAAAGAGTAAAGAATGGACATTTAGATTTTTCATATTAATAACAACCCCTCCAAGACTGGACGTGAGGAGGAAATTCTTCATCATGAGAGTGGGGAGAGCCTGGAATGGGTTGCCCAGGGAGGTGGTTGAGGTCCCATCCCTGGAGGTGTTTAAGGCCAGGCTGGATGGGGCTGTGGCCAGCCTGATCTAAGGTAGGGTGTCCCTGCCCATGGCAGAGGGGTTGGAACTAGATGATCCTGGTGGTCCCTTCCAACCCTGACTGATTCTATGACTCTATGAACTAACAATTAATCTAACAAATATGAATGATGTACTGCATGTCATTCTAGCTTACAAAGAAAATTTTAAATAATTTAAGACAACAAATCCATGTGTAGCCATCAGAGCACACAAATTAGTCCTTTGTTTGAACGTTCAGCCATATAAAGTTGTAGAAAACATTTGTAAAGAAATGGAAATATAAAACCTTGCAGATTTTCCCTTGGAATGAGTGCCAAATAAGCAGAGGCTTGAATTATAAGTGAGAGCAGTGACATATGCTAATGGCTTTGTCATCAGGAGATAATGCAATGCCATTAACTCATCTCATTTCAGATTCTAGGAGCTGCATGTCATGGTAGGTAACACAAGCTGCCTCAAGATCTCAGAAAGAGAATCCAGAATGAGAACAAAAAATTGCAAGACTATTGCTCCTGGCTGTATCTTGCTTATGGCCAGCAATGTCTGTTTTAACTTTGTTGTATTTCACGTTTAATGAGCATCATACTCAAGAATGAGTAACTTGACTCACCAAGTTCTATTTACTCTATTGAGAACGAATACAGTTAGTGGAATTCCACTATTTTTGTTAATAAATATGTATGGGGAGGAAAAAAGCAATGATTTGTGAGGGCTGAAACTCAAAATCATAAGAATTATAGCAAAAATCGAGATTAAAACCCCCTGTTTTTCACACTGCCTACACAAGCTTTCCTTTAGGTTTCATCTAAAACCCAGTTCTCACAAACACGTCAGCCTGGAGAAGAGAAGGCTTCAAGGAGACCTTAGAGTGGCATTCCAGTATCTGAAGGGGGCCTACAAGGAGGCTGAGGAGGGACTATTTACAGGATCTTATAATGATAGAATGAGGGGTAATGGGTTTAAACTGGAAGAGGGGAGATTCAAACTAGATGTTAGGAAAGGGTTCTTTACAGTGAGGGTGGTGAGACACTGGAACAGGTTGCCCAGGGAGACTGTGGATGCTCCCTCCCTGAAGATGTTCAAGGCCAGGTTGGATGAGGCCTTGAGCAACCTGTTCTAGTGGGAGGTGTCCCTGCCTATGGCAAAGGGTTGGAACTGGATGATCTTTGAGATCACTTCCAACCTAAACTATTCTATGATTCTGTGATTCTATAATTGAATTCATACAAGATCAGGCTCAACAGGGCTCTGGGCAACCTGAGATGGAGAATGTTGTGGCTCACTGCAGAGGAGTTGGACTAGATGAGCGCTGGAGGTCGCTCACAATCCAAACCATTCTAGGATTCTATGATTCTGTAGTCTCAATAAAATCTATATTCTTGATAAAATTAAGCACAAGTAAAGAGCTACTCCTCACACAGTAAGATAATTTCCTCTTTAGTATTTGCTTTGATAGCACTACTGTTTACTTAATGTAAAGAGTAGAACAGTGTAGACCATAAATACATGCACAATATTGACTAAAACTTAAGCTGCCATAAAAGTATCCCAAAGGAATCTGTAACAATTTGCAGCAGCTAAAGATCTTCCTCTACTATATGTTTATCACTATCTCTTAAGTACCTAATTATCTACTTAGCCAATGGACTGGAATGACTTGCAACAATTCTAGTCTATTGGATAAACTGGAGTTCAGCTTAGTATAAGATAAATACAGCTTCTATAAATTTCTTTACTTACTGAGTAAATGTTTTACATCAGCTATCAGAAAATAAAAGTTGATGTTATTACAAGAAGTTAAAAAAAGAGACATCAGTATCTTTGGATTCTCAAATAGAAAATTCCCACATGTACTGAGCTGCTGACTACCAAATGACAGTCAATGATAAAACAAATTCAGCTTTAGGGTTCCAGTACCAGGTCAAAAAAGCTACAAACATAAACATATAGTGCTGATTCTGTATTAACAGGCATTGTCCTTTCAAATGTGTCAAAATGGTTTTGATGGCTTAAATTCTAATGGAAAGCTTTTTTTTTTCCTTCTTCCTGTCCAGATAATCTTTCTGCAAGTATACCCTATCTTAAAACAAGCACAAATTTGTTAGTGCTTGCTTCTGCTAGACCAGCAGAAATGCAGTTGTATACCTGCTCTGACTTCATGTGACATGAGCTGTGTACCTGCTCTGGATCAAACATCAGCTGCTGGATGACTTAGGAAGGCACAAATCTGACATGAGGGAGCAAATAAATCCCTCCTTGAAATCTGTCTTGGACAGTCTCAAACTGTGAACTCAAACCATGCCATTTGCCTCCACTGAGCTACTGACACAGCTCAGGTCTTGCTGCATCTACAATGGCCATCCTTAAAAGAATACCATAATAAAAAGCATTTGCCAATAGTAACTTTAAGCCACTACTTTCAAAACTTGTTACTAGTTCTGCATGATTGGCAAAACATGGGAGCCACAAGCTTTCTCAGTTTATAACAGATTCTGACCTTATTTAAACATAAATCCACATTTCCAGACACCTCAGCCTATATGTAGGAAGATTATATTGGGCTCTGATTTCAGATGTCTTTATCATGGCTCAAACTCAGTTGTTCCAACGTCTTAGAATTTTGGGACTTGTGGCTTAGAAATAATAAAATGAAGTATACTGGAATAAAGTCTCAAAGTTCCCATTACCAGATTTTACTGATTCGGTACCAAAATGTTAAGGAGAACATTGCCCAAAGTCAAAATGAATAATCACATTCATTTTTAATTAATAATTTGTTAAACACGGATATCTGAGAGCACAAATACAGATCTCTATGTTTGCTGCTAATTACCAAAATCATTCACCAGTGAAAGCAGATGTGAGAAAACCTTTTTAGCAGTTTTCCTACTTTTATTTGCAAATGTCTTTCCTAGATTCAGTATGAAGAATAGCAAGTCCAGCTTCAACAGCAGCCTGACAAGGAGGTATCTCCTTTCCTCACTTTTTCAAAATCAGTCTAATTCTAAGAACTTATTTCAGCTACAGAAACTGTAGATCTGTTCATCTTTGTAAGCAGTCCATCAGGGCTCACATACAAAACAGTGTATTAAACCCCAGAACTACCTAAAGCCAAGGTACATCTCAAATCTGGTTATCATTCTTAACTGTACACATCAACAGAGATGCAGAAAGCATTGGAACAATTTAGATGGCTGGAATCTGTGTAACACCAGTTCTACAGACACTAAGACTTGGAAGCCTACTACTTGGTGACCAGAGCCACTCTAAGTGCCAAATCTTCATCTTGCCTAAACAACCTTCTAATTGCTTCCTGATGAAGGCTCAAGGTTTATAATGGACCTAAACCCAGGGCAGACTAACTTGGCTCCCTCAGAATATTGACACATTCTGACCCAGCAATATCAAGTAATGCACTCTTCATTTATGTCTTAGAGAACAACAGGTGCAGTCACCATGTGGCTGGGAAATTTGTGTTCCCAATCCAAGGATAAATGGAAAGGGAGACACTTCTACAGATCATAATTAGAGCTGCTGAAGAGAAAGAGAGATGTGGGTTAAAAAGAGTTGAACATCCTTTTTAGTCCAACATAGGCAGCTAACAGAAGCCAGAAAACACTGAAGTCTTACTTTACAGACAGGTGAGAAGGGGGACAGTGGAGGTGGAGCTTGAGCATGCAGTGAAGATGTGAGAAACAGTTCCTGCTGGAAAGCTGGAAAGCAGTTGGTAAAAGACCACAGAAAAAACTGTGTCACTGGTTGTTCTGAAGCACCTTGTCTTCTACACCAACTGACAAGAATCTTCCCTGAATTCCAACTCATGTGACTGACACAAAAAGTGGCAGTGTCTTCCAAACCCTATCTGCCTATTTTTTAACCAGGTATTTTCAGGCGGAAATAATACTCAGGGTTTTTTAGTCACTGTATGTATCATAACATGCTGTTCCAACTCAAATTGGAATAGGGAAAAGTTGTGGTTTTTAAATACTTGAGGCTATCTTACTGTCTGTGATATAGAAGCCACAAAGATGATGCAAGGGCTGGAAGGCCTCTGATATGCAGAAAGGCTGAGGGAGATGGGGTTCTTCAGCCTAAAGAAGAAAAGACTCTGGGGGGACTTTAGAGCTGCCTTTCAATACCTGAAGGCATCCTAAAGGAAGGCTGCAGAGGGACTTTTCATAAGGGTATCTAGTAATAGGGCAAAGGGGAATGGTTGGAAGCTGACAGAAAGTAGGTTGAGACTGGATCTTAGGAAGCAGTTCTTCAATACAAGGGTGGTGAGGCTTTGCAATACATTGCCCAGGGAGGCTGTGGATGCATCCTCCCTGAAGGTGTTCAAGGCCAGGTTGGATGTGGCTTTGAGCAGCCAAGTCTTAAATCAGAGGCATCCTTGCCCATGGCAGGGAGATTGGAGTAGATGATCTCCAAGGTCCCTTCCAACCTAGGGCATTCTATGATGACTTTATGATTCTATGAATATCTTCAACATTAAGATAAGGCATAGAAGTTAAAAGAGATGGAGTAATCCAGACTGTTTTTTTCATTGCACTACTTGAAGCTCTCTGTGTAGTCACAGCATTTGGCTGCCTCCCTATATTTTAGTTGCTTTCTATAATAGAAACCAAATTCTGAAGTAACCCACATGGAGCAGTAAGTAGCTCCTTATACAGCAGCAATAAGGAGACACAACAAGTAGGTCTCCAAGCAGATCTTGTCTGGCAAACTTGGGCACACAATAAGTAACAAAACTCTAAGTCTTTTAATGCTAGCATTACCCAAGTTCTTAAAGAGGTCATTAGAATTTCATAGCTTACAGATTATGGAGGAAGGAACAACACAAGGAATCAACAACTGCTGCAGTATCATTTTCCAGTTCACCTTGAATTTGCATTTTAACAGAGCTACAATAATAATTTGTCAGTTAAGAGCTACCAGAAAAGTTGATCATCTTTAGAAGGTGGGGTCAACAACAGGTAGTATTTAGAGAAAAACAGCTAACTACAATTAGAGATTGTAGCATAGGTAATATACCAAAAAAATCATAAACAAGAACTGTGTGCAGCAAAACAGAGATGGTCTTCTCCCCAGTGTCTTCAACTCTGAGTACCACAACTGCATGCAGTTTTAAAATGTTTGTTTTGTTGGTGAATGCAGTATTTTATAAAAGAAGTGCTTGGTATCACAGTATCACAGTATCACCAAGGTTGGAAGAGACCTCACAGATCATCAAGTCCAACCCTTAACCACAGAGCTCAAGGCTAGACCATGGCACCAAGTGCCACGTCCAATCCTGCCTTGAACAGCCCCAGGGACGGCGACTCCACCACCTCCCCGGGCAGCCCATTCCAGTGTCCAATGACTCTCTCAGTGAAGAACTTTCTCCTCACCTCCAGCCTAAATTTCCACTGGCGCAGCCTGAGGCTGTGTCCTCTTGTTCTGGCACTGGCCACCTGAGAGAAGAGAGCAACCTCCCCCTGGCCACAGCCACCCTTCAGGTAGTTGTAGACAGCAATAAGGTCACCCCTGAGCCTCCTCTTCTCCAGGCTAAACAACCCCAGCTCCCTCAGCCTCTCCTCGTAGGGCTGTGCTCAAGGCCTCTCACCAGCCTCGTCGCCCTTCTCTGGACATGCTCAAGCATCTCAATGTCCCTCCTAAACTGGGGGGCCCAGAACTGAACACAGTACTCAAGGTGTGGTCTAACCAGTGCAGAGTACAGGGGCAGAATGACCTCCCTGCTCCTGCTGACCACACCATTCCTGATGCAGGCCAGGATGCCACTGGCTCTCTTGGCCACCTGGGCACACTGCTGGCTCATGTTCAGGTGGGTATCAATCAGCACCCCCAGATCCCTCTCTGTCTGGCTGCTCTCCAGCCACTCCGACCCTAGCCTGTATCTCTGCATGGGGTTGTTGTGGCCAAAGTGCAGCACCCTGCACTTGGAGCTATTGAACCCCATCCCATTGGACTCTGCCCATCTGTCCAGGCGGTCAAGGTCCCGCTGCAGAGCCCTTCTGCCCTCCAACCCAGTCACATCTGCCCCCAGCTTAGTGTCATCTGCAAACTTGCTGATGACTGACTCCATGCCCTCATCCAGATCATCTATGAAAATGTTAAAGAGGATGGGGCCCAATCTTAGTCATTTCAGTCCTTGGTTTGTTCCACAAGGCCCCATCCACAAATGGACAGGCTTCTGTACCCGTAAGGACTTATTAAGACATTAAACAGGGATCTGATTATGTGTAGGTGTCCTTCCATATATCCATCACTCGGAGAACTGGAGCTCAAATGGAGACATAATATGATCACTGAAAGTAGCATGAATGCCACAATGCTGCAATGTTAGTCCATCAGAACTTGCATTACTTTGCTACACAGCCTTCAATCACAGGCTCAGTCAGGCTATTGCAAATGATTGTCATAGAATGGCTTAGGTTGCAAGAGACCTACTCCAACCACCCTGCCATGGACTCAACATGCCTCTCAAGTAGACTTGGCTGCCCAAAGCCACATCCAACCTGGCTTTGAACACCCCCAAGCAGGAGGCTTCCACAACTTCCCTAAGCAACCTATTGCAGAATCTTACCACTCTCATACTGAAGAACTTCTTCCTAACATCAAGTCTGAATGATTCCCCCTCATCCTACAGCTAGACACCCTGATGAAAATTCCCTCTGTAGCCCTCCTGTAGGATGTCTTCAAGTACTGGAAGGCAGCTCTAAGGTTCCTCTGGAACCTTGTCCTCTTCAGGCTGAACAACCCCATCTCTCTCAGCCTATCCTCATATCAGAGGTGCTCCAGCCCTTGGATCATCTTTGTGACCCTCCTCTGGACCCACTCCAACAGCTCTGTGTCCTTCTTATGATCGGGATACAAGAACTGGACACAGCATTTGAGGTGGGGTCTCAGCAGGGCAGAGTAAAGAGGCAGAATCCCTTCTCTTACCCTGCTGGTCACACTACTCTCGATGCAACCCAGGACAGTGTTTACCTCCTATTCTGGAATACATTTTATTTATATATATGTATATATATTAAAAAAAAAAAAGCTATAAGCAGCTGACCTGAGCACTGATGGACTGACAAAACTCACATGAAGTACTAGACACACTGCATAGAAATAGGCACCAAAGTAATTTGGGTTTGATTAGCCCTTAAGATTACACAGAGACTGTTCACTTGTCTCCCATAAGACAAGTGAACATCTGTGTGGCACTATTAAATATGTTATTGCATATTATAACTCTAGAACTACTTTTCATCATTAGCTTATGCTGCCCTGCTTGTAGAAATGTTGACCTAAAGGATAAATTATTTCTCAGTTTGTCTTCATAGAAGTTACCAGGTTCCTTCATTAACTATCACTTGATGTCAATAATGCTGTGTTGTAACAGATTTCCCTTCAAGAACCACAGCTTCTGAAAAATAAATCAGAAGTTACCACACATCTACATGGATGTTTGGTGCTTCATAATATACTTTATTAACTGTGCATTTTCTTCAAGGAACTTGCTAATAATTACTCTAACTAAAACATAAGACACAAGAGACTGTAAGAATATAATATGCAACAATGGCATAAAAGGTATCAAACAATTCACACTTGCTAGTGACAGCACCATTGAAGACTCTAATGGGTCACACTTAATTATGAATGAGTTCAATAACAAAAGCAGACAATTTAAGTAATTACATGGAAAATGAAAGAAAATCTACTTTTAAAGCACACATCACATACAGCAGAGCTGAAGAGAAACACTTCACTGAAGGAAAAAGTTGGAGTCAAAGAATTTTTGACACAGCTTTTCCTTTTGCAGGTGAATTGAATGTCTCGACAAATCTTTCAAAACCCCATCCAAATGTTTTTGTCAAGAAAAGGAAAGATATATCTGCTAAACATATCCTTCAGGAGGAGAAGGACCAAAAATTGTATTTATGACAGCTATGGTGAACACTTCTCCTCTGTGCTTTCCAGATAATGTCTCTGAGCCATTTCCTACCTGCATCTGTGATTCCTACCTCACCCACTACATTATGTGGGGCATTTTTATCTCTAGGAATAGTGAGTAAATACAGGTTTAATTCCAAACGAATGTCCTCCCCTCCTGTAGGTTATCTGTTGTTTGCCACTTGGTCATATTCTCCGTGTGGAGGCACTAAATCTGGTTCTGTGTAACATAATGGTTTAATTATTGCTATGAAATCAGGTGAGGAGAACGATTTATTCTCAAAAACATTGTTTCTGGACTGAAAAAGAGAAAGGAGAATAATAGCAGTGAGATTTTCCCACTGCCCAAAAGATAACAAATATAGTTTGTCTGTTTTTACAGAGTTTTGGCCCTGCAGCTGGGGACATGGCTCACGAAGACATATTAAGTGTTATGCTCAGACACCTAATACATGCAGATATACACAGTACCTTTTTGGCCACTTATTCCCTCAATGCACTATCCATCCTGCTGCTGCTGAGCTTCTCTGCAGACCAGACAGCATGACTTTTTTGACATGAGTTCTTTTAATCCAACTCAGTCATCCCTACCTACTACATGTCTTTTGTGGTAGACTGGCCTTAAGCACAGGAAACAGTAATTCTGCCTTTAAAAGACTGCAGTCTATTGGAGCACCATTCCCTCTATGCGTCTATGCCCTTGTCCTATTAACAGCAGGTGAGTCAGAGAGAAAGATGTAAGAAGCTATCACAGTGGAAGGAAGCATTTTTTTAATAAGGCACTTTCCAAGCTTTCCACATGGTGTCAGCGGCTCCTCTCACTTTTTTTTTCCAAACAAGAAGTTAGATTAATCCATCTGCAAATTCATCAATGCTAAGTCATGTTTCAGTGGTACATTGAGCCTGTAAACTCTGCTACAGGTAATACTTTTATCACTGACACCTTGTACCTTAAAGAATTGTTCTGTTTGTACTTTAAATGAATAATTTATAAATCATCATCTTTTTTTAAAAGGATTTGACTAAACACTTCTCTTTAGTGCCTAGCTTCTCCCTCTTAACTATGTCTGAACTGTAAAACAGACCATCCTTCTTTAATATACCTGACCACCACTGAACAAACCTTAAGTCCAAAATACAATCCACTGCCAAAAATGCTCCCATTTTCACATTCAAGAAGTCCAGAATAGATGTTTTACTTTGATTGCCCTAAATAAATAGACTATCCTGCAGACGATTCTTATTGATTAATGACTCATGACATATATTACAGCTGGGGCTATTTTTAGTGTCTTACTCAAGAGGAAGTACAACTGACTTCAGAACTCAGTACAATAATCCACGCAGCTCGAAGATCAAGTGTGAATTTTAGGTTGTTTTCTTACTAAACAAAACCAAAAACAGACAAACAAATTCAACCCCCAGGATGCTTCTTTATATTAAAAAAACCTAACAAACCCCAGTTGCGATACCTAAGGATTCAACAATGTGCATGTGGCAGCACACAAGGCCACCTACCTAAATAGTGTCCTCATGACACACTTTCCTGCTGGCAATGCCCAAGCAAATTTTGCTCTAAGGTCAGGCTGCACCTGCATCTTAGGGTGCATTAAGAAAAGTGTGTCCAGCAGATCTAGGGAGGTTCTCCCTAGAACCAGTGTGGAATGCACAGCCCAGCCTGTGATCACCACCAAAGCAGGTAAAATACATCTTAAGGGTTTCTTTTTTGAAGTTTGCAGAGCACAGAAAATCAAGCCAATATCACAGTATCACAGTATCATCAGGGTTGGAAGAGACCTCACAGATCATCAAGTCCAACCCTTTACCACAGAGATCAAGGCTAATATATGGCAGGACACAAGCTGGCACCCTGCCAGTTGCTTCTCCTAAGCCTGAAGATTGTGCTTCCGGGACTAGTCCCATTGGCCACGAGGGACAGGCATTTGTTCTTACATGCAGTCCTCATGTCATACTGCTTCTGATGCCTTCAGGCAACCAAACACTTCACGAACTGACTGTCACACACACATACTTCTGTCCTTCAGCATGCCCAATGGTAGCACCTACTTCAAACAGACATGGTCAGCTCCAACCACACCACTGGGGAAGTTGTCAGGAGAATCAAACGTTTTACAACTCTGTAGTACCACTGATTTAGATTTTTAAAAGACAACTGCATGGTGATTAGAATCTTCTTGTGTGCATATTATGTTTAAAATCAGACACCTTTGCAGTTTCTAGAGCCAGAAATTACAACAGGTGAATCATTAGTACTTCTTTTAGTGTACCAAAAATGCTATTATGAAGTATAAATATAATCTACACCTTTGATTCTGTATGCAGTACATGATTTTAATTTTTTTTAAATAGGCTATCAGTCACTTTTCAAGAACTGGGAGACACAGATTTATGAATTGATAACAGATCACAGACTGTTTCTTTGTCTAGGTTAGTGTTGGCAAATCACTTCTATTCATAGCCTGCATAAAAGGAATTGGTGACCCTGCTAAGTTGCTGAAAAATCCATTCAGTGCTGAAAAGCCTCTATTGCACCTATTATTATAATTAGTCTTTCCATTCCAACTCACTGTCATACTGAACACAAAGACAAATGTTTCACTGCATGTAAATATATTTTAAAGAGAGGAAATCTGCAGTAATCCAGAACCATAGAAGACATATTGAACCCCACTACTGTATCCCAGAGTGGTATTACTTACTCTGTATACCAAGCTGAGCCTTGATTTTGCTCAGTTTCTCTGGGATATAGATTGATTTCTATTTTCTAACAGAAAAGAATTACAAAGCAAAGCCCCGAAGTAACAGGTGTGTCCACAGATTCTTCATGAAAAGAATAACTTTGTGAAAACTGAGTTAACAATGTAGTATTCCAGCCTTTAAATCCATAACATATAATAACTGGTTAAAGGGTAGATACCATTACTGTCAGGACTGCTTTGCAGTGAGAAGGCTACATGCAGTGTCATGAAACTAGTGTCAAAGAGTGAAATGCAAAATGAACATGTAAGGATAAAATCACTGAATGGAGTCTCAAGTTAGCCTCTTCTGAGCTATCTTTCTTTTTAATTATTTAATATGATGATGCCAGCATCATCAGATCCATCAGTAAGGACACATGGATAAGATGCATGAATGAGGAGAATCCAAGGCAAAGTGCAAGGTCCTGCACCTAGATCATGACAATCCTAGATATTGAGCCAGTCTGCGAGACAATGAAATAGAGAGCAACCCTGCAGAAAAGGACTTGAGGGTGCTGCAAATGAAGCTGGACATGAGCAAACAGTGTGCACTTGCAGCCCAGAAGGCCGATGGTGTTCTGGGCTGCATCAAAAGCAGCATGGCCAGTAGATGAAGAGAGCTGATTCTGCCACTTTGCCCTGCTGAGACTTTACCTGCAGTATTGCATTCAGTTCTGGAGCCCTCAACACAGGAAGGATGTGGACCTGATGGAATGGGTCTAGAAGAGGGCCACAAAGATTATCATGAGGCTGGAACAACTCTGTCACAAAGACAAGCTGAGGGAGCTGGGGTTGTTCAGCCTGGAGAAGAGAAGGCTCCAAGAAGGCCTAATAGCATCCTTCCAGTACCTGAAGGAGGCCTAAAAGAAGGCTGCAAAGGGACTGTTTCCAAAGACCTGCAGTGATAGGATGAGAGGCAATGGTTTGAAATTAGACATGAGGAGATTTAGATTGGATGTTAGGAATAAGTTCTTTACCATGAGGGTGGAGAAACAATAGAACTGGTTTCCCAGGGAGGTAACTGAGGCCCCATCCCTGGAGATATTCAAGGTCGAGCAACATGACCTAGTGAAGGATGTCACCGCTGACTGCAGGGTGGTTGGACTACATGAGGTCCCTTCCAACTCTACAGTAACACAAGCAAAGAAGTCACTGCCTTGGAGTGCTAGCAGTTATGAACCCTGAGCAAGTACAAAGTGAGGATAAAGACAGCTTGCAGGGGACATTACTACTTCTCAAAGGAAACCACAGGCATTCTACATGCAAGCTGGAAACTCCTGGCATAGGTGTCGGAGTGAAAGGGAAGCAGAACCATGTCGGTGGCAGGGAGTAAAAGCTGGAAAGGATACATCACAGAGCTCATAGCTTTAGGAGAAAGTGAAAATACATGGTTAAGTCTTGTTTCCAGTTCACTTTGTGCAAGCTGAGAAATTCCTGATTTCGGGAATTATAAATGATAGTGTAATGACAGTGTACAATATGTATATCACCCCCTTTCATCAGAAATTTCCATGTAAAGAAAATCTAAACCTTTTTATAAGCCACTGGAATATTTCTATATTTATTTTTTTTTAATCTTTTCTGAGGGTAAATATAGGAAACCTCATTTGAAATACATTAATATATAATAGTTTTTTCAGCTCATTACACAATCTCAACATAAAGTGCATTAGCATGATAAAGAAGAAAACTAAGTGATTATAATAGCTTTTTTTTTGGTGCATGTGCAGCTTTGTATACAATTTCAGCAGGAAAAGCATTACTCTTGAGTGCATCCTAAGCCAGCATTACAATGTATCACTGAGATGTATGATTTTAGGTTCCACACATGCTTGCAAGGGAAGCAGAAGAAACTCACCAAGGGAGAAAACATGATTCACTGAAAACAGATCCCTGTCTTAAGGGGCTCACAAGGAACACAGTTTCAGGCAACAAAGGCTATAACCTACCCAAGGACCTTGGAAAGGGAATAAAACTAAGGTCTCTGGAAACAGTTTCACAACTTTGGAATGTATTTTCCAACTTTAACAGGCAGAACTCAAATTCAGTGCAGGAAATATATAACAGGGCAGCCCAAGCTTTCATACACAGTAAAAACATGAGCAAAACACAAAAACTACTATCCTAGACTACTGACTTAGTCTGGCCTGCATTAAAAAAAAAAAGCTTATTTGAAGCTGGGAAGATAAAAACAAAGAGAAGTATGTTTCAGTTCATTGGTGCTCTGAAACAGACTACTCAGGAGCTAATAATACAACGTGCCACTGCAAATTTTACAGTCAGATTATGACTTCCCTTACGCATGGCTGAGCTGTTTCTCTCAGAAGTAGTTCTCCACAAACAAAGATGGATGACTTGGAAAGACAGTGGGCTTTGCATTTATCTCAGATGAGTGCAAAGCAGGAAAAATTCCAGCAAAGTCAAGGAGATTACTGTACTATAAAAGGGATGGGAGAGCAGGATGCCGCTTCCTGCGTGAAGCATACAAAGAGGCATTTAAAAGCCACACCAATTTCTTTTGCTTGTCTGGGATACTTTAATGATTTTTTATCCTCCCCTCCCCAAGCATGACTGTGCATCACCCTACCTCTTTACTTTAAATGCCCCAAAGTCTAATCTAGCATCACTGAAGCTTGGTTAGCTCATCATCTGCTACTAAGCAAACCTTTGCAGGCGAGGCTCCCCCAGCCTGGCCCCAGGGGCCTCATGCTCCTGCTGCACTCCAGATGTGGCTGAATGCAGCATCAGCAGTGCAGAAAAATGTTTCTGTGTCCGGTCCCCTGCACAGCAGCAAGGCCAGAGAGTGGTAGAGCACCCTATCATTACTTCAATATATTTCTCCTGTTGTAGTGGGTTTACAGGGACTGAGAGAAACTCTAGAGGAGGAACGACAGAGAGATTTTAGTGAAGTGCACGTAGTGGCAAGAGGGCAATGACACAATGGGCATCTCAAGTGCAGTGAGCAAAGAAAATCTGCATTTTTATATCAATGGAATTTTAGAGGCAAGAGAAGAGGGAATATTTTTGCCTGCTTTTGAGCTTCTAGAAGAGGCTCCTCCATGTAAAGATGTGGTGCATAAGAGAAGGCACCATTGTGTTTTCTGCTAATTATCCTGCCTGTGTGTGCTGTGCACCAGCACACCTGAAGCGGTGTGATGGGCTGGCACCAGGGAAGCAAGCCTCATTGTTAAATCCTCTTTAAATTGAGATGCAAAGTCTTTCAGAAATTCTACTAGAGGTTCTTAGGCCTAATACTGTTTGCTAAGGAAAAGATAATTCCCTCTGCTTTAGGGATTATCAGATGAAATTCTGTGCTTAGAGATATGTACAAACTTTGACTGCTTGATGAGAATGGTCCTTCCAAGCTTTAAATATCTATGCAGCTATCTCGTCACCTCTCTAGAGTATAAAGCCCAAAGAACACTTTTTCATAACTCAAGATTAATTGATAAAACTTTAAAACAAATTATTTAATCATTGAAAAATAAAACAAATATTAGAAGCCATCTGGGCTTAAAATACTTAACACAATGGATATTGAAGAATGTTTGCTTAAACTTCTCAAAACAAGACGTTGAAAACTACAATGGATCTATACAGAACAATATTTAGAATTAGTTATTTAGCCAGTGTAAGTTATTTATATGCTAACATAAACCATGAAGTGTTCTTATAGGTTTGGTTTGGTTTGGTTTTTAATATGAGACTTCATGTGTTTTGTAGGGATTGAGAGACACTTCAGGGGAGTGATATGCCTACCATCGTAGACTACCTTCATCTACTCCCCCTTTGTGACCAGAAGGGCTCTGTGATGGGACAAGCAAATGACTCCTTCCCTGCAAATCCCATTTTGACAGTCGTGGCACAAGCTTCCCAAGGGATTTATACCATAGCTTTATTTTTACCTTCCACAGTGCTAAAGAGTGTTTGCTGACAGTGAGCAGTGCATTGATATAGTGAGACATTTGAAAAGCCTTGCAATTAGGAGGAAGGGAAGGAAGAGGAAAAGGGAAAAGAGGAAGGGAGAGGGAGAGGAAAGAAGAGACACTTCAGATTTGGACCTTCTCCTATAACATGGTTGTAGAGCACTTGCAGGAGATTCAGCAGTATCATCATCCCATCTGGCCAGGTAGAAAATATTTGCAATAGAATCATACAATCATAGAATGCTAAGGATTGGAAGGAACTGCTGGAGGTCATTTGGTCCAGCCTCTCCCCAGCCCCAACAAAGGAGGATCACCTAGGGCAGGTCACACAGGAACACATCCAGGTAGGTTTTGAATGTGGCCAGAGAAGGAGACTCCACAATTTCTCAGTAGCTGGTTCCAGTGCTCAGTCATGCTCACCATAAAGAAGTTTTCCCTGTGTTCCACTTCATACTGAAGATTGATCCTAGCTCTCCAAGTTCTGCACTTGTAGTAGAAGTACGCTGTAGTGGAACAATCTTCCATGCTAAATACAACTGTGAATTTCTCACGTGCCTTCAGAAACCACAGTGCTTGTGCTGAGGTTTTGTGGCAGCACTGCAGTATGTGTCTTCTTGAAAGGTGTACGTAGTGAAGGGCTTCATGGATTCTTTCTGGCCTCGTGGGAAAGTACATGTGTCTCTTTGCAAATGAATGAACAATAAAACCTCAGCTGTACAAAGCAGTGGAGAGGAACAATACTGCATTTCTCCCTAGGGAAGGACTATGTGACATCTATCTATGTGCTGTCTATCTATCTAATTTCTACAGGTTTGGAAATGCCTGTTAAGACCCAGGAGTTCCTACTAATGCCTTTCTCAGCAACTGGCTTGCCACTGAAGGAATCTGTGGCAGGAAGTGTTAGCTGAGTTGTAATGAATCCCCAAAAGCATAAATGACATGTCACCATTTTTAGCATGTTTTGGTTTTTTTTGTACACTAGGGAGAAAACTGTTGTCAAAAGCACTTCTGAAAAGTTTTTCTCCACCTGAGATGCCTGGGTTACAAGTAGCTAGTCACAATAGTTACTGGGCAAAAAAAAAAAGACATTCTTTACATGAGACACACACTCTCTTTCTGTTTCCTGAGACCTTTCCAACAGTTGACTGAAATCCACACACACAAAGTATCACAGCATTTCCCTTATTAGCTGATGCCAGACACATGTGGTCCCTAAAGCTCAGGGTACAGCAGATTCAAAGCCATTTGCTGGATTATTCCAAACTGCAGGCCAGTTTGCTCTCCACCTTTACCATCACCAGAACTTTTTGTATGGGAACTGCACCCTGTGAGCTCATAATGTATGGATACATACAGTGGTTGCAGCCTTTATTGATCACACCTTCCTGCTTCTCTTTTTGTGTGCTATGGGCAACAGCTGACAGGCATCTTGCCCTTTGGAGCTGTGTGAAGGCTGTCATGCCTGCCAAGCCTCAAAATACATTTGAAAGGAGAGTGGCTGAGTTGGCCAGCATGACGTGGTCTGTGGGCAGAGGTGGGCACTGCTAAAGGAGAAATAGCTATGGATGGGAAACTGGGCTGTGTTCCTGGGAGGCAGCACGTGATAGCACAGGAGCTGTGTTATAAAAAACCCCTTTCTGTCTGCGTTATGAGGACAACATACGGCTTGGTAACCGCCTTCAAATCAACCCTTGACTTGGCAGGGTTTAGATAAACCAAATCAGTCTTTCAGAGGTTAGGCCAAGAGCTGCTTACATTTCACAGGCTATGTTGCATTTCATACCATACCTATTTATAAAATCCTAGCTATGTTTGTGAAGTTAGCAGAGAAACAAAACTTGTGGAGAACAACCAACTTCACAAGAGCCATCTGTGTCCCTTCCCCCCCACGTAAACTCAAACCACAGTTTTGTTGTTTCTTAGTTCAGTATGGAACTCCAAAGGCCTCCAAACTTTTGTTGATGTCAGATTTGTAACATTTTGCCTAATGAGAGAAGCCACATTCTGAAAAATCTTTGCAACAAGATGTAGGGTTTCTGAGGGGATGCTACTTCATGTTAGCCTACTGGCCTGTGGAGTTTTCTCTGGAATTAGGTACACGTGTTCTTCTGTGCTGGGCATAAAGGAGAGGAACATTTATTTATCTACACTCATTCTCAACTGCAGGCTAGAAATTCACAGAATCACAGAATATTAGGAGTTGGAAGGGATCTCCAGAGATCATCCAGTCCAACCTCCCTGCCAGAGCAGGATCACCTAGAGCAGGGATGCACTCAAGCGGGTTCTGAAAGTCTCCAGAGAAGGAGACTCCACAATCTCTCTAGTCAGCCTATTCCAGCACTCTAGCACCCTGCCCACAAAGAAGTGTCTCCTCATGTTGAGGTGGAACCTCTTGTGATCAAGCTTGTACCTGTTGTTGAGGAGAGGCTACAAGTGCTTGGGCTCTTCAGCCTGGAAAAGAGAAGGCTTCGATAAGACCTTAGAGTAGCCTTTCAGTATCTGAAGGAGGACTACAAGAAGGCTGGGGAGGGACTAGTTACAAGGTCTTATAATGATAGGATGAAGGGGCAATGGGTTTAAACTGGAAGAAGGGAGATTTAAACTAGATGTTAGGAAAGGGTTCTTTACAGTGAGTGGGGTGAGACACTGGAACAGGTTGCCCAGGGAGGCTGTGGATGCTCCCTTCCTGGAGGTGTTCAAGGCCAGGTTGGATGAGGCCTTGGGCGACCTGTACTAGTGGGAGGTGTCCCCGCCTATGGTGGGAAGTTGGAGTTGGATGATCTTTGAGGTCCCTTCCAACCTAAACCATTCTATGATTCCTTGTCCTATCATTGGGCACCACCGAAAAGAACCTGACACCTTCATTTTGACACCCACTCCTCAGATACTTATAGACATTGATAAGTGTTCTCTCTCAGCCTTCTTCTCTTCAGACTAAGCAACCCCAGGTCTCTTAGTATTTCTTCACAGCAGAGACGTTCAAGTCCTGCAGTCATTCTCATAGCATTCCTTGGACGCTCTCCAATAGATCCCTGTGTCTCTTGAACTGGGGAGCCCAAACCTGGGCATGGTATTCCAGGTGTGGTCTCACAAGGGTAGAGTAGAGGGGGAAGTGAACGTCCCTAGATCTGCTGGCCACACTTTTCTTAATGCACCCCAGGATGCCGTTGGCACTGTTGGCCACAAGGGCACATTGCTGTCCTGTGGAGAATTTGTTGTGCATTAGGACTCCAAGGTCTTTCTTTATGGAGCTGTTTTCCAGCAGGACAACCCCTGGTCTTTACTGTTCCTGTGCAAAATTGATTTCTGCTATCAGAGCTGAAGTGATTGCTCTAAAAGGATCTGATCAAGCAGTTATGTTTTAGATTGGGGTTTGTCTACATAGCATGCTTTTCCCAGACATGTTTGTCTGCTCTGTTTTCTTAACAGAGCTGAGGTGAAACACATCAGCACCCTCCCTTTGTGAGTAGTTCACAGAACAAGGCAGTAGGATTTCTGCATATTGTACTTTGCTCTCTGCCTGCAGGAACAAAAGCACAGAGCAATGAGAGACGAAACCGCTTGTGTGCATGCACTTACTGTCATTTGAGCAGTGTTTTCCTGCAGTAGCTAAAACTTCAGAAAAACAAATAAACCATAAATCTGTTTAAAAATCAGCCCTGCAAGCTCCTGCTCTTTCTGCAAACTGCTCGTTAGATCTCTGATGAACCTACTGAACTGCTTTTGGATTTTAGATATTGTGGCCTTCCTTCTAAGAAAAGGCAAATGAAGCGACTCTCTGGAGCCCATCAGGTAGTTCCATGTTTTTCTGTTAAATAGACCCAATTCCCACCTTCAGGATATCACCTCTGTGATGCCAGCAGCATCTGCATTTGATCATTTCAAAGTCTGTTTAACTTTTATCACTCAAATTCTCTGCTAAAAGGGTCAGACCTCTCAAGAATAAGAGAGTACAAGGGGGGATAGACTGCCTTCCCAATCTGCCACCGAAACCGCCAGGAAATGATTCGCTTCTGACAGCTCTGAGCAGTCTGAGAACCAGTCTGATTTCTTATTACTGCTGCTACTTGCTTCTACATCCTTTTCCCTTTTCTTTCTGTAGGTCACTATGTAAGCAAATGGGGAAAACAAGTCTTAAGTATGAATGCCTGGTCTTCAATGGCAATAGTTCTGGTAGCATCTATCTACCTACTGCACTATGCTGGCATTTATCCATCAGAGAGCATTAAGGCAGAGAGCCATGAGAGCCTGGGGCACACCAGCTCCACAAGCAGCCCAGTCTGCTCAGCCATGAGATGGGCAATGGCAGCTACAGAGCTGCCACAGGAGAGCAGAGATCCTCTAACTGAGCTCTCTACGCCCACTGTAATGTTTTACACCTACTTTCAGGCATTTAGAGTCTCTTTGACACACCTAAGCAACTGGTGAGACATGGATGCAATGACCTTTGTTTTTGTGATCTTTTGGGAATCTGGGGATGTTCAGGGACAGGTAAGAGGGTTTCCCTGACCATGGCAGGGGGGTTGGAAATAGATGATCGTCAAGGTCCTTTCTGATCCAAACCATTCTATAAATCCCACCTCAGATTCCCCTTCACTGTGTCTGAATTCCAAAGCCAAGCTGTTCATGGTATCTCCAAAGCACCTCTTACACAAGGAGTGCCTTTCCAAGCAGAGAGGGAATAGATGTGTACATGACAGATAGAACATCAACCAACTGCTGAGGTTCTTTAGTCTCAGGAACATGTCTCTCACTGCATAGAGTTGTATTCTCAGCTGTGGAGCTTACATGAACCCTCAACCACATTGGCTAATGCAAATTGCCTCTAGTCCAGTGCTCTTCCTGCCCAAAAGATCTCAATGCCTATGAATAGCTAATGTATTCCACAAGAGCAGCCATGGGAAAATAAATTAATTTAAACACTAGCAAGGATTCCAAAGAAAGAAATACAGCCAAGAAGGCAGCAATTCAGACTCCAGCCTTTTGTTCTCCAGCACTGCATGTTCACTCCTGATTTTACCCACAGGCATCACAGAAGGCAGGAAGGGATGGGACTTCTTTCATCTCTCCTTTTATTTTGTCTTACTATGAATTATTTTTTTTTCTCTTGCTGGAACACAGCTATAGCATAATTCTGTCATATACAGATCTGTATCTTGCTACATGAAGTTTGCATTTAGGGAAGAACGTGCAGAAATATTAAGTACTGCTCCACAAACACAATTTTTAAGTCAGTATTTCATTACAGGTTAGGAGAACAGAGTGTCATTAAAAATCGTTTTGCATTTCCCAGTCTTGCTGACTTGCAGAGTTTTTCAGTTTGAGCTCTGATGAATCAATATTACATTATTATTACTAGCACCTACAAAAATATAATTAGAGTGCTAAATATTATTTCAATGCTTTGAAACTTTCATATCAGTTTCAATCATCTGCCAGCTCATGAGAAGGAGGTGATGAACTATGGGGAAATGAGAAAAAAAAGTAACTTTCTCAGAATAGCTTAGAATGATTCACAGGAGAGAAGCAGTGGGAACTGCAGGGCTCACACTTGGTGATCAACAGACAGTCTTGAGAGTGAGGCCTTTTGAGCTGCCATGAGATATATACATAAGCTGTGTGAGTGCTCTGTGCATGAGGCCATGATGCAGTGTGAAGACCAGATCATGGGCTGAAAATGATGCAAGGTCTGTTGGGTGGATCCTGTGGACAGATTGTGCCAGTAAGCAGCACGGGTGAGCTCTCAGGGCTTGGTGTGTTCAGAGAAACTGGCTTGAGTTGCCAGATAGGCAGGTTAGATTTGAAGCATACAATGAGTGTGCTGCTGGCCCTGTGTGCTTTTGCAGCTTCAGCTGATCAGCCTGCAGAAGCTGAACTCCCAAGGATTTTCAAAAAATATTCCAGAAAGATTCTGCAAGGGCCACAGAGCAAATTGTCTCCTGTGAATGTTTGAGTGCCTGTCAATATGCCATCGTTTAGTGCTGGCTGAGACTCGCTGCAGTCTGTTGGAGCCACTGCAGCTAGCGTGTTGGAGGTAGTGTTTGCTTTGGGTATCATCATCTCTGACTCGCACACATGAAACAGCACGAGCTGTCTGTGGGTTTAATTTCCTCACTGTTTCCACATGCCTGCAGATGAGTGAGATGGTGGCCTCCTTTCCGCATTGTTGGAAAGGAGACAGTAATGCCTCTTCCCCTGGCTGAATGTAAACTGACACTGCATGAAAAGCCTTCCCTCCAGCATGAAGCATCCCTCAGTGAATTAAATTAAGAGACTGGCCCTAAACAGGCAGTGTTGACCTTTCTGTGCTCTCAAACTGCTTTGAAGCAACATGCCTCTTCCCCTTTCTCTATGTTTTTTTTCCCCCTAATCTTTGTAGTTTCTTCCTCTCTAAGTAGGTGGGTTGAGGTGGTGAATGCTTCTGTCTGCAACGGATCCAGCTTCTCTGAATCAGAGCTTCGGGCTCTTCAGGAGCTTCAGATAAAGGTTCAACTTCCTATAAAGAACATATATCCTAGAAGAGGTGCTACAGTAGGAATTATGGGCTTCCTTTTACCTCTTTTTTTAAACTATCTTTAAAGAAAAAATTGTCCAAGAAGTTTTGGGGTTGGCTCTGGAGCCTGAGATTTCCTAATTCTACACCACAGATCTTCAATATGCTGTCAAGCTTAATTTCAGACACCAGCAAACCGTGGAAAGGCCTGATGTGGATACCTGAGCATGGGACTGTCTTGAGTTAGCAGACCTTACAGGGAGGAAAGTAGTATCCTAATCACAGAGACCACGATCAGCGCTGCAGACTGGAGCTGCCTTACAGAGACAGCCGGCTGCAGGATGGAACAGAGCTGGGCCAAAAACTGTTATTGTTTATGAAAGCTGAACAGAATTTCCACATTATGACACAAGAACAAATAAATAGAGACCCCAAAGTCAGCCTGGGAGGACTGGGGAGCATGAAAGAGGGAAGGCTGAGCACCTGCTTGTCCTTGCTGCAGCCCCACGTGGTGGTCAGCAAGAAATGATGTCACTTCAGCATCACTCCTTGGCCAGCAGGCCAGCAAGAGCAGGCTCAAACTAGGGATTTTTGTGCACGTGAAGCAATGCCCTGACTTATCCCTGCAGTATGGATGCACTCTAAAATACCATCTAACTTGGAGCAGCATCCCTGAAATGTGGCTCATGGACAACACTTTTAGTGATCCCTTGCTTGTTGTGATTTTAAACCCCCCAGCCTTTGAAATGCTGGCTAGCACTATAATAATTTTATAAGGGGAAACATTGTAGGGTTTGTTTGTTTTTAACAAAGTTCAGATTTCTTGTCTCTTAGCCTTGCAAGAGTCCCATAATAAACTCAAAGACATCATTATCTACATAAGTTTTGTTGGCACAGGATGGGTAGAAGACAAACACTGTTTTAATAGCCTGTAATTGTTATTTTAATAGACATCCTACCATGGCCTTCTCTTTTCATACAGACCTTTTCCTTCTCTTAACAAACAGGCTCCTGTCAAACACTAACCCAAGCACTTTTGAGACCTGAGATAGTGGCTGAGATTAATGACTAGACACCTCTGACTGTATTTAGTGCTTTGCTCCTCATAAGATCTTTTCCCAGGCTGTAAACTGTGATGCCAGCTTGCATTTCTAAAGCTAGAAGAATAACAGTAATAGACAGGAAACGGGTGTGAGTTGTCACATACACCAACATACAGAGCTAGTGTTATGTCTCAATTAGCAGCAGGATGGAAAATCAGTGGGAACAGACAGATTTTTTTTCCTGGTTTCTGTGGCAGTTCTTGAGCTATACAGAAAATAAAAAGTTGATGTTTACTGGTGAGGACAAAATCTGAGGCTGTCATACAACTATGTTCCTGACCTGCCTACTTGGTGTTGCTGGATAATTCTACACCTCTGTTTATCCCCATACACACCACTGAACCCTAACACCTAGGTACCTCACTGACGTGTCTGGTTCCTGATGGATAAAGCCAATGCAATTCTCTGGACAACAGACATTAGGTACATGCAAAGCACAATTGCTTCTGGGTATTGTTAAAATTCATTGATGGCCCAGATTCTGTTGGTCCTGTTATGCATTTGGAGGAGTACATAAGACCCAACAGTACAAAACTCAGATGGAGTTTTAGCCCGGATTTCCAGGGGGACAGAATTCTGTTTTCTCAGTTGTGATCTGTTTTCCAAAGTGCACAATGATCTCATTCATTGGAGACAGAGTGGCTGGAGAGCAGCCAGGCAGAGAGGGACCTGAGGGTACTCATTGACAACCAACTGAACATGAGCCTGCAGTGTGCCCAGGTGGCCAAGAAGGCCAATGGCATCCTGGCCTGTATCAGGAACAGTATGGCCAGCAGGACAAGGGAGATATTCTTCCCCTGTACTCAGCACTGGTCAGGTAACACCTTGAGTACTGTGACCAGTTCTGAGCTCCTCAATTCAAGAGAGATGTTGAGCTACTGGAATGTGTCCAGAGAAGGGCGATGAAGCTGGTGAGATGCCTGGAGCACAAAGCCTGTGAGGAGAGGCTGAGGGAGATGGGGTTATTGAGCCTGGAGAAGAGGAGGCTCAGGGGTGACCTCAGTGCTGTCTACAGCTACCTGAAGGGAGGCTGTAGCCAGGTGGGGGTTGGTCTCTTCTGCCAGGCAACCAGGAACAGAACAAGGGGACACAGTCTCAAGTTGTGCTGGGGGAGATAGAGACTGGATGTTAGGAGGAAGTTCTTCACAGAGAGAGTGATTTGCCATTGGAATGGTTTGTCCAGGTAGGTGGTGGAGTCACTGGCCCTGGAGATGTTCAAGAAAAGCCTGGATGACTTAGTGCCATGGTCTAGTTGATTGGCTAGGGCTGGGTGCTAGGTTGGACTGGATGATCTTGGAGATCTCTTCTAAGTTGGTTGATTCTATGATTCTGTATCTAGTAGAGTATGGTGCATTTTAGAGAGAAGGGTGAGAGAGCCTGTGCATTTCTTCCTGCACCTTTTGCGTGCAGTGGGAATATTCATATCACTTCCAGGAAGCCAAGATCAAGCCTCAGGTTAAGATATGCAACATAAAAAATTCCTGAAATTAGGATCAAAGCTCAAGATAAGAGACCTAAGATAAATCATGGGATGTTTTTCCATAAAAGTAGCTGAAACACATTTTCATAGAGTTTACATAGGTAATCTGCAGCACATAAAGATGACATAAGCTGCTCCATAACCAAATCCTACAACGTCATTTTAATATTGGCACAAATGCTGAAGGCAATAAAGTCATTGGGTACTAAGAAAATATATACCTTATCTGAGAACAATATTCAAATGTGCCTCCACTGAACCTTGTTCATGGACACTTTTTCAACGTTTCGATATTTATTTACTTTTAAACACAGCTGTGCTACTTCAACAACTTCTATCAGCCACAGAGCATTTTCACTGGCTAAATTCAAGTTTTATCAGATAGGGAATTAACAGTCATTCTGTATAATGCATTTCGTAACTTCCACACTTCCCCTTTATTCCCTGAAGTGTTGAGTAAGTCACATGCATGTCACTAGCAAAGCTGATAGAAGGGCCTTTAACAGCTGAAAAGTTCACTTACATTATTCAAGAACAAAACCTGAAGTTAATAGTGGTGCAAACAAAGACAATTTCCCAAAACTTATTTAATTAGGCAGCATTTAGGTTTGATTATGTTTATTTGATCCTTATCTGAGATACTGAGGATGTACATACTAAGCTAAACAGGGAGTTGGTATGCATTGTCTGTAGACATGTATTCTCTTTTACACACTTTTAAATGCACTCAGACTCAAAGGTAAATAGCACAAGCACTACTGCACACCTTCTATATCTGACATTCTAGCAATATAGCCCCAAAATCAAGAGAAGCAGTTATAGTAATAGAAATCAGGTTCACACATTAGTGATCTGTGGTTAAGTTGTTCCACTTAACAGCTACTTCACAGTCTGGGTTTGTCCTCACTTAACCTAATTCTAATTAAGCACACTAGAAATAACTGTGCAAATCATTCTTAAGCTTACCTACTCTACAGCTTTGTATAAAAACTTACAGAAACACCAAAAAAAATGGCATGTTTTCAGGTTTTTGATGCTAAACCGAGAGCTGAACGGATCTCACACACAAAAACATTCTTTTAGCAGAGGGCAGCTTCATCCACAACTCAAAATGTCAAAGGAAAGGCACGCAGAGCTTTTGCTATATCCTCTGTACACTGTCTTTGAGCTGCCTCTATTTACAAGCCCACTGTAAATATACAGCGTACTGGTAGCACCAGCTGAGGCTGAGCAGTGACATGACATTTGTGTCTGGTGGATGTATGTGCTATAGGAGGCTGGGAGCGAGCTACAAAGCTACCTGCAGTGGCTTTTCACAACTGCTTTCATTTACCAGCTTAGGCATATGACTGCACCAGTATCTCCCAGGGCAGCACTGAGCCTGACAATAGTTGAGAACCAGGCACCACTGTGTCGTTTTCAGTGCATAGCCATAACAGGCCCTACAGGACCCTGCTCAGGTGCTACACCCAGTCACAGGGATATCACCAAACTCCGGGTCATGCTGAGATGATGCAGAGGCTCTGCACTGGGTGAGGTCAAGACCTGCCTAACCATTATCAATTTATTCTGCTCTTGTCCAATTCCAGTGTCCCCATCATAAGAAGGACACATCTATTGCAGCAAGTCCCAAGGAGAGCCACAAATATGATCCAAGGGCTGAAGCACCTCTGCTATGAGGACAGGCAGAGGGAGATGGGGTTGTTCAGTCCAGGGAAGATAAGACTCTGGAGGACCCTTAGAGCTCACTTCCAACACATGAAGGGATTCTACAGGAAGACTGGAGAGGGTGTTTTTGTAAGGATGTCCAGAGACAAGAGATCGGAGAATGGTTTGACAATGTGCACAGTTCTGGAGCCCCCAACACAAGAAGGACATCGAACTGTTGCAGGGAGTCCAGAGGAGGACCACGAAGGTGATCAGAAGGCTGGAGCACCTCTCCTGTGAGGACGGACTATAAGAGCTGGGGCTTTTCAGCCTGGAGAAGAGGTGTCAAGGAGACTTTGTGTTGGCCTTCCAGTATTTGAAGGGGGCCTAGAGGAAGGCTGGGGACTATTTACAAGGTCTTGTAATGACAGGATGAGGAGTAATGGGACTGGATGAGGGAAAATTTAAACTAGCTGTTAGGTCTTTCCAGTGGGGGTGGTGAAACTCTGGAACAGGTTGCCCAGGGAGGTTGTGGATGCTCACTCCCTGGAGGTGTTCAAGGCCAGGTTGGATGTGCCCTTGAGCAACCTGTTCTAGGAGAAGATGTTCCTACCTATGGTGGGGGATTGGAAGTAGATGATCTTTGAGGTCACTTCCAACCTAAACTATTCTATGATCCTATGAGGGATAGTAGGTTTGGACTGGATCTTAGAAAGAAATTCTTCAGTACAAGGGTGGCAGTACTCTGGAATAAGTTGCTCAAGGAAGTTGTGGATGCCTGCTCCCTGGGGGTGTCCAAGGCCATGTTGGATGGGGCCTTGAGTAGCCGAGTTTAGTTGAGATGCATCCCTGATCATGGCGGGAAGGCTGGAGTAGATGATCTCTGAGGTCTCATTCCATGATTCACACTGCACTGTAGCTAAGTTAAATCTTGCTAGGCACAGTTCGGCTCTGTGATGACCTACGTTGGTGTCTCTTTCACTGTTCACAGAATCATAGAATCAACCAGTTTGGAAGAGACCTCCAACATCATCCAGTCCAACCTAGCAACAAGCCCTATCCAGTCAACTAGACCATGGCACTAAGTGCCTCAGCCAGGCTTTTCTTGAACACCTCCAGGGACGGTGACTCCACCACCTCCCTGGGCAGCCCATTCCAATGCCAATCACTCTCTCTGTGAAGAACTTCCTCCTAACATCCAGCCTAGACTTCCCCCGGCACAACTTGAGACTGTGTCCCCTTGTTCTATTGCTGGTTGCCTGGGAGAAGAGGCCATCCCCCAACTGGCTATAATATCCCTTCAGATAGTTGTAGACAGCAATGAGGTCCCCCCCGAGCCTCCTCTTCTCCAGGCTAAACAACCCCAGCTCCCTCAGCCTCTCCTCATAGGGTTTGTGTTCCAGGCCCCTCACCAGCTTTGTCACCCTTCTCTGGACACATTCCAGCACCTCAATATCTCTCTTGAATTGAGGGGCCCAGAACTGGACACAGTACTCAAGGTGTATGTTAACTGTTGTACAGTGAACTCAGAGGGGAGGCAATTTAGCCCTGCCTGAAACTTAACCACATTTACAAAATGAAAGGCAGGAAATGTTGTTTCCCAACTATTTTAGTAGATAACATATAATTGATCTTCACTGAACTTTTCCCACAGATATCAATATCATTACAATGTCAATCTATCTGGTAACTATACAGTCCAATTAAATGTCCAGCTGGAACAAATACATACCTCCACTCACCAACCTCAAGAGCTGGGCTTTATTGAGGTTTGGAAAAACCTAAATTACATTTCAGAGGCAAAAAAAATGTTACATTCCCCCCAATTTTCTTTGTAACTATCTCTCATTGTATTATCTCCTCTTTTTGCCACCTATTCGTGTCAGCCTGCACAGCATGAAGAAAGTAAATGAGTACAGCAATAAAGTACTCCAGCTTATCTGCTGTAGCCCTAAATCTTCCTCAGCTTTGTGAGAATTTCATCTTACAGCTCATAAGGAAAAAGGAAAATAACTTTTCATATGAGAGGTGCAAAGTATGTTCTTTCCTTAGTGAGAAATTGCACCCTCACTATTATCTCACTGGTTTCTAACTGTTGCTGTCTGTACCCTGAGGCCAGTGGAATTTAAAATTATACCTTTGCCACAATAAGGTGCAGATGCATTAATGACACCCCAATAATCACACAGAAAACAGCATTAACAGCATTAAAAGTAACACCAAGTTATAAAGGTTGGGTTTAAGAAGATTGGAAAGGCAGTGACAGTGGCACTTCACATTTCTATCCATAAGCATAAATGAATTTCTTAAAACCAACCCTAAATGAGCTTCATTATCCACAGCCTTGCTGACAGACAGACAAAAAACATCCACTGGTTTTCTCCAAGGTCACAAAGCAGGTTAATTGGAGTCAACGAAAGAGTGCTATAGAATTCTGATCCTCTAATCTTCAGCAGACAGTTCAAACTCTTTAGACAGTTTGAAAACCAACCAGCACACTTGGTTATTTTGATTCAACTTTTTGAGGGTGAGATCTTAAAAGAAGAAAGATGCTGCAAGGAAACAAACACCTTGGTACAATGCTTTACAGACATATGTTAGGTAATTCCTCGCTTTGAATATGAATTCAGGTACATCAATTAGATTTAAGTTCTCTTCTGGGTATTTTCAGCACATCAAGTTTAGGCATAATTGATTTTTTTTACCCATGAAACATTTAATCAAGGCTAAATCAAAGAAAAAAACCTCTTTCAGAAAAAGGCTGCAAAATACAAAGTGAACACTTCTTTATTTGTAAAAGATCTGCCAACTTTATTAAGTTTCCTTCACTTAGAGACTTGCTTGTTTTTTCTTTTATCCAATTAATGCATTAACTCACTTTGATGTGTTGCTTTTCAAATACAGGAGTATCTGCAGTTATATAAAGTACTGAGATAACACGATGCTCGTCTCAACAAGAGAGATGATCTGAAGGTGAGCTGATTATTTTTTCAGTGTTTAAACAAACCATTCATCAGTTTGGAGTTACACCACAGAAGCCTTTTCTTTCCTATAGAGTAATGATGTCTGTTGTCAAATTACCATGAGCCTGAGACCATGAGCAAAAAATGAATGAAGAACAGGTCTTGTAAGATGAGCATACTCAAGAAGTGTAATTTTGTTTTACACATCTTCTCCGTGCAGAAAAAGCAAACATAGGTGAAATCTAACTGCAGTCTTGTTACAAGTAAGCTCTCTTCTCCCTACCTTTGCACACCCAAAGGTAGATATTTATGGAACTTATAATGGCTTGGACTGGGTTGGAAATGACTTTAGAGATCATCCAGATCAAGTCCCATGCCATGGGCAGGGACACCTTCCACTAGCTTAGCTTGCTCACAGTCTCATCCAACCTGGCCTCGAACACCTCCAGGGAGGGAGCATCCACAGCCTCTCTGGGCAACCTCTTCCAGTGTCTCACTGCCCTCGCTACAAAGAATTTCTTCCTAATATCCAGTCTAACTCTACCCTTTTCCAGCTCAAAATCGTTCCTCCTCATTCTATCACTACAAACTCTTGTAAAAAGTCCCTTTCCAGCTTTCTTGTAGGCCCTCTTTGGCTACTGGAAGGCCACTTTTAGGTCTCCCCAGAGCCTTCTCTTCTCCAGGGTTAACAACCCTTACTGAAGTGTCATGTCTACACATTTTTTTAACACCTCCACGGAAATGACACTGCAGCCTGGGTTATAAACCAGAAGGCAAGTGTCACAGTTTAGCACAAAATTCAGGCCTCAGCATCACAGAAGCATGAAGACATCTTTGAGAGACCATGACATGGGATACCTGCTATGCATCTGACAAGTGGCAGCATTCACAAGAAATGTAAGCCAAACTAAAGTGTGACTAGAATATTGGGCAACAAGCCCTTAAAAAAGAGCTAATCACTATTCAGGTAAGATAGCTGACAAATCTTACCTATGAGAAGCTATAATTTGTACTATTCCTAATACAACGCTGATCACTTCACAAGAAAAGCATATTTACATATTTAATCTCTAAATTTTAAGCATGATACACTGAAGGACTGGCATCATTATCAATGTCTGCATTTCAAAGGCATTAGCGACTTGAGTGTCATTATAGACTATCAAAACCAAACCCAAATAGATATTGAACTCATCTCTGTCCCAGTCCAATCTCCCATGCTGTCTTTGCTTCTAAAAAGCCAAATCACAGATTGCTCAGGCTGACAGAGCACAGCCAAGTCACATCTCAGAGAGAATATACAGAATCACAGGAAGTTAGGGATTGGAAGTGATGTCCACAGGTCTTTGATTCCACTCCTCCTGCTAAGGCAGAATCACCTAGGGCAGGTCACACAGGAACACATCCAGGTGGGTTTTGAAAGACTCCAGAGACAGAGGCTTCACAACCTCTCTGGGCAGCCTGCTCCATTGCTCCAGCACTCTCACATAAAGAGGTGTCTCTTCATGTTGAGGTGGAACCTCCTGTGACCTAGCTTGTGCCTGTTGTTCCTGTCCTATCACTTGGCACCACTGAAAAGAACCTGGCATCTTCACCTTGATACCCACCACTCAAATATTTACAGACACTGATCAGATCCCCTATCAGCATTCTCTTCTCCAGACTACATAGCCTCAGGTCTCTCAGTCTTTCTTCATAGGAAAGATGTTCAAGTCCCCAGATCACCTTTGTAGCACTCCATTGGTCTCTCTTCAGTCTCTTGAACTGGGGAGCCCAACACCGGACACAGTATTCCAGGTGTGGTCTCACCAGGGCAGAGTAGAGGAGGACATTCCTAGATCTGCTGGCCATGCTTTCATTGAAACAACAGACATCTCTTAAAAATCCAGCTCTGTCAGAAATATGAATCCCTGTGTGCATTTGAGATCAGTACAGTCTCCAGATGTAGGTGGATGCACTTAGGACAGCGTAATCTATTTGCATGGCAAACTGGTGAGTCCTAGGGCTATACAGAGCTTATGTCAATGCTGACTCAGCTATTTACTGATATAGCTATTCAGGATGGACACAGACTCCGCAACACATCTCTACCAAATGTGCTCATAAAACCCCAGCAATCAGATGCTCTGCTCCACCTGTGTGTATCACCTATTGGGAGCTGCTGTTCCACTGAGGTGGCACAGCTCAGTAGAACTGTTGTGTGGCATTTCCATGGAAACATGGGATGTAGCTTCCAGGCATGATGCAAACTGATAGCCCAACTGCTCACTGAACTCCTGTTCTGCCTGGAACTAAAAGCCATGCTGAGAAGGATTAGTACTTCTATTTCTTCAACTGCATGGTTGGAAGAAATGAAATGGGAAAAGCTGGGACAGACTTAATACTTCATGAGAGGCTTTAGCCTTAAGTAAAACCTCTAGCCAAGGTTATATGAAAGGTTTGAAGCAGCAATATTGGATGTTTCCCAACAAATCTGAAAAAAGATGTATCTCTATAACTATGCAATACCTGTCACAGGCTATGCATAAGTCTTTCAGGGAAAAAAAATATTTATATGAAAAGCAGCAACTTTTTTAGGCCACTAAAATGTTATTTTGAAATCTTCTTCTGTCTGTATGAGATATGCTTCTCTCTTTTGTAAGCTCTTTTGTGCATTCTCTACGTGATGTATGTGAAAAACAAACTTGCTTTATGAGTGGCTCTCAGCTTGTGTCAGCACTTTTGCAGTGTGAACACAGAAAGCTTTACATTAATGCAGATTACAGTTGAAGTAAAAACAGCTTTCTCAAGCTCCCACATACGTCTCTTTCATTAACTATATGAACCTTAATGAGAGCAGATTACTACGCAAAAGAACAATAAGAATTTGCTCAGCCATTCCAGTGACTCCCTCATCCTCTTGTTGGATCCAGCCTTGTTTCTGTTGCCACAGTCTTACACTCAGATATACTGTCCCATTAAGGGGCTGGCAATTACACAAAGTTATCATAGTGGAAAGCAGCAGCCACTGTGTCCCTCTCTTGTAATTTCTAAATTACTCAGTTAATCCACAGGGATTTTTTGTGATCTCAGCTTGTTTAGAAATGCCTGTCAACAGCAGCAGAAGTTCCTACTCCTTCCTCCAGTTCCCTATTAACCTTTACAGATTTTGTTTCGATGATAACATTTTCTTTCCAGTATTTGGCTTCTGTACTAACATCATTGCCAGGTTAAATAAGAAAAAAAACCAATATAATATCCTTCCTGTAGCAATTACACAGCTCCCTACTATGCCAGTCCCTTTGTTATCTTCTAAACAAATGCACCATATTTTTCTTCATTACTTCTCAATTTACCACAAGCTGTGTCACAGGTCCTAACACTTTTCTTGGAGTGATTTGCTACCTCTTTAATTTCTGCTAATTTTGAATCAGCTTTGGATGTCTGTCTTCTGGTTTCTTGTCATTTCATCACATCTCTTTACTGTGCCTTGTTCTGAACCAAAATTGGCAACTAGTTCATACCTAGGATATCAGTGTTGTGAACATTAACACAAACAGAACCCCCTTAACACCTCTGGGAGTGTAAGATAGTTCAACTGAACCCAAGAACTGCAACCTGCTATTGGGAGAGCAACTGTCCAGGGCTGGGTCCAACCTGTTTTTTATGAGCAGAAGTGTGAGTCTCTGAGGTGTCAAAATCCTGCTCTACTGGACAATAAGGTACATGGAGTAAAAATTGTGGTACACTCTCCTCCTTTGTCCATCAAGTTACATGTGTGAAGAATATTCCAATTTCTTTTTTAATTTACATCTCTAATGTTAGATACAGAAGCCTCTCAGAAATTTATTGTAGGTGTTCAGCAAAATGACAGCTTTTGCAGAGCTTATCAAGAGACACTGCCATGAAATCCTTACGTGAAAATGGATTTCTCCTTAAGAATTCACTGGTTATAGAATTTAGACTGGCTTAGGTTGGGAGGGCCCTTCAACCTCCCTGCCATGGGCAGGGACACCTCTCAGCTAGACTTGGCTGCTCAAGACCTTATATCCAATCTGGCCTTGAACACCCACAGTCAGGAGGCATCCACAGCCTCCCTGGGCAGCCTCCTTGGGCAGCCTATTCCAGTCTCACCATCCTCTGAACCGAAGAACTTCTTCCTAAGATCCAGTCTAACCCTCCTCTCCCTCAGCTTCAAACTACTCCCCCATATCCTACCTCGGGACACCCTTATGAAAAGTCCCTCTCCAGCCTTACTGTAGAATCTCCTCAGGACTCTAGTAGTCACTGTAGTACTTCCATCCCTCAGTCACCTCTTCACAGGTTATACAGCATTTCACACAGGAAAAATACCAAACAACAAACCAATAAGAATTTGTTTCAGGAAGCTAAATATCTTCTTCAATGAAATGTGGAATAAATGGATTTTCACTTTGATGGTTTCAGTGCTATGGCCATAAAAGCCTGGCAGCAGCTTTTCTATATAAATTCCACATTACTCACCTCTTTCATCAAAAGCTAGAGCATCCAGTCTTCCATATGTGGCCATTTCTTGTTTCTCTTGTACCTGATTTTAGCCTGCTCTCTATTCTGTCATTCCCCCCTTGTCACTTCAAAAGCAGCACCTCAAAGCATTCAGGAATGTGGCTTTTTCTCAGGCGACATCTCAGGGTTGAGAGACTTGTGAATACAGCTAAAAGTTACCACTTCACTATTGAGTTCAATCTCTAATTTCTCTGCAGGCAATGCTATCTGTAAACTGACAAGTGGTTGGAATTCTTCTTGACAGAAGGGTCTAGAGATGTAACAGCCCAGAGTCACAGCAGCTCTCACAGCCAAAGGAACACGATATTAAAGAAAAGAAATGAAACAAATATTCCAGAAACAGAAGCTCCCTCACCTAGATGGCCTGGTTTGTTCATGCCATACAATTTACGGCACAAACTGCAATTTGAAGAACGTGACTGTGTTAGCACAGTACCTAAACTGCTGTTAGAATTCCAGCTTTAGTTCTCTGCCTGTCTGGATCTTTAACTGGGAAAGTACTATGCTGAGGTAAAATGTGGTTTTGCAATTCTCTCTCTTCCTTTTCCTTTTAAAATTTATTTTAAGGAAAAAAGCCTGAAAATTGCCAATTGCTTCCTGTCTTGTCAACCCCAGCAAGAGATCAAAGTATGACTGTTAATAGGAAGAGCTGGGCGCTCTATAAACACAAATCCTCTCCTCAGTGCTGCTTTTCAGTACCCAAGAGACTACTCTAATAATGTCATGAAACATTCATTTTGGTTGTTGACAACAAACTTTTTGAGCTCTCTACAACAAAATGGTGTAGAAGGAATGGCCTGTATTAATTTTGTAAGAAAATCCTTTAATGAAAGTCTGCATCAACCAAAGTCACAAGAAGATTAACTTAAGGAAATGTTGAAATGTCGAAGTGCCACAAATGAAGATCTGTGATGTGATCAAAGGGTTTTGACACAACTTACTTTAAGCTAAACTCATGTCAGACTTAATGAAGAACAAAGCAAACATCACAGTTCAAGGGGCTACACCTAATGAAGTGTCATAGGGCCAGAAGGGAGAGCACAGTAGTAATTTTTAAACTTCAGGATTGCTTTACTTATCCATCAGGAGGACAGAGACAACCATGAGTTCAGAAGAGTACTTCCCACCATCAAGCATTCTGAACAGTTTAACAACCTACTCTTCTCTGGAGAATGTGCCTTTATTCAAGTACCAAGGACAACGTTTCTTTGTATTACCAAATTAGATTCCTTTGACACAAACAGGGTGCCTGCTTTGGGCAATCAAGGTTAAAGCAACCTCTGTTGTGAACAAAATTGCTAATTCAATTTACTTTCTAAAAATAAATTAGAAATTGCACTCATAGTGACTGACCCATCTAAATATTGTCCATTTTTGGATATATTATTAGTTACTTTATATTAGCTACTCTAACACCACAACTAAAAAGGAAGAGAATTCAGCAGAGACAAAAATATATGATCAGAGTGTGGCTAAACAGGTGGAAAAGTATAAAGCAGCAAACTTGGGAGCTGAATGAGAGATTATTCTGCAAAGTGTCAGTATTCAGGTCATTGAAGGTGATATGCCCAGTTAATTGGTGAATAAAGCACAGCACTGAAGTCAATGAAAACCATTGATTACAGATGAGAACATAGCTGGTGCTCCATGTGTAGCAAAACTGATTGTTTATGCAAGGGCATACATGATACAGCTGCCTTTGACTGTGGGGGAACTGATTTCAATGACCCAGAAGTCTCTTCCAGTTCTCAATTCTGAAAGAAAGGTGCAGGTATTGCAAGTAAAAAGTTGAGATGCGATCTGTGATACCATGTAGGGAATTACATTTCAATGGGAGGGCACTATTTTGCTTCTCATTAACAGGAAATTGTCAAATTATTTAATTTTTTGTCTCTAGTACACAGGAAGTCTTTGAACTTGATCTTTACTATGCAAAACATGAGTCAGCAGCACGCACTTGCAGCCCAGAAGGCCAGCGGCATCATGGGCTAGAGCAAAAGAAGCATGTTCAGTAGGTCAAGAGAGGTGATTCTGCCACTTTGCTCTGGTGAGACCTTGGCTGGACTACTGCATCCAGCTCTGGAGCCCTCAACACAAGAAGGATGTGGATCTGATGGAATGGGTCTAGAGGGGGCTGGAACACCTCTGCTACAAGGACAGGCTGAGGGAGCTTGGGTTGTTCAGCCTGGAGAAGAGAAGACTCTGGGGAGACCTAATAGCAGCCTTCCAGTATCTGAAGCAGGCCTCCAAGAAGGCTGCAGAGGGACTGTTTCCAAAAGTCTGCAGTGATAGGACAAGGGGCAATGGTTTGAAATGAGAGAAGAGCAGATTTAGTTTGGATGTTACAAACAAGTTATTTACCATGTGGGTGGTGGAACCCTGGAACAGGTTGCCCAGGGAGGTAACTGAGGACCCATCCCTGGAGATATTCAAGGTGAGGTTCAGTAATACTCTGAGCAACCTGACCTAGTGGAGGATTTCCCTACTGATTGCAGGAGTGTTGGACTAGATGAGCTTTAGAGGTCCCTTCCAACTCAATTCATTCCATGAAAAAATGACCAAAAAGCTATAATCTTGTCTATGAACCTCTTAGTGTTCCTCTTCCATTATGGAGAGATTTCTTCATTTAAATGATTTAATGCTGCAAGAGAATCATTGAATGATCTGCTTTTATGTTAAGATTCCTACATTCCTGGAGCAGTAGAAACCATTTGGAAGGCTACAGAACATATTGATTATAGACCAGCAAGTTCACAACCACCTTTAAGGCAGATGCTGAATTTCTCTTTATAAAAGTGCACAAACTGTTGGCCAAGATGTGTAGGACATATTGCATTATAGACAAGTAAGGTAATAGTCATCATAATGAGGAGAAATTATCTCGGAAGGACTAGTAAAGAAGGAGCAACTTTCATTATAAATAGCTCATGCTATTACTTAAAAAACTAAAGATGGTGAGAGGATTAGGACTAATGGTCCTAGAGAGGAAGTCTTGTGATTATTTCCTGGAATATCCCCTCTGTTTGACATCACCACCTGGGATGCAGAAGAATAATATCTAGGCATATAAAAATATTCACCTCTCCTGGATGTATTCATTCTTTGCCTCTTTCAAGGCTGCCTGCATCTGTGAGATGTGGTCAGGTTGGCATCTCTGCAAAATGCTGCTGGCTGAAACAGTTCCAAGAGCTGATGTATAGGCTCCTTCTCACTTTTCTTGTCCTAAAATATTATCTTATTATTCTTACCCTAAACATTCACTTGAATATAAAGTCCAACGCTGACTCCTCATGAGTCACCATTTACACCTCTCCTCTGACAAACCCAGAAATGTAGGCATTGTTCTTAATGGAGAAAAAGCCTTGCACCACCCTGAGTTATTGCATCTGTAACTGTGAAAACAGAAAAACGAGCAGCACCATTGCAGAGACAGCTACCTCTGCATGTTTTTAATGTGCACTTCCATGTTTTGCAAGGCACACCTGAACCTTAAAATTTTGAAGCAAAATAATAGGGTTTTACCTAACATACATTTTCCACAGTATAACAGAAGGTTGAAAACATAATGATTTAACTTAATTTAGTATAATTGCAAAAAGAAGGTGATGCTTCATTCTAATCATCCAGTTGAAAATAAATGCCAGCACTGTGTCAGGAGAACTTTCCAGTATGAACAGCATGGAAGGAATTCATGCCTTTTCTTGGGAGGAAGGGGTGAACCTGCTCTCTTCTACTGCTTGGATAATACCGCTGATTTTGAGTGAGTAATAGCAGATTTACATTGCTGTGCCTGAGATCAGAATATGGCTCGTAATAAAGCTTCAGCAGGTTTCAGGAGTGAAGACACTTCTTCTGCAGGGACTTTGAGATATAGCAGATGTTTTAGACCTTTATTCAGGCAGGTTTCATTCAGGCTGTGCTTCACAGAATCTGAATGACAAAGTGCTAGAAGGTGACTTTCTATCAAAAAGCACACTGTTATCTCTTACTTTCATATAATAATATGCCACGGAGCAGCAGGAACTATGGACCACATCACTCACACTCTTTCCCTTCTGCTTTTTCTTGTGAGTATGGCTGTCAGGTAAAGGCCATAAAAATTGAGTCTCTCCATCTTCACCCTCCCACACTGAACAGTCTGTGGTTCACCCAGAAGCTCAGCACCTGCAGAAGACTTTTTGCCACAAATGCCCTGTCATCAACCCCTCTCAAAACAGCTCTGATGGAAAGGTGTCTAGCACAACACAGAAGCCTGATGGTCTGCTTTGGAGAAAGGAAATCATGGTTCTGGGACATGGATACTTGAGAGCAAGAGGATAATGCTATGAGCACCATGAACAAGAAGCGGTGCTTGGGGTGAAAGGGAAGGTGAGAGCCTAGGTCCAGAAGTGCTGATTAATGTTTTGAGAGGTGCCAAGCTGACCACAGAATCATACACTCAATAGAATGGTAGGGGATATAAGTGGCCTCCAGAGATTATTGAGTCCAACTGTCCTGCCAAAGTAGGATCACCTAAGGCAGGTTTTGCTTTGGTTTACAGTACTTTGTCTTTGCTGGACATGACTCACATGCATAAAAATGTGTTTGTCACAAAGGAAACACATTTTCAGATTTATATGCTAAGGAAGCCAAAACTCAAAGTTTTTCACTTCTGAAGTTTTAAAGCATTTCTAGTGATGACAGGAAGGTCTGATGTGTTTGAAGAGGCTCACCATCAAGGCAGCAGTGAGCTCAGGTGAGGGCAAAACAAAACCAATGTTCCTTAATGACTCTCCATGACTGGGTCACCCTGCACTAAGGTGCAGAGGTCTGGTTACATATATATTAGTAAGCATTCAGCCAGCACTGGAAATGACATTTCTTCTGCATTGTATGGTCACATAAACTTGCTTTAAAAGAAGAATGTCATGTCACTTGAAAAACATCATAGTATCTTCACAACTTATATCAGAAATTGAAAATACAAAAGGAAAGCATTACCCTACACTATCCTGGAATGGGCTGCCCAGGGAGGTGGTGGAGTCACCATCCCTGGAGGTGTTCAAGAAAACACTGGATGAGGCACTTAGTGCCATGGTCTAATTGACCGGATAGGGCTGGGGGATAGGTGGGACTGGCTGATTTTCGAGGTCTCTTCCAACCTGGAGTCAACACCACCACCACCACTACTGCCTAGCATGATAACCAGGATGCTGGGTCAAACACCCTGCTGAGGAAGCAAATTTTATATAAAACATTTACAATATTTTGGCAATAATCCTTGTATTTGCTGTTCAGGTGGAGACTGGGCTGTCTGATCACATATTCTTATCACAGTGGATAGTTAAACTATCTTACGCTTTATAAACAGAAATCAAACACACCATACAATAAACAGGAATGTGTGGTAGGTAAGAAATGTGTCCTCCACCTTCAAGAGCTACCACACTTGAGTTGGTAGGTGTGGTGCACCACCATTTCTATCAATAACCACTCATTTCTAGCAATTCACAACCTCACTTGTGTGATGTGAGCAGAGAAACCAAGAATCTCAGGATTTCTTATAGTCATGGTCCGTTCTGTGAGAACATTATCTCCTGGAGGTACATAGCAATAAAAATGTTCTCTTTGCCTTTAGGGCAGCTACAGGTAGCACAGCATCTTATGCTATGGACTGCTATGGCCAAGAGTCTCGGCAAAGGAAGCACACTAACATCAAGTACTGCAATATTCAACTAGTAGGTCATACTAAAGCTGCTCAATTTTCTTGTGCTGTCACTTCTTTATTTCTTTCCTGGTTGTTATCACAACTCTGCCATAGAGATTTTTCTTGGGAAGATTCTTCTAAACACAACAGACAGCATCCATTCTTTATCCTAACGGAATACAATGTGCAAGGTATCCACCACATCTCGCTTCCTCTAAATAACTTCAGGAGAGAACAGAGAGAGATAAAACCAGACTGTTTTTTTTCAGTCAGAAAGTGGTGAAAACTCACAGAAGGCAATGTCCATGTGGATGAGCTCACAAAAGTAGGAGGAACAGGAGCTAGAAAGTCCAAATTTTGTTTTCTCCTGTGCTAATGGAGCAATCTGTGTACAAATTCGAGAGCAATAGGCTATTAAGGCAACTTGTTAGGAAGGGCTGTGAAATTCCTGATTTATCAATTTACCTGTGTAAAGAAATGTTCCTGTATTTTCTGTCTCAGAATCCCAGGTTATTTTTCACACTTAGGAACAAATAACTCCCTCTGATATTTTAGTAAAAGGAACTACACTAATGTCAAATATTTTCATGCAAGCTAACAATCAGCACTGGGAATTTCATTCCATTGCATATCAGCAGCAATGTATTTTTATACAGGTTCCATCACACAAAGGGCCAAGAGCATTTACCACTACAAATTAACACTCCCATTACTTTGTTGGTATGGAAACAGCAGCAAACATACTTCCCCAGTTTAGTTTTGAACCCTAAACAGAGTGCATATTTCACACAGTAATAGGCTGTAACTTCCACGGACAGGGAACATAATTACCATGTCCTAGCTCCCAATGGCTGAAGGTTGTAAAGGATAATATACAGCACCAGCTGAATCTGCAGAAGAGGAAAAAAACCACAAACCCAACAACCCACGAAAAAGAGCTCCCTATCAGCACACTCTTTTTCTCAGAAGGATTTCCCAGTATGCATACAGGCAGGTGGTTTAGGATGGTTAGATCACCGCACTTGTTTTGACAGCAGTATCTGGCTGCAGTGACAGAATGGGAAGTGATTGTAACAGGCTGCCCCCTCAGTTATTTCAAGTTTTAGAATCCAGCAGTGTGAAAACTAGGAAAGTTTTGGGTTCCTTTCCCTTTGTGCAGCACAGTCCTCTTACTGCTAAGGGAGTCCTCTTATCTAAGGGGTAGATACCATTCATTTCTGATGCAGGACTATAAAAGCAAATGGTGCAAAGTTACCCACACTTCCACAAACTACTCACTTCTGTTTCCCAGGACCACTTTCTGCTGCAATTTCTGAACAAGAAACGACAGGGCAAGAGTCTCTTCTGTCATTCAGGAGCTGCAGAGCTCTGAAGGCAGAGATACGTGTGCTTTCAGCTGCTCTAGTCACAGACAGTGCCTTTATTCAGCCCTCTGCCAATCCCAGATGTTCTAGATTTTCAGAGTACTCCAGAAAGCTGGTGTCACATTTAAGCTTTGCTTTTAAATGCACTTGATCCCAAACATGCGATGGGGAATCTTAAGTAGCAAGACAGGTACTGTTCTCACTTCTCTTTATGCTACACGTAAAATGACAGCATTGTTCAAAGACAGAACGCTGGATTGCAGCTGACAAGACAGCTTTACAGAGTGATGCCAAGGTACCCTTTGGAGTTTCTGTCAAGAATCTGACTCTGAAGGTGAAAAATCCATGGATGAAAGGTTTCTCTGCCTTGAAGACTGAGTTTCTGCAGAGGCTCTGCTCACCAACACTTCACTATGTATCTGAAGAGGGCCTATAAAAAAAGCTGGGGAAGGACTTTTCAGGATATCAGGAAGTGACAGGACTAGGGAGAATGGAGAGAAGCTGGAGATGGGTAGGTTCAGGCAGATGTGAGGAGGAAGTTCTTCACCATGAGAGTGGGGAGAGCCTGGAATGGGTTGCCCAGGGAGGTGGTTGAGGCCCCATCCCTGGAGGTGCTTAAGGCCAGGCTAGATGGGGCTCTGGCCAGTCTGATCTAGGGTAGGGTGTCCCTGCCCATGGCAGGGGGTTGGAACTAGATGATCCTTGTGGTCCCTTCCAGCCCTGACTGATTCTATGATTATCACCTTCTGGACTCATTGTGGCTTGTGTCATCATGGGTCCCAGAAATGGGAACAATGACTCCAGTAACTTTGGCCAACCTCATGAGTGTTCCTGAAGATTGAAGCTAGTACCTTGGGAGCAGAGTCAGATGAAGAACACATGAAGTCCAGGACTGTCTTGACTCTTCGCTCCCACCAGTGCAGGTTTCTCAGCAGAGAACCAAGTTTGGAATGAAGTAACCCATATCCAATTAGTATGCTTGAATCTACCCAGACTCTAAGAGGTCTCACATCTTTACTAACTTTCAGAATTTTTCTATTATCTAGGACAGGCTTTTATAACTTATGCCATCTCTGTCATCAGAAGACCACTCTAGTTGCAATATTTTTTCACATTGTACATCACTGTGTTTTTTTTATTTGACTGGAAAGGAGAGGATAACTGAGAAAGATAGCTTTTATTGTGATGTGCTCTCTATTGCAATGCTTCCCACATCCATGCCCATTTGTATTCCATCACCTCTGGGTTATGAGCATTTCTGTCAATGGGGATTGTCATGGCTGTAAAGACTTAAGTCCTAATACCTTCAGATTAAACAGTTTTTCTCAGGCACTTCCCCCTCACCACCCATTTTTATAAGGCATAGCAGTAAGTGGGTTTAGAGTTTCAGTGATCACCTTCTGTCAATCCTATTTGCTTGCTTTCTTTGCCAGGAAGGCACTAAAATGTATTCAATCTGAGCCCTTCTGCAAACTGTGCCAGAGGAGGTGTAAGTTGGATATTATGAAAAAATGATTTACTGAGAGAGTGGTCAGGCATTGAAACAGGCTGCCCAGGGAGGTGGTGGAGTCACCCCTGGAGGTGTTCAAAAAACATGTAGACATGGAACTTGGGTTTAATGGCCATGGTAGCATCAACAGTTGGACCCAATGAACTTAGAGAGCTTTCCTAACCAAACAGTTCTATAATTTTAGCTACTAAATTTTCTCTTGTCTCATCTCTAGAGGGAAACTTGGCAGAGATGAGCCCTACAAGTCACTCTCCTTCAGGGTTGTTAATGTGGTGATACGAGTATTCAAGATACAGATTCAGTTGGTCAAAGTGTCCTGAGAAAGCTACCAGTTCCCACTGCTTCCTTTCTTTGGCACTTTTAACCACAGAAATATGGATTAAATTATTTAGGGTAGATTTGACTAAGGTTAGGATGAAAATTAATTTCCTTTTTGTAGTAGGGAGACTGAGAGTATCTTGTTTTGTAGGCATCTGAATATGCACCTGTGTGCAACCTACTTCTCCAGCACCAAATTCAGATTTCACCTGGGCCAAACAAAGCCTAGGTAGCAGAAAGTATTATGCACTACTCCAGAACTTAGAGCTAGGGCAGGAGAAGTCATAGGTGATTTGCAAGGTCAAATCAAAGAACATATATATAAATAAAGAAGGTTGTGGAGGGTTCAGAAAAAAATATGAAAAGGAATGCCAAAGAAATTAGAAGGATGACAGGGAAAAGATAGTAACGTCAGGTTAGAAATACCTTGCAGCTTCCCAGGTGAGAGTGTTTTAGTTTCTTCAGATGAAAAAGTCAGTGTAACCTTCCATGCTCAGAGAAAAGAGCAAGAGATACAGTTAGTTTTCAGCTAACTCTATCATTGATGTTTCATTTTCTACAAAATAAGGGACAGTCACTAATGTATAGGTATGCTCTGTATATAAGAATCATCTTACTCTTTATGCTACAGTATAATACAGTCAGAAAATTGTCACAACAGTGACAAGAGATATATCTGGCTCTGAAATGTTTTATTTGGTGCTAGAAATGAAGATGTATGGTCTGGAATTTCTAAGGTCCCTTCCAATCTAAGCTGTTCTATGATATACATATGGAAGCAATAGCAGAGGATCAGATGAGAAGTTCTTCTATTAAAATAAGATAAAAATAGTCAATTCTGCTGACCCTACTCTTTTCTTGACTCTGTGGGCTACAATCAGCTCTGTTATAGTGATGTAGTTTACAACGAACCTGATTTAAACTGGTTGCATTAGAGCAACTGGGAATGCTATATGGCCTATAATGTTTTTAAGCTTATTCTGCAGTGAGAGGATGATGTTTCTGTATAGGCATTTGCCTCTGAGATGGGAAATAGGTGGGCTGTTTGCTGAGTCTGTCAGCTGGAACACTGACAATCGCAACTTGGACTGCTTAAATGTACATACCATTTTCTCAGAATTCAGTGCTCTGAGTCTCAGCCTTTTTAAATGTTAGCATTCATTATTTTATTTAATTCTTGTTGCTTTTTATTTATATCACAAGAAGAGGGGGATTGTAACCTTTATGATTAAGCACAGGGTGTATTTACACAGCTTTTGGAAAGTGATGGTCAGAAATTCTCAAAGCACCACCATTTTATTCCTATCTTTTCCTCCTCCCCCTTTACAGAGCTCTGATGTGTCAGTGTTGTGTCCTAAGAAAATGTGCATTTGCAAGCAAAGTCCCTGAATAGAATCATAGAATCAACCAGGTTGGAAGAGACCTCCAAGATCATCCAACCTATGCCCCAGCCCTAGCCAGTCAACTAGTTTTCACTTTATAAGAAGAAACGTCAAGAAGTCTTGCTTCATTTCTTCTATTAGATTTTCACTGTTAAATCCTATTTCAAACAATGTTGTACTCAGTAGTCACACAGGCAATGCTACCAGTTGGGTGTGTGTATGTTATCTGAGTGAAGTGGGTTCATTTTGTATCTTCTAGAAACTTTTGTACCCATGGTGAATCTTTGATCTAGTTTCTCAGAATGCGTCCAACTCCGAAATCTAATTTGTCCCTGCTCAGAATGAGACTCCTACTCTTTCTGATTATGTGCATCCACATCTGGAAAGCACTCTGATTTGGTTTAGCTTCTAAAACTGCAGCTGCATTCCCTTGTTTCAGAACTATGGTCAATACGAATTAGGTATCCAGACTATTTCTGTCACTCAGAACATTTTAACTCTATTTATTTTGAATTTCTCACAATGACATTTCTGCTTGGCTGATGGTTTGCAAGATGTTTGTTTTCTTTTTGATATTTCCAAAGTACAGTTGTATCACTTTCCACCAAGTAAACGGCTTACTACTGTCAAATTATCTACCTGTATAAAACCAGTAATGGGGTCTGCACGTGTTGTTGAAGACATATTTTCACTTCTCAGTGGTAGTGGAATTTCATTCCATGACTGCAAGCATTTAGGTCTATGAAAATTAATCTAAAAAGATTGCAACAAGTCTGGCAAGTAACATTTGGGGTTTTATGAGTACCCCACACAACACACTTTTAAGCACCAACTAAAATGCAATGCCTCTTGCAAGGGGTAAATGGCAGAATATTTACATCATTTGCTTGAGGGTAGTTTTTAAAGTTATCCTTTTTCCTACTGAAAATCATATTTCTAGTATAGAGCAACTATTATCCAAAATTTGAGAGAACATACAACAGTCCAGTGAATATACAATGATTTTTCCAAAGCCTCCGTAGGCACTATTAAGCAGTCACAAAAATAACACCAGCCACATTTTGTGGAGAGGATCTATACTACTCTCAACTTCTCACAGACATCCTTTTGCCTCCTACTTGCCCTACTTTTGTGTTAGGCAACCGCTTTATCCCAGGGAACATTCAAGGAAGCAGTTTCCACCAGAAGAAACTTCCCAGCCATCCTGTGAATCACCAGCACAGGTTACTTCAGAGAATCGTAAGCCCCCTCCTCACTCCTGTGTGCTCACTCCACACATGCAGAGGCAGAGGCTTCTCCCACCCCTGAGCTGCAAGCTCTGCTGAGGAGCGTTGAAGCAGAGCTGTGGTGTCAGACTGAATGGCCATTCAGTACACGGAGGCTCCCTCCAAGAAGCATACTTGTAGTACAATTAAAGGAGTGCCTTCCTCCCCCCACCTCCACCTGCTTGGTCTGGTAGTGTCTGAACCTGAACTTCTGCCTTAGATAAACAAACAATTTATCCTCGTGCCTATTTTTTAGGCTGTTCAGTTTCACCTGTCAGTTGCACTCACTGCTGGCTGGCATTTCTTTCTCACCTATGTGGTGGGTGGCATGTTAGCTAAGACACATGTTTTTCAACCCACTTACCTAATTCCAGCACTACGGTAGAAGCTGCTGTATTAGCAGTACTGATACGACTCGTTTGCAACAAACATTTTTTTCTTCCTTTTTTTTTTTAGTAAGCAGTAGCATTGGCCTGAAGTTCAGATTTCAGGTGAACAACCCCTGCCCACTACAGCCCCTTAGCTAGCCAGTCAAAGCAAACAAAGCAAACCAAGCCAGTCAGACATTATCAGAGAGAGAAGTGATTAGAACAAACAACAATACAGGGGAAAAATGCATGGCTATTCAGAAACCATCTTTTGGGGACTGAAGAAGAGATATAGAGGGAAGGATTATTTTTCACTAGGTTCACGAGAAAATGTCAGCACACAGATGCTACTGTACTGTCAGATTGCATCTTAATTTGGCCAAAGGGGACCTGGGCAGTCACCCCTCACAGACAAATTTTAAAGGCCCATTACAAATCTGATTTATTGGTTGCTAAGAACCTCCCTGCTATGGTCTGCAGATTTTGCATGACATGGAGCTGAAATCCAGCTACAGATAAATGTATGCTGCTCTAGATGATGTACATCCATCTGAATTCAATATTTCTTGGACATCAGTCAAGCCTCCCCCCTCTTTGCCCACCCCCTTTCCTCCTAATACCTCGAGGCAGTTTACTTCAGAAGGAAGCAGAGCATTAACCTGTACGAAATCGCTAATTTGTATTAACTCTCATTAAAAAAAAGAGGAACGGGAGGGGAAAAAAAAAAAGGCAAGTGTCTTTTGTTCTAAAAGAGCAGGGAAAATTTTCAGGAACAAAAGAAATGCATCTGCCCAGCAAGAGAAAGGAGAAACTGCTGCAATTCGGTTGAGATGTTTAGGCATGCTGCTGCTACCAACCATTCAAATAAGTGCAAATAAATGAAAATGTTAATGCTTTTGCCCTTCAGTGTTTTTAAAAATTCCTTTGGCTTTTTCCTTGTAAAAAAGAAATACAAATCAAATCCTTTGCCTTCACTGAAGAGCCAAAGATCAGAAGGTTGAAATGCATTTGGAATTGCTGGAGAAACACCATTCAAACTTGCTCTACTTGAACTGACCATTGTTACGATGCAGACAATGTACAACAATCACAGCTAACTTCTAACCATGCCTACATCACAGCTGTTTTTGCTTCCATAATCATCAAAATCCAAGCCTTCATTTGCAGTTTCCCTGACAAAATCCGAATAGCCTCGGAATAGTCATCTGACAATCTGTGAAGGAAGCATGCAGCTTGTCTTAAGGCACAGGGCTTTGTACAGGAACTATTCTAAACAAAGACAACATCAAATGCAACACAGAATTGTGCAAAGCGAGACTGACTCAGCCTAAGTTTGGATTCAACATCTGGCTGAAGACAGTAGTGCCTCCAATCCTGATTTTGTTTTGAGGGATTTAAACCCATCTAGTCTCTTTAACTGAGCCCATCTCAGGTCCCAGCTATACTGCTTCACAAACCGAGAGAGGAAAAAAGAAAGGGGGGGGGGGGGGGGGGGGGGGAAGAAATGAAAAGAAAAATAGGGGAAGAGGAAGAAAGAGAGGCACAGTCTTATCCCACCTTTCCATGGCTCTCAGCCCGTCTGTCTTCGCATGATCTGCAAACCACCTGTACTGATCCAGCCCATTCTGAGGGTAGAAAATATCTTCCTGGTAGATGTAGTCTCAGCTGCGCTTTGATATTTCAGCAAAAATGTCTAGAATCTTCTGCTTAAACCAGACCCAGCAACGGAAAACTGCAGCTGAGCTCTTTTGTTTTCCCTCCTCCCTGGGGCTGGAGCAGCGGCACTCCCGGCGATGCCGCCCCTGTCCCCACCCCCGGGGCCGCCGGAGCGCTGCGCTCCGCCGCCGTCCCCCGGCAGCCACCACCTACCCCGGCCCTGCCCAGCGCCTGCCGAGATTTCCAAGCGAAACGGGCAGCTTTAGGTGGCGGTCAGGTGATCTGCTTGTTCAAAACAGAAAGGATGCTCGGGATGGAGCGCATGGATCCATGGTGGTTTTCAAACTAGCCATTTACATTACAAAGCAGGGAGAAAAATACAGCTCGGAGGAGATCATTAAGCGTTCTTCGGCTTTCTAGCTCTCCTCTAGCAATCCACAAAGGCAGGCACAGTGGAAAGACATGTAATTAAACTTTTCAGCGGGAATAATCACATCCAGTTTGTATACCATGACACTCCTAAATATTTTAAAGGGGGGCAGAGCCCCCCCCTTTCATTTTCACAGATGCCGTGCTGGTTCTGCAAGTCCCTTTACAGCTTCTTCCCAACAGCTTTTCTTTTTTTAAACAATACAATCTTTAAATACTTACGATGAAGCCATATTTAGCATCTCAACAGCAAATGGACCATAGCCAACTGAAAACAATTATTAGTTCTTTATGTTTAATTATTATGCTGTAATTCAAAATATCTTTGACACAAGGGTCATTATGTGTACAGCTGACTTTGCAAACTGTAGTTATCCAATGGTCTCATTCTCTGGGATTATCCTGATTAAAGCTACAGGAGTGTGCAGGGCTTTGGAGCTTAGGCTCAAAACACCTGAAAGAATGAAACCACAGCCCTGGATTCGGATTCTGTGAGTTTCAGTTGTTGCTAGGTTCTCAGAAACGCCCAAATATTGTTGCAAAAGTGAGATTTACTTGCAAACAGTGTGTTGCAAGGAAAGTAAGAAACAAAGACTGCAAGTACAAGTCTAGATAAAGTACTGTATTTCTAACCTTAGTTGCCATTAAAAAAATTCTATCAGGTTTAACAGGACCAGCATTTCACCTAGCCTTTCTCCTTTACATTTGCTACAAAATGTTGGCAAACAGGAAACATTTGCAAAACCAGGCACTAAGGATAAAGTCAGTATTCAGATTTAATCAGTCTTTCTGAGAAACTTGAAATGCATGGATGTAACATATCACTTACTCCAGAACTGAGATTAATCTCCCTTGATCACATTACTAAAGACTCAAGTTGAGGCCAAAAACCCTACTCATCCACCCATCCACTCACCTTTCTTTCTGTCCATCCATCTATCCATCCATCCATCCATCCATCCATCCATCCATCCATCCATCCATCCCAGGCAGTTCTAATGCTTCTCAGTGTTTCCAACAGTATCACAATTAATTCATAAATGATCCATTTCATATTAACTGTAGATCTGTCCACAGTCAGCACTGCAGCTCCTCTGGCATTTCACACGGAATGCAGGTTTGCACTTTTTGCTTTCTATGCTATCTCACTCATGATGTCAGGTATTTCTCTTGATAAGCACCTTGAATTTGCTTTAGGATACCAAGGATGAGCCCTATGAGGTATCATGGATTATCTGCACCATATTACTAGGAGATCTCTACAAGATCCATACTACCAGCTGACTTCATCACGCTCTGACTTTCAGAGACTTAAGGTTTTTAACTATGACACATTTTTCGTAGTGATACTGCAGCAGAAGCACTTCACATCATTCCTATCACAAAGTTTCTGCTTTCAGCAGAAGCCAGTACTTCTAAGGGCTGGTGAAATTCCCATAATTATAATATATGAACATCATTCAAACTAGTCTTCCTATTAAAAGAAAAATCTAACTCATGCTAGATTTCATTTAATTACGTTGAAAAACTTTCAGAAGTAGTACTTTTACCATGCCACAGGGAGAAAAAATATTTCCTGCCTTGTACACTTAACATTTCATAAAATCATAGAATCATAGAATCAACCAGGTTGGAAGAGATCTCCAAGATCATCCAGTCCAACCTATCACCCAGCCCTATCCAATCGACTAGACCATGGCACTAAGTGCCTCATCCAGTCTTTTCTTGAAGACCCCCAGGGACGGTGCCTCCACCACCTCCCTGGGCAGCCCATTCCAATGGGAATGAAAGCCAAAGTAGTCAACAGAACCTAGAACCACGCATCTAAGATTTTGGTTATAAATGGAATTCTGATTTTTTTTTGTGGGGAATGTATATCCACATGTAGTTGCTCTCTCTGTTTTCTTTTTCCCTTCATCCTCCTGGAGCAACAACAGTGAACGAGGAGTAATGACATATATATTGGCTAGAACAAGTCCAATAGAAGAGAAGCAGCTGAGAAAACAATCTGAAGAGGCTAACAGGGATAGCTCAGACATATTTCTTACTCTAATTACTTCAGAGCTCATACCACAGAATTGCAAATGCATTGGTGTTCTCCAGCTTGCGTATCAGCAACAGTCTTTTGTTGCAATAGAGTCAAAATAAAACTTGGTTTTAGTAAAAAAAATAGGCCTAATCGCTGACAGGACAAATAGACACCATTATCCTGCCAGCCACCCACAGTAGTTACAATATTCTGTAAATCATGGGGCTGCTGGAGAAAATGTTCAACCTAAAGTCAACTAGCAGCATGCAATTGCATCACTCTGTGCTCAGGACTCTCACCGAATGTGACGAGTTCCTCTGAGAGCAACAGAATCACATTTTATGCATATTTATTACAGCCACCAGAAATGCTCAGTTTAGCAATACAGAGTACAGAGATTTTCATCAAAGAAAGGCTGTGGTCACCCATCTAGTGCTGGTTTATGACTCTCAAAAGACAGTCATTTAATTTCTAGGAAATAAAGCAATGATTTTAGACTTCCCATAAAGCTCTTAAAATGCTTGGGTTGCTGTACAAATTGACAGGAACAAGACATTCTGAGGTTACATGTTGATGCAGCACTAAGTATAGGGCTACTCCACTGGAAGAAACTGTGAGATTACCTTCCATCTAAAGGCTGTATGTATACATATATACAGATTATAGAATGGTTTGGGTTGGAAGGGACCTCCAAAAGGCATCTAGTCCAGCCCCCCTGTAGTCAGCAGGGACATCCTCCACTAGAGCAGGCTGCTCAGTGCCTTGTCCAGCCTCACCTCGCATATCTTCAGAGATGGGGGTCTTGACTACCTCTCTAGGCAATCTGTGTTCCAGCACCCTCATGCTAAAGAACTTGTCCCTAACATCCAATCTAAATCTCCTCTCATTTCAAACCATCATCCCTCATCCTTTGAAAACAGTCCCTCTGCAGCCTTCTTGTAGGTCCTCTTCATGTACTGGAAGGCTGCTACTAGGTCTGCCTCTTCTCGAGGCTGAACAACCCCAGCTCCCTCAGGCCGTCCTCATAGCAGAGCTGTTCCAACTCCCTGATCATTTTAGTGGTGATATAGATATATAGATACTAAGATATAGATATATACATAGACATCAAAGCATAATTAACCAAACCCATACAATACATACGGATGCAAACCTGTCTCAATTATGTTCATAACAATTACTCTTTGGAAACTATGTGCAGTAATACTCATCATAATAAAAACCTGTGCAAACTGATGATTTATGCAAGAAGCAAATATAGTACTTTTTAATAATTATATCAACTGTGATACTTTGAGGGGAATTTGAAATTTTCCAGGCAGAATCACTGTTTTTAAACTATACTCTTTTAAAAATGAGACTGTAATTTTAAGAACAACACATAACTAATCCAATGATTGAGGCATGACAAAAACAAATTCATGGTCTACTTTGTTAAAGAAATAGTCTCAATATTTGCAATGTTAATTTCAAAACAGTAAAAACTTGCATATATAAACATAAAATAACAATAAAAAAATCCCTACTTTATTTATAATACATGTCAGCCTTAAAGCTGGATTTATTCCTGGAAGTCACAGAACAGGTTTGCATGTGTTTTACAGTTCTTTTCTATGCAAGTCAGAAAGGTATAGATGTTAAAAATGGAACTGTGTCCAAACATTAGGAAAATGGATATTCATTAAATACTTTGGAATTTGTGGGGCAAATAGCAGTGTGCTCTTGTGGCCTCTCAGAAAGCCAAGAGCATCCTTGAGTGTATTAAAAGAGATGTGGTGAGTAGGTCAAGATAAGTTCTTCTCCCCCTCTACTCTGCCCTGCTGAGGCTGCATTTGGAATATTGTGCCCAGTTCTGGGCCCCTCAGTTCAAGAAGGACCTCAGGGAACTACTTGAAAGAGTCCATCAAAGAGCCACAAACACGCTGAAGGGAGTGGAACATCTCCCTTCTGGGGAAAGGCTGAGGGAGCTTAGAGAAGCGGAGCCTGAGGGGTGACTTAATGTTAATAAAGATGTGCAGGGCAGTGTTGGGAGGACAAAGCCAAGCTCTGGTGATACTCAATAATAGGACAAGGGGCAGTGGGTACAGACTGGGTCAGAGGAGGTTCCACACGACCATAAGGGAATTTTTTTTTCCCTGTGAGGGTGACAGAGCACTGAAACAGGCTGCCCAGAATGGTTGTGGAGACTTCTCCACTGGAGACATTCAAACCGTACCTGGATGAGTTCCTGTGTGAACTACTCTAGGCCATCCTGCTCTAGCAGGGATTTGGACTGGATGACATTCCAAGGTCACTCTCAACCACTAAAGTTCTGTGATTCTGTGATTTCTATTACTCTTCAGATGCGGAATTTGCAAGTCTGTGTTACAAAAGTAATGTCATAGGAGACAAAGCACTGTTAACTTCAGATTTTACAGTAGTGTTACTGGTGAATGAAAAGGTCCAAATGCTCACAGGTTTCCATATTTCATACAGTGGAGAAGACCACTACGGAATTGTCACTGACAGCAGTTGAACTATCATGCACCTTCAGAAATGCTCTGAGTTATAACCACTAATGTTAATAATTTTGGGATAGATTTGGCTTGGATTTTGGATGCAATTACACTCCTTTGTGCTCACAGAAGAAAACTGCCAAAAGCAAAAGCTAAGAAGTAAGGCTGAGGTGGAGATATGGTCTTATTTCAGCGATATTATAAATAACCCATTTGACATGTGTGGGCTGTGACCTGTGCTAGAGATAGGCCTCTCTGTGGAATGAATTATTCATTTTCTTTGACTTTAAAACAGACTAGAAGAACTGAGACATGATGACAAAATTTAATACAAACATCTTTTGGAGCACCTGGCATTTTCTTGTCAAATTATGGGAAGCCACAGGAATAGATTATGGAAACATTCCCTTCTTTGAAAACTCAGTGAAAGACAAGACCAGAAACAAAACTATTTTGAGAGTGAGTCTGCTAGAACATCTGTGTTTTTTCTTATGGGAGTGCTATATGGGTGACATCAGCTCTTGGACACTGCTAAGGAAGCTGCTTGAGTGAAGTGGAAACTGAATGGATAGATCCTATTCAACACTGGTGTCAGCAGTGGACTTTTACTTGCTGCCTCAGTAGATTGTGTTACAGGAAACCTCCCAACAGAAAAATGAGGGTTTGGACTGTGGTTATCCTCTGCAGTATCTCATAGCTCTTCTTGTGAAGCAAGAATTCAATACCAATATGCTGGCTAGAATCTAGAGCCCGAATAAATGTTTTACAGACCCATACTGAAGAAAGAATGGTTTCTTTTCCTTTGTCATAGAGGTGTACATGTATGTATATACATGTATGCGGGCATTGCTCTGGGTAATTCTCCATCTCAAACAAACAGAAAATAGGATGTGCTCCTCAGAGTAATACAAGATACTTTAAAAAGGAATGTAAATATCAGAGAATCACAGAATGGCTTAGGTTAGAAGGGACCTTAGAGATCATCTGTTCCAATCTCCCTGCCATGAGCAGGGACGCCTCTCAGTTAGACTCAGATGCTAATCCAACTTGTTCTTGAACACCCTTAGGAGGGGGCATCCACAACTTCCTTGGGCAGCCTATTCCAGTGTCTCATCCACTTTAGCAACTTTTCCCTAAGATCCATTTTAAACCTGCTCTCTGTCAGCTTCAAACCATTCCCCCTTGTCCAATTGCTACACATCCTTCTGAAAAGTCCCTCTGCATCTTTCCTGTAGGATCCTGTCACGTGTTGGAAGGCAGCACTAAGATGCCCCCAGAGTCTTCTCCATGCTGAACAAGCTTAGCTTCCTCAGTCTGCCCTTATAGCAGAGGTGCTCCAGTCCTTGGATCATCTTTGTGGCCTTCCCCTGGACTTGCTCCAACACCTCTGTGTCTTTCTTATGATGGGGACACCAGAACTGGACAAAGTATTAGAGGTGGTGTTTCACAAGAGCAAAGAAAAGGGAAGAATCACCTCCCTTGACCTGCTGGTCACACTCCTCTTGATGCAGCATAGACTATGATTTGCCTTCTGGGCTGCTGTCTTCATTTATCTGCCAGGCAGAGCAGTCTTAATAACACTGGCAGAAAGAGGTGGGAAAAATAAACAATCAAGCAAACAACAACAAAATAATCTGCCTACTTTTTGGAAGATATTCATTTAACTTTCTTAGGGGAGTTCAACTATTGTCTCTCTGAGATTGTAGTAATGCCTGTATGGAGCCATGATGAGCAGGAGATGGTTATTACAGTCCTCTCCAGATAGAGCGTTTGTTAAGCATGCTATTATGGAAAAGTAAGTTTTTAATGGGTTTCAAGTCAGTAGGATTGCCTATGGTAGCATAGCAATGAGGCCCTGTGCCTCTACTGCTTTCCCCTGTTGGAATTCAATAAAGTTTAATTGGATTACAATGAAGGTAGCTACAAGATGTCAGTTACTGGTATAATCACAGTGTTCACAGTGTGGACCTCTTTTTTCCAATGGCCCTTGGCTGACTCACTCTGCACACTTCTCTTATTATAGGACCTCTTCCCTGTCTTTCCAGAGAATAAGAATTGCACAAGGATGCCACACTCTTTATTAAACAGCAGCATAATCACACAACTCCTGTGGTACTGCCTGCAAAAATTAAAGCTCTATCTGGTGTGAGTTTACAGCATATGACCTACTTTATTTAAAGCTAGTTCTGGAATGTCCTTTGGCATCTATGACTTTGTCCATGTGTTGGTAGTCTCCCTCCTTAGAAATGGGATTTTCTGAATTATGCAAGGGAAAATAAAGTACTTTTATTCATATGAGAAAAGAGATAAAATGTCTGGAAATAATCTTAGATTTCAACAGTTTAAGATGCATGAAATGATTAAGTGAAAAGACTTCCTTCACCTATTTTTGTGCAAAACAAATGAACTATATCCATTAAAGGTGGCTAAAGAATATGTTGTTGTTTTTTTTTCAGAAATGATATTTTTATTAAAATTTTAAATTTGTATATTTGTTATTTCCTCTCTTAAATAGTCAAGCAAGACAAACTTTGATTTCTAATTTATTTTATGCAGAAAAATATTTTCCTGACCTATAAAGGACAACTAAAGTGTCTATTTGAAAAACCACTGTGGCTATATCAACATTAATAATGACATGACTGCAGCTTTACTCCAAAATTCATCTAGTCATAGAATGGTTTAAGTTAGAAGGGACCTTAAAGATCATCTGCTTTCTACCCCACTGCCACGGGCAGGGACACCTTCCCCTAGACCAGGTTGCTAAAGTACTCATCCAACCTGAGTTTGTACACCTCCAGGGAAGGAACATCTATGATGTCCCTGGGCAACCTGTTTCAGTGTCTCATCACTCTCACTGAAAAGAATTTCTTCCTAATAGTCAGTCTAAATCTCCTCTTCTCAATCTCCAAACCATTCCCTCTCATTCTGTCACTACAAGCCCTTGCAAAAAAGCCCCTTCTTGGCTTTCTTGTAGGTGCCCTTCAGGTACTAGAAGGCTGCTCTAAACTCTCACTGGAGCTTTCTTTTCTCCAGACTGAACAGCCCCAACTCTCAGCCTGTCTCCATAGGGGAGGTTCTCCAGCCCTCTGATCACCTTCATGACCTCCTCTGGACTCACTCCAGCAATTCCATGTCCCTCTTATGGTGGGGACACCAGAATTGAACAAAGTGCTCCACTGCATTCTCTTGAGAGCAGAGTAAATGGGGAGAATCACCTTCCATGTCCTGCTGGTCACACTAGTTTTGATACATCCCAGAATAGAGCCAGATTACATCAGCCAAAATGTCTTAATTCTGTGTGCAACACCATTCTTACCACTTTTACAGTATTGCTGCACTGTGCTTCCAAGCTATTATAAACTTTGCTCATCTGCCTACTTACTTAGCATTCACTAATTCCTACATGATACAACTCCCATTTAAAAGACTTCTCAAAAGTTATTATTATCATGCCAACAGCAAAATGAAAAAAAAAATCAAACTGTTCAGCATGAAATATATTAATTTATTATACTACTGTTATTTTAAAAGGTGATGTTTTATTTGTACTTGCTTTAATGTGTCCTGTTTAAAATGAATTGTTTATATGAGGATGCTATAGTGCATCTGTTAATCAAAATGAAAGTCCTATACCATTTGCTCTAAAAGCTAGGAATTTAGATTGAAATTCTGAATTTTAGACTGAAATCCTAATTTTTTTACTTGAGTCAGTAAGTCCTACTTAAAAAATCATAATGAACTAGCTCAAAGTATTAAAGAAATGGTATCTATTTCTAAGTATGGGATATGATAGTCTCTTGATGGATCAGATACTATTTTAATTGATGGACCAGATACTATTTTATTTAATGGATTAGATACTATTTTAATTAATTTTCATAATTTTATCTGTGTGGTAACATTTTCCAGTTAATAAAAATTCACTATTAATATTACCCATCTTTATATTCACTTTCTATCTTAAAAGTCATCTCTTTGCATCATCTGTACATTTTAAAGCATTCTTAAGAATCAGCTGATTTCCTCTGTGCACTCATAAAGTTGATATCTTAATTCTCTTCATTTAAATCAGTTATTGGATAGTTATGTAAAAGATTGTCAGATTTTTCTAGTACTATTTTTACTCTTTCATACTAGAAGAGTTTGCTTTTAAAACAGCCTCATATTAATAGTGTAGACAGTAATATTCCATCTAGTCATTAATAGCCAAACAGACACACAATGGCACATCTGACATAAGCAGATGAGTTGGGAATTGGAACCATAATAATTAACAATAGATTTCCTGATCTCATGACAAGTAAATGAAACACTCTGTGGTGTGCTTGCTCACTGGAAGAGGGAATTAACTCAGTACAAAAAAAAAAAAAAAAAAAAAAAGGAAGCATATCACTGATTAGATCTAATGCCCAGGGAATGCAACAATGGGAAACTTGTGTCAGCAGCACACATCAAACTCTTCTGTCAATATTGTGCACGAGCATGCAAAACCACACAGATGCATATTCTCTGCAAGAACCACAGTGAAAAAGCACAGGATGTACAAAACACAGTCCCAACCCAAATCGAGGGGCCAAAAAAATAACTAATATTGTACTTTTTAACTTCCTATCATCAAATTAACCCCATATTTATTTTTTGCCCGCTTCCCCCCGCCTCTTCCCCGTCACGTTGCTCCCATTCATTTCAGGTTGCCTGTTTAAAGGACCCTGTTGAAACTCACCGTCCTCTCTCTACAGGACCTTGGAGAGCGACAGCCCCGCTCGGCTGCGGATGGCTGCAGGCCTACAGCAGCCAACACCGCTTTGCGCTTTCAGTGTACACACCGTGGTATCTCCTCTGCTTCTCTCTGTCTCTTATGACAGCTCCATCTTTCCTTCTTCTCAGACATTTACTGTTGCAGGAATTTCCCCCCTTTGTCTGACATGGAATGATCTCCCTTTCATTCTTCATATTCACTGCATTTTGGGTTTTGTTTTGTTTTGGGCTTGGTTTTGTTTTCAGTAAGGCTGCTTTATATTTAACGCTGGCAATATAAGCATGGGAAATGCAATGGAAGTAAAGTATCAGGCATTTTGGTTTTGGTGTTTTAAGATATGATTGCTTTCGTACACTGCATTCTTTTTCACCCAATACTGTTTACTTTATTATAACTTTACTTACTTTATTATAACCCTGAATCAGAAGTCATTGTGATTGCTGTCATATAAATTAATTAACTGTAGCCATAAAAATGCAGCTGTAGTTACTAATCTTCTCTCATATACTAAATATTTGAATTATTCAGATGCTATTCAAAGCTTGAAAGTCTGGTTAAAGTTTCAATTTAGGAGCTAAATAAATGACTCTGCAAAAAAAGCTTACAAGGGTGAATAATCCCAGACAGTTCTCTGGAACTGCTCACCTGTACAAAGCCACAAGATATGTTCTTTCAGGGTCTGTACCTGAATGATTTCATTAAGGCTCAGAGTTTAATTAACTCAGAGATAAATAAAGAATGATTCCCAACAGTCAGTACAGGCTTATTTGTCTAACTCAGTATTTTTTCTTTTTAATGTTGGTTTCTTGAGGAACACTAGGTTTCTGTGATGGTGTTATGAGATGGAAGCAGGAATGGAGAAGAGGAGGATGTGGGTATGATATATACACATAAATGCATTTGTGCATTACTCTACTAAGCTTGAGCAAAATGGCCAATTTTGGATGACTTTTACAGTGCAGTTGACATTTCCAAGCTATCAATCTTTTACAAGTTTTGTGGATATACAAAGATGTAAGGATAATAAGGGAAGGCTGAATAAAGACCTCACTCTTGAGTTCAACCACAAGATTTGTAAAAGAACAGTTTTGTGGATTTGGCAGCATGAAAGCATTCAAAGCTGGGAGAGTTCTGACTATCTATTTGACTCACCTCTTCTAATACCGTGGCTTTTGTAAGCTTACTCTTCTACACGGAATTCAGAGTGCATCCTCGGAGATGGCCTCTCCATCAGAATAAGAATCAGAAGTAGTCTCTTTACAACAAACAAAACACCCATGAAGTGTGCTTTAGATGATTCAAATGCACACAAGAAGTCCTCATGTGAAAACAGCCAAACAGTGGAAATGTTGTGAAGAACTGGTTGTAATAGCTGCAAGGCACCTTTTACTAGAAATCCACTTCCAGTCATAGCACTTCTCAGTACACAGTAGAAAAATCAAGCATTATGAAGTGGAAGGATGAAAGGTAGAGATTTTTTTTTAAGGACACAAATCCTTTAAACAAGAAGGAGAAAGTCAAATGTGAACACAAATTTTGCCACATTCAAACACCGTCAACAAATCATGCTCAAAAATCATACATCCTGCATCCATATGCAGTGAAAAAGAAAGGCAACTCACAAGCATTACAAGGGCTGTATCTTCACATTCAAAATCAGACTACATAATGCCACTCAAAAGGCACTGAGAGTTACAGTGGAACCTAAATCTGATACAGTATGATACCAATAAATGCTAACTAATCTCCTGTGGCTCTTCTTTTTTTCCTAATACTAATTAATAGCAATGTTTTCTCTATTGGCATTTATGATGGCTTGACTATAATTGGAGATTGTAACTTCTGCAAAACCCACCAGAAGCTCTAATTTCTATAAAGATTCTAGAATTAAGCAGCCCCAGATTTGGGAGCAGAAACTTGAAAAGTAAAGATTTTGAAAGGAATTCTATGAATTCAAATGTGATGAAGTTTATTTGCAACACAAGATAAAAAGTTCTTCTGCAAATAACACCCACTTCTGTCTCATTTTTACTTTTTCTTTCTTTTTTTCTCTTTTTCTCTCCTTTTTATATATATATATATGTATATTAAAAAAACATATTTACTTGTTTTGCTGCTAATCTGAATTAAAAGATATGCCTGACAATGGGTAGTGAATGGTATAGATAAGAAGACCTAGTGTATAACTACAGAGAATTAACATGTCCTAGATCTTAGATCCCATGCAACTGGAACATTAGAAACAATTAAACCAGAGGTGAACATATGTAAAATTCAGAAATAATACTAAAAGGTGCATACTGAATGATAGATTAGGTAGAAAGTTAACAGTTTACAATTATGAGCAGACACCTCAAGCACACAGTTTACCATCTCTTCAGAAGGTAGCTATAGCTCTTGGTGTTCCATAGTGTCACTATTTCTGCAGTTGTCAGACTCCACATCAAGAGCCTAACATTGCTTTTTCTTTTCCTGTGGAACACCTTTGCACATGAAGAGACACCCATTTTTGACATAGATGTCAAGATTTCTAATATCACAGCTTACCTCACTGGACATGTTCTTCAATGACAAGAAAAAAATCTTGTGAATGTAGGCTACCTACACCAAAATTCAATGCATATTCGTCGAACTCTTCCAGTATTGAACACCATCTTACTTTCTGGTATGAAATGTTGATAAAATCAGTTTCAACCACTAACTTTTGAGCATCATTCCTATAAACTCCTTATGGTTCAGCAATCACAAAATACAAACACAATACTGTATTGCAATCTTTCTGGCTTGCTACTCCATTGAAATAGGCTACAGAAGGACTTTTCATTGCAACAAAATATTAGAATAAGAGTATCTTATCTATAGATATTCCCACATAAGAGCTAGATTACAGATCTTGACTGCTGGTCTCATGATCCCTAAAGGATTCAAGAGGGAAGCTGCAGACTGGAAAATTGATTCAAATGAGAGTACAGCATCTGTCATAGAATGCCTTCGATAGGAAAGTACCTTAAAGATCATCTACTTCAACCTCCTCGCCATGGGCAGGGATGCCTCTCTGGCTGGACCTGGCAGCACAAAGCCTCATCCAGCCTGACCTTAAACACCTCCAGGGATGGTTATGCTAGTTTGAAGCAGGCTAGAATGTTTTGGTGAGAAAAAGTAGATAATTAGCTGTGAAAAGGAAAATAATTGTGATGTCAACTTCCCTCACAGTCTCGCTGAGATGTATGGGAACAAGAAGGGAAAACATTAGATAACACTTTCGCCATTTTGACTTCACTTTCTGGCTGGCTTTGGACTCAGCTGCAGCTCCCTAACCTCACTGCCACTAACCTTGCTTCTTAACCTCTTGGCTGAACCTCTATTCTTCTTTAGGACTGAGGTAAGGTTGAGAGGGGCAGGGGGAAGGTGCAGGGGTGGTTGAGAGCCCCTCCTGGGGACTCAGGCTTCTGGGAGGGGAGTTGTGTTTCTGTATTACTTTTACCTTGTATATTTCTGTCTATAACTGTATATACTGTAAATATCTGCTTGTACATTGTGCTAGCTGTAAATAAATAGCTTCATTTATATTCCCAGAGCCCAACTGAGTTAGCTGGGTGTTTCTTAAAGTGTGTGGGGGCAGATAACAGACAAAGCACCACAATGGTCATCCACAAATCTCTCTGGGCAACCTCTTCCTGAAGAACTTTCAGCTTCCAACACCTCACCACCAAACTTGAGTAGGTATCAGCTCAGCAAAGCACAAACAGAACCTCCTGGGGACATTTGGCAGAGGTTTTGAGGGACAAGAACCAGATAAGCCAGCTTGAGCCCATCTAAATCACAGAATTATTCAGCTTGCAAAAGACTCGAGATCATCATGCCCAACCATTCACCCTACTAAAGTTCACCACTAAACCATATCACTAAGCAGCACATCTAAATGACCTTCACACACATCCAGGAATATTAAGTGTATTTTTAACTCTAAATAAAGCAGAACAGTTATTCATCAGTACTGGGATGTACTGCTGATGCTGCACTGAGTTTCTGATGTTCTTTTTCTGCTAGTCAACATTTTCATATCATAGCAAAACATTCTATTTATCAGATAACCTTAAATAAGCAAGAGTTGCATGATCTATGCAACGACCCTATTGTCAGTTGAATAACTTGTTCAATACTACTGCCATTTTTTCACATCATTTCATCAGATAGGGAAGGTAGAGAATTTCAGAGATGAGTGACAAGTTGGACCATGGGTACAAGGAGTAGTGACTGAAAGTAACACAGTGACTCCTCTCAGAAAACTATGGATCTGTCTACACAACATATGCACATTTCTCTGAAAACTACAGAACTGTGTAAAGAAGATATGCACCTTGTTATGTTTCTGTGGCTACAATTTTCAATATCCCACTGAATTGCAATGGAAAATCCAAATGATAAATCATCAGACAAAAGCTCTTCAGCTGTCTCCAAAAGGCATAAAATCATGTTACATAATTCTTGTTCACATTCTGGATGTTTCTTTTCACTTTCTTCAGAACCATATTTTCATTCAAATCTGAGCATCTCTTGTTAAATTTATAGATATTAATAATTTAACTACAGCTGAGCTGCACAAGGTCATTTGCCTTTGAGGGGCAGAGGGTACTTTACCAGATTTCATAATGGAAGAGTGAAAGAAGCATGCCATGACTTGGTAAAAAGCCTGTGCTACTTCAGAACCTGCATATAGTAATCAATAACACAGTGGAATCATCCTTCCCTGAGAAAAATTAAAGAAGAAATGGGCACAATCATTCCTCAGGCTCTGTCACAGCCTCCAGATACAGTTCACTTGGCATAATTACTCCGCTGAAGTCCAAATTTCTCTCTTTCCAGAGTGTTAGCAAGAGAAAACCAGACAAGCTGGTGATAGTAGATTTTGGCCTTTTCTTGGAACACTGAATTGTGCAGTTAGTTAAAATGATTTGAGAGGTGATGAGATAATCTAATGATCTGCAGTCTAGTATAGTGCCTCATTGACACTCTGCAAAGCTAAGAGAAACAAAAACATATTCCTGGCAGGAAAGACAGGAAATTCCTGTCTCAAGAAATAGCTACAAATTTGTGCATATCAACCAAAAACTAAAAATGTAGTATTTTTAAGTAAGATGTATGTATAGTTAAATATCCACATCTAAAAGCAGAGCACTTAAGCTTCAACATCCCAAAAGCTCAAGTACTGGCAGCATAAAAAAAGAGGAACGTTCTCCCTTTCCTCCTTCCTCCTAGTAAGTTCAGATGCTGGGATTACAATAATAATTCCAAAATTAAACAAATATGTACTAAAATAGACGTTTGGATCTTGTACAACAGAAGAGAACAGAATTAAGCATGGCTGGGAGTAACAGCTGACATAATTACAAGAGAAAAAAAAAGAAGTAAAACATGCTCGTGCTCTGTGAAACTTGTGCTTCAGCAAATACGAGATCGATGGATTACGTGGCTTGCAAGGGCTTTCATTTACAGTTAAATCCAAACTGAAACATTAAAGCCAGAAAAATCTGAAGGTTAGCATTTTTTTTCAATGAACAAAGTATTAAAAGTACTCCCTAAGTGAGCACTTCTTTTGTTATATAAATCCCTGTTCACTGAACCGATTTCCTGTTAGTGGATTGAACCATGGATTAGGTACATTTGATTTGAAGAATGCCACTAATGAAACAAATCATCGGGAAAGGAAAGAGAACTTTAAAGTGTGCCTTGTGCACTGCAGGGTCATAGTGATGATGTTTTGTGAGTGGAGTAGAAACTCAATGGAAAAAAATACGGGCAAATGTGAGTGTATAAAAGGGGATTTATGATGTGGCTTTGGAAAGCTGAACCCTCTGAAAGAGGCACTTGGAATCTAGGTAGCTGATGAAATATAAATGTCAACAACCATTACAGCTAAACACGAGTGAAACATTTGTAATACAAAGTTATAAAGAAGTGTGGCTGCAGTTGAAGTCATTTTGGGTTAATGGAGGCTGCATGTCCACAGAATCACAGAATTGCCTAGCAAGGAAAGGGCTTTTAAGTCCAACCATTAATTTAACACTGACAAGTCCTTGACAAAACCTTATTTAGACTACAGGACTTTTAAATACCTCCAGAGATGAGCAATCCACCACCGCCCGGGGCAAGCTCGTCCAATGCTGATAACCCTTTCAGTAAAGAAATTCTTCCTAATATCTAATCTAAATTTCCCTTGGCGCAACCTGAGGCTATTTCCTCTTGTCCTGTCACTTGTTACTTGTTTGAAGAGATCACTCCCACCTCTCCACAGCCTTCTTTCAGGTAGCTGTAGAGAGCAATAAGGCTTCCCCTGAGCTTCCTTTTCTCTAAGCTAAACAAACCCAGTTCTTGCCATCTGGATCAAAGCACTGTCAGTCAGAGCCCTAGCTTCCACTGCTAATGCTGGCCTTAAATTGACCTAATTTTAAGCAAGTCATGACTGCAATGCCTCAGTTTACCCCATGAAGCTCTAATGCCATTTAACTGTGCTGCAGGGCTTAATTATGTTCATAAAGTACATAGGATCACTGTAGGAAACATTATATGCACGTGAATTTTTATGAGCATAACATCTGTATCAACAGCTCATTGAACAATAAAAGACATGAAAACTGCAGGCTCGCAGGTGTAAAGTAGGCTTCCCCTCCATCATTGTATAGTAAATTATGCATCATTAGAAAAAGCAAACCCAAGATAAAATGGGATGACTTTGCAATTGTGCTGAGAATCCAACACTCATCCTGCCAAATTTAATAATCTGTAGCCTTAGGACATTTTTTCTGATATTTGTCTGGAAGACAGTCAAGGTTATGCACCGAAATCTAAAAGTCCATTGTTCATACCGCTACAAATTACACTGCTTATCACTGTGTGCCACAGACACCAGCCACGACACGCTCCTTGTTTCCATGCCAAATGAGAGCTTTAATTATGACTTCTGAATTATCATCGCAACAAAATAGTTCAGCGAATTATATCACCATTTAACGTGAAATCTTTTATGTATTTCAAAACACTCTTACACAAATTCTGCTCTGGAGATAGTCATGCTGAAAAGGTAGGTGCATCCTCAGCACCATTCTGAAATGTCTTTCTTGCCTTATTCACAGTGAGATTCTCATATGCATGATGGCTTCAAATCACCAGCAGCCCCAATTCAGTTTTAGTTACTTTTGATTTCTTCTCATTTTCGTTATTTAGTGTGTTTGGGGTTTTGATTGTGACTTTGTTTGGCTTTGGGGGGAGGTTTTTTTTGTTTTTATCTGGTACTTCTTTGTCTTGTTTTGTTGGACTTCTCTTTGTTCTTTCATTGTTGTTGCTATTGCTGGAGGAGAATTCTGTGCTTTACTTAGGTTTTCAATCTTACCAAAAATTTCCCTGCATGGCAGAAATCAGACATAAATCTATATCCTTCTACATTAAGAAATCACATTCTCTGACAAGAAGTTTGTTAATGCACATTTAAGACTCACCACTATCAGTTACAGAGCGTCATGTCAGAAAAAGTTAAACCTTCTGAAAAGCATAAAATAAAGAATTACAGTACATGACAGCTCAGTCTAACTCATTCCAATTCTACCTCTGCAAAAGCCACTGGGAATATCTGTGACAGCCCATCTCCAAAAGCAGTGGAGTGCAGAGTGGGGAAAAAGATATACTGAGTAAGAGGGGAGGAATAATCAAATAAATAGTGTTTCTGGGGAGTAAGTGAGGTGCTTTTTCCATGATTCTTTTATGTTAGCTGCAAAAATAAAATGCAAAAATATATATGGCAGGCCAGTGGTAAGCCAGAGCAGGGCTAAGGTTAATTTTGTATTTCCTCATTTCCTACAGCTTGAGTTTGACAGGTCAAGCCACCAGTGATTAGCTTGTGAAACAGGCTAAAGAGAGAAAGAGATCCATAGGTAAGTTGTATATACCTCAGTTCATTTGTTGGACTGCTTTCCATTGTTGTGAAGTTTTGTAGGTGCTAAATAAGAGCAAAGACATGTTTATACAAGATTTGAAGTTGATTTAAGTGTTTATACATATTATCAAAGTTGAAAGCTGAGATGTTCCTGCAATTAGCTGAAGGAAAGTGTGTTTTTTTCCCTCACTCCTAGCCACATTACTGCAGTGGAAGGGTAATAATAATTCCCATCATTATCATCATTGGATGCTGGAGTTACTAAGATACTAAGAGAGATGGAATATTAGTTTATCTCAAGTCTAAATAGCATCAGTCTCTGTGGGTTACACTACTTCTAAGTACAAAAAAAAGGAAGGCAGATACTTTACAGATCTCTACTTTTGCAATAATATATACAGGGCTAATGTTTGCTGACTGCAGGCTCCTTGCACCACCAGAGCTGGCTGGTGAAGAAGTGTGCTGGGTCCCTGGCTCTTTCTAAAAGGAGCTCAGTCCCTGAGTAATGAAGAGTGAAATGCTTCGTTATAAAGTTGTCACCTGACTGTGATGTTTCTGAGCAGTATGACATATAAATGGTACTTGATTGGGATTTTTTTTCCTCCCCTTGTGTTTATGACTGAAACCCTTCGCTGCTTCTTCCCATGATTTTACATGGCCACCTTTAAATCACTGCAGATAACTTTTAAATAATAAATAAACAAATTCATCAGCCATGGTACAGAAAAGCTTGAGTAAGAAGAAAGTTCCAGTCAAAATTAAACATAAATCAGCAAAATGGATAGCATTTTAGTAGCAGACAGTTACTAAACACTAAAAATGCTTCATCCTATAATTTATTTCCTAAAGACAGAAGGAACAGAAATAAGTACTGTGGACTAAACAGAAGAGATAAAAACTACAGAAAAATGTGCTGGGAGGAAAAGAGCACAAGATTCATTGTCACTATTGTCACTTTCTGCTGTTGGATGAAAGAATATGTGGCAGACTCAGGAGGAGATAGTTTTTCTAAGAAAAAAAGGCAGGCAATTTTGAAAATTGGTTTTGTCATAATAACAACTTGCCAAGCATTAGTTGTTTAGAAAGTCAGCTCTGAGTTCATTTTTCCTGACTTGTGCTGGATTTTGGGGAAAGATTATTTAGAGTAAATAACGTTTTGCAAATAGATACACATTATCTGGGCTTCAAACCACGTTCAGCTTAAGGAAAACTGCAAATCATTGTGGACTACCTGAATTACAGACAAATTTAGATAAGTCTATACATACTCAAGAGATATGCCTGCTGTTAGAGAAAGTACCTAGTCCACAGGAATTTTAGAAGAAAAAAATTGAAGTATTTGAGTTTATCTAAAGAGAGCTTCAAGCACAGTATTTAGGTTACTATATTCAGCAAATTGCAAGTTGATTTGAAATGGAAATAGATATCCTTAAAGAAATGTGCAGATGGTCTTGGATGACTGAGAAACAAAACGAATGCTAGCACAAAATGAGCACAAACTGTTCATTTTATGAGTTGTCATGGAGAGACTTATGAATGGAAAAGATTCTTACATCCTAATGAAGGCCCTGAAAGCTGCATGAATGATACTGTAACTGCATTACTCCAGAATGGACAATTTGCTGTACAGTATTTCCTTACTCTAAATGCTGACAAACCACCTTGTAATATTTGATGCAAACACATCAGTTTTCTGAAGAGTAAAACAAAATCTTTAGATTGGAAGGAAGAAAATAGCTATTTTTCAAAAGTTTGCTCATTCATGGAAAATTACTTCAGCAAAACTGAACATGCCAAACTTGAGTAAAGATCATAAAGGACAGGAGTGCTGCCTTTTATTTTCATTCCAAGGCAGGGGACTAAAGCAGAAGCATAAACTGCTGTGTGTCTTTCTGTAAACCCAGATCTGGATAGATGATGCATAGTATGTTAATGTATACAAGTACTGGTAGGAATGACCAATTGTTCGTAACCTGGGATGTGTCACATTTCCATATATACCAGTACTTGCAGTACCCATGAAGAGGGAAAAAACAATGTAATCAATGTAATAATGGCAAGAGGATTTTCAAAAGTACCTCCTTAACTGGGAAGGAAAATGCCACAGGAAACCAGTCTTTGAGGTGTTCTGTTACCCACCCACTGATAATTATCTATGGAAGTACTTCAGTACAGGAGACACTCAGGTACCTTTAGCATCCATTATAATCAGTAGGAAAAGGAAGAAGTTCTTCAGTAGAAGTGTGATGAGATTTTGGAATGGATTGTCCAGGGAGGTTGTGGCTACCTCCTCCCTGGAGTGTGGAAGATCAAGCTGGAGGCCTTGATCAGCCAAGTCCAGATGAGAGGTATCCCTGTTCATAATGGGGAGGTTAGAATAGATGACCTCTAAGGTCCCTTCCAACCTAAGCCATTCTGTGATTTTGTGATTTCTGAATGAGGATAAATGCTTGCTTTTCTTACTCTGAAGGCACCTCTAGATTTAATTTTTCTAGCTATGAAAGTTTCATATACAATAAAATTAACATCCATTTCCAATTCTTGCCTCTTTGTGCACCATTTTCTTCAGCTATTTTATTTGGTCTGAAGATTCAGAATTTTTTCTCTTCCTTATAATGTATAAAAGATTTGTTATTTTCAGTGTCTGTATCAAAAGAGGCGAGATGTTAAATGCATGCATGTGGTACACAGACAATACAGCATGAATTCAATCTCAATATCTGTAAAACATTTCTCGCTCACAAAAGAAAACTTTTATTCTCTCTTTTGGCATTCCCTAGTTTTCCTGGCAAGTACCCATTCAGCAAGAAGCAGTGGGTGTTCCTAGATAAACCCTGGCTTCCTCATTTATGTTTCTATTTGCATGAAGTTCCTGGTCTGCATTCTGAATATCTGTAATATCTTTTGGTAGTTAATGTAAGAATTTTTAAATAATTATAGACTCAAACAATGCAGAAATGTAAATATTACTGAGGTAGCCAAGTTACTGACTTTTTCACATCTACTTTATTGTATTTTACACCATAAAATCATTTAGCTTTTATGCAATGCTTTTTTGCTCTAGTTCTCTGGAGGAATTTACATATAATTTCCAATATTTTGTTATAAAGTGCTTTAAAACCAGGCTTATGTTTAATTCCTAGCTGGTGTATGTCACAGAATCATCATAGAATGGCTCAGATCAGAAGAGATCTTAAAGATCATCTCCTCCAACCTCCCCTTGGATTTGTGGTTTGTTTGGGGTAGGAGGCAGGTGCTTTGGTTTTAGGTGTGTTAGTTTGGATTTGTTTTTAATCAAGAGATCTAATAATAAGGCTTTCCCCACCCACTAACTTATCAAGGTCTCTTTAGATGAGCTGTGATCCTCTCCACTGACCTCCTCTTCTCCAGACTAAACAACCTCATATCCCTCCCTCAGCTGTTGCTCATAAGACTTGTTCTCCAGGTTCTTCACCAGCTTTGTTGTCTTTCTCTGGATATGTTCCAGCACCTCAATATCCTTCTTGGAGTGAGTGGTCCAAAACTGAGCAAAATATTTGAGGTGCAGCCAGCCTCACTAGTTCTAAGTACAAGGGTAAGATCACTTCCCTGCTTCTGGACACACTATCCCTGATGCAGGTCAGCAGGCCTGAAGTTCCCTCAAAAAAAAAAAAAAAACAGTGTATTTCTCCATTCAAAAACCTCACTTTTCTACAAAGGTTTCTGAATGCCATAGTTGAGAATAAAACACATTTAAGTTTCCAAATTGTCAATGGATGCATTTCGCCCCACTCACCATAATTCATTTAAGAGATTAAAACAAAGTTCTCATTGAGTTTGACACCTAAACCACTTAGAATCATAGAATCAACCAGGTTGGAAGAGACCCCCAAGATCATCCAGTCCAACCTAGCACCCAGCCCTAGCCAATCAACCAGACCATGGCACTAAGTGCCTCATCCAGGCTTTTCTTCAACATCTCCAGAGACAGTGACTGCACCACCTCCCTGGGCAGCCCATTCCAATGGCAAATCACTCTCTCTGTGAAGAACTTCTTCCTAACACCCAGCCTATACCTCCCTGGGCACAACTTGGTCCTACAGGCCAGACTGTTCCTGATACAGGCCAGTACACTTTTCAGTAAACATACTATTCCTCACAAAAAAGTCACAAACAGCTAAGAGCATTGCTAACACTGCAGCTACACGTGTAAGTTGGAAAAAAATAAATAGCATTTTTACAGTTTTGTTTCTGCATTAAGATTTGGGTTTTTTTTTGAGAAATCTATTTTAAATATATATATTTTTATTATAATCTACAAAATTTTAAATTACATATGCAAAGAACTGAAACTTCTAAATTATATCTGAAAACCTGTAAGCAAAAGTAATACCTAACTCCTCTGAACTGCTCATTCAATGATCCATTCAAATCCATTGTCTCTGAGAAGTGTCCTAATTAACAGCTTAGCTACAGTTATAAAATCATTTCCATGTGACTTACTTTTCTCTGGTACAAGACAGATAAGGAAAGAAATAGATTTGCTCTCCCAGAACGGTAGTTAACCCTTTTAACTCAGCTGATTAATTCCGAAGCAATTCTCCTTCATATACTTAGCACTTTGCCCAACAAAAGGAAAACAAAACTACTTCACTTAAAAATAATGGTTTTCCTTCTAGATACCATTCTAATTAATCACACAATAATGAAGTATTTCTAACCTCACTTATAACACAATATAGATCCAGTTACTTCAAAGAGAATATTTTTCATCTCAGTGAAATTTACAAGAGATAAGCATAAAGTCAACCTGATGGGAACATTTCAAAGCAGTCCTGTTTCCATGTGAGAAGTCTTGCTGCCTAAACTGCTATTCCTTTCAACATTATTGTATGTGTCAAGTGATTTATACAGTGAAAGGCAATCATTCTATAAATAAATGAAAGGTAATTGAGGATGTATTTGCATCAGAAAAAAAAAAAATCCTACCATTTGCAGCTGTACAGTTATGCCTGCATACCGAACTTGCTCCTGGAATTTTGTTGCTTCATTTCTCCTTGCAGTCTCACATTGAGAAAGATACAGCACCTTATGTCAGTGCAGAGCTAATTGGCCATGGCTTTGTCCTTTCTCCCCTCCTTTGTTAATTATGCTAGTTCAAGATGTTCACATGGCCCAAAGCTGACCAAGGTACGTATACAGGCATACTTCTGAGCCAAACCTGCTTCCCAAGCCTGCTCACAAGTCACAGTCTCATGCCAGCACAAAGGTGTTTTGATGGTTTGGGCATTCCCCACCCACCCCTGCTCTTTAGAAATCACCCAGACTAGACTTAGCCAGCTCTGGAAATATGAATAAAGCTTATATTTACAGCTAGCACAATATACAAGCAGACATTTACAGTATATACAGTTATAGACAGAAACATATAAGGTAAAAGGTAATACAGAAACACAACTCCCCTCCCAGAAACCTGAGTCCCCAGGAGGGGCTCTCAACCACCTCTGCACCTTCCCCCTACCCCTCTCAACCTTACCCCAGTCCCTAGCAAAAATGGAGGTTCAGCCAAGAGGTTAAGAAGCAAAGTGGCTTAGCCCAAAATGGAGGGTGTGGTTAGGAGAGAAATGCAGCTCAGCTGGCAGCCCAAGCGAGAGTGAAAATGGTGGCAAGAGAGTTATCAAATGTTTTTGTTTCTTGTTCCCATACATCTCAGCAAGACTGTGAGCAAAGTAGACATCGCAGTTCAAGGCAAGGTTGGATGTGGCACTTGGTGCCATGGTCTAGCCTTGGGCACTGTGGTAAAGGGTTGGACTTGATGATCTGTGAGGTCTCTTCCAACCTTGGTGATACTGTGATACTGTGATACTGTGATCACCATTGTTTTCTTTTTTCACAGCTTGTAATCTAGTTCTTCTCACCAAAACATAGTTTGCTTCAAACTAGCACAGGTGTATGCTCTCCTTAAGACACAACCGCCCTAAACTTAAACATAGCTGCTGAACTTGCCAAAAAAATAAGTCTATTCTGTACTGCAGCAGTACATCTATACAAGTGTGGTACAAAATTCACAGCATACTGCTAAGCAACAACCCCATGCAGAAATACAGGCTGGGGTCGGAGTGGCTGGAGAGCAGCCAGACTGAGAGGGATCTGGGGGTGCTGATTGATACCCGCCTGAACATGAGCCAGCAGTGTGCCCAGGTGGCCAAGAGAGCCAGTGGCATCCTGGCCTGCATCAGGAATGGTGTGGTCAGCAGGAGCAGGGAGGTCATTCTGCCCCTGTACTCTGCACTGGTTAGACCACACCTTGAGTACTGTGTTCAGTTCTGGGCCCCCCAGTTTAGGAGAGACATTGAGATGCTTGAGCGTGTCCAGAGAAGGGCGACGAGGCTGGTGAGAGGCCTTGAGCACAGCCCTACGAGGAGAGGCTGAGGGAGCTGGGATTGGTTAGCCTGGAGAAGAGGAGGCTCAGGGGTGACCTTATTGCTGTCTACAACTACCTGAGGGGTGGTTGTGGCCAGGAGGAGATTACTCTCTTCTCTCAGGTGGCCAGCACCAGAACGAGAGGACACAGCCTCAGGCTGCACCAGGGGAGATTTAGGCTGGAGGTGAGGAGAAAGTTCTTCACTGAGAGAGTCATTGGACACTGGAATGGGGAGGTGGTGGAGTCACCGTCCCTGGGGCTGTTCAAGGCAAGGTTGGACGTGGCACTTGGTGCCATGGTGTAGCCTTGAGCTCTGCGGTAAAGGGTTGGACTTGATGATCTGTGAGGTCTCTTCCAACCCTGATGATACTGTGATGGTTTTGTAGCCTCATTTTTACCCTGCACATTACAAAGGCAGGACTTTCAACAGTTTAACACAACCCTTTGAGCCAGAAGTTCAATCAATTTTCAACCCATCTCTCAGCCCATTTATCCAGCCCATATTTCATCAGTTAGGCTGTGAGGGTATTATGGGGGACAACGTTAAAAGCCTTGCTAAAGCCAACATAAACATGGTCTACTCTACCTTCATCTACCAAGTTAGTTATTTCAGTACGCAGAGGCAGCTCTCTCAGCACTTGTGGGTGCATCACATCAAGTCCCATGGACTTCTGCATGTTCTGTCTGTTGTGGAGGCAGGGAATTAATGTGGCCAAGCCAGCAATATATATAAAACTAGAATGGTTTCATTTTCCTGAAACCCCACCCCCAAAACTACAGACAGAAATTTAGTCTAATTGTCAGACTCGGTTTGACTGAGAAGACCTTACAAGGATACCACAGATAAATTCGACTACTTTAGCAGTCAGGAAATGGCCCAGGCTAAGACACAGCTTTCCCAGTACCAACCAGGCTGAGCAGAAAGCTCACTACTCACCGGTGAGCCAGGCTGTCTGGGAGAAAGGGCGATGCAGCTGCTTGTCAGCTCTCTCTCTTTCAAACGACATCCGAGGCTCCTTAGGCCTGTTAGCTTGCACCAAAGGAGTGCTTATGGTGGGAAGCTGCCCAAAGAGGGTCGGGTCCCTCAGGAGCCTGCCCTTCGCAGCGCCTGGGGACTCTGCAGGAACTCTCCAGGCGGGGGAGAGCTCTAAGGCAGGAACCCCAAGGCGGGCAGTACCCCAGTGTTTATACCTTTGCTAGACAAAGAGCAGAGTTGCCAGCTCCTAGGCACGAAGACCACAGCCAATCCCCAGCCCGATTCCAGCGCAGGCACTGCAGAGGGCACCCCTTGTGCCGAAGGGCCCTTTGCTCCCCCCCAAGCCTGCAGGGGAACAGGTTTTGCAGCCTTTCCTCTCCCATTCAAACCATGGAGGGAGAGGATTTTGGGGTATCTAGGGCTCCAGCACACTATCTTGTCCAATCTGTTTAAATGTTCCCTTGTCTGAACTCCCTTCAAGAACCTAGAATTTCTGCAGGCCAGCCATACCACCAAAGACAAGGCAAAGAAGTCATCGAGCACCTCATCCAGTAGGGCAAGGGAGGTTATTCTTCCCCTGTACTCAGCACTGGTCAGGCCACAACTTGAGTGCTGTGTCCAGTTCTGGGCCCCTCAATTCAAGAGAGATGTTGAGGTGCTGGAACGTGTTCAGAGAAGGGCAACAAAGCTGGTGAGGGGCCTGGAACACAAACCCTATGAGGAGAGGCTGAGGGAGCTGGGGGTGTGCAGCCTGGAGAAGAGGAGGCTCAGGGGGGACCTCATTGCTGTCTACAACTACCTGAAGGGACATTGTAGCCAGGTGGGGGGTGGCCTCTTCTCCCAGGCAACCAGCAACAGAACAAGGGGACACAGTCTCAAGTTGTGCCAGGGGAGATATAGGGTGTTAGAGGGAAGTTCTTCACAGAGAGAGTGATTGGCACTGGAATGGGCTGACCAGGGTGGTGGTGGAGGCACCATCCCTGGAGGTGTTCAAGAAAAGCCTGGCTGAGGCACTTAGTGCCATGGTCTAGTTGACTGGATAGGGCTGGGTGCTAGGTTGGACTGGATGATGTTGGAGGTCTCTTCCAACCTGGTTGATTCTATGATTCTATGATTCTTGTCCACACCCTTTATCACCAGGAACTCTACATCATTCAGCAGCAGGAATGCATATTCCCTAGCTCTATTTTTGCTACTGATACAGCTGTAGAAGCCTTCTGGTTGCCCTTCATGTCCCTCACCAGATCCAATCCAGGTGGGCTTTGACACTTCTAACTCTGTTTCTGCATGTCTGAACAGTGCCTCTATACTCCTCCCAGCTCACATGTCCTGGTTTCACCAGTCAACATTAATCTTTCTTACAGAGTTACAGAATCATAGAATGGTTTAGGTTGGAAGGGACCTCAAGGATCATCCAGTTCCAACCCCCCACCATAGGCAGGGACATCTCCCACTAGAACAGGTTGCTCAAGGCCTTATCTAATCTATCCTTGAACACCTCCATGGAGGAAGCATCCACAACCTCCCTGGGCAACCTGTGCCAGTGTCTCACCACCCTCACTGTAAAGAACTTCTTCCTAACATCTAGTTTAAATCTCCCCTCTGCTAGTTTAAACCCATTACTCCTCGTCCTGTCATTATAAACCATTGTAAATAGTCCCTCCCCAGCCTTCCCGTAGGCCCCCTTCAGATACTGGAAGGTTACTACAAAGTCTCCTCGAGGCCTTCTCTTCTCCAGGCTGAAGAGCCCCAACTGTCCTAGCCTATCCTCATAGCAGAGTTGCTCCAGCCCTATGATCACCTTCATGGCCCTCCTCTGGACTCACTGCAACAGTGTGATGTCCTTCTTGAGTTGGAGACTCCAGAACTGTACAGAGTACTCCAGGTGAGGTCTGACAAGAGCAAAGTAAAAAAGGGAAATCCCCTCCCTTGCCCTGCTTGGCCATGCTTCTCTTGCTGCAGCCCAGGACACGGTCGCTGTCTGGGCTGTGCACATGCACACTGCTGGCTCATGTTGGGCTTTTCATCAACCAAGACCCTCAGGTCCTTCTCCTCAAGGCTGCTCTCCAGCCATTCCCCACTCAGTTTGTATTTGTGCTTGGGATTGCACCAAACCAGGTTGCTGAATTATGTTTTGTGTGTATGTATAGTTTAATTCTATTTAGTAATTTGGAGTTTAGTATAAGCTTTTTTTCTGATGTTGCAAACACTGTTGTTTTGAAATCCACTCTTCTGGACAGTTATACATTTCTAAAAAAGAATAATTGAAAAATTCATAATTCAGTCTAATTACCAAGTTAATTCCAACTACAAAGCAAAATGCCTCATTGCCAAACCATGGTTTTCCTTCATCCAGTATAATCATTTGATTAGACATTCTGTTCTATATTTCCCTAATGATTTTAATTATTTCCTCTGGAGATTGAATTTTTGGGTTTGTTTTTCAGATAAATGTAGTAGCTCATTGAGAATCATCTTACATCTAGCTTCACAGATACTGATATTAAAATGGGGGAAACATCAAGGACAATTTATAACACCACATCAAGCAGTGAATAAAAAAACCCCTCAAACAAATAACCTTGTCAGCTGTGCTGACTTCTTTTTATTTAAATGGATGTGATAATGTCCTCCTTCTCCATCTTTTCCACAGTAATGTTCATTTGCAGCTGATTTCTCTACAATATTGCATCACCTGAAGGAATGAAATGGCATTTCTGAAGGCAGAGTTGGTACAGAGTGGTATTTGCAACTTTTTAAATTGGCATTAGAACACCTGCATGCTGTATTTCTAGACTCCACTGACAGTCTTCTTTAAGCACCTCCTAAAATGTGATGGACACTCTTAGGAGAAGGTTAACTGGCGGACACTGATGGGCAGTAACAGTATTTGTCATCAGGAGCAATATGCCACAGAACATCTCCCTCTGACAAGTCTATTGCTTTGGGCACCAACCTCCACTGCAGTTCTCTGTGGGTTTCAGAGGAAACAGAATCATAGAAACATTCAGGCTGGAAAAGATCCTCAGGATCATCAAGTCCAATTGATAACCTTACTCAACAAAGTTCATCCCTAAACTGTATCCTTAAGCACCACACCTACAAAGACATCCAGGGTTGGTGACTCATCCACCTCCCTGGGCAGCCTGTTTGACTCTTTCTGTAAAAAATAATTTCCTAATGTCCAGTCTAAACCTACCCTGTGGCAGCCTGAGGCTCTCTCCTCTTGTTCTATCACTAATTACCTGTAAGAAGAGACCAGCATCAACACCTCCACAATGTCCCTTCAGGTAGTTGTAGAGAGTAATGAGATCTCCCCTCAGCCTCTTTTTCAAACTAAACAGCCCCAATTCCCTCAGTCGCTCTTCATAAGATTTATTCCACAGGCCCTTTACCAGCTTTGTTGCACTCCTCTGCACTTGGCTCCAGTATCTCTCTTGTATTGAAGTGCCCAAAATTGAACACAATACTTGAGGTGTGGCCTCACCAATGCTGAGTACAAGGGAACAATCACCTCCCTACTCCTGCTGGACACAGCATTTCTAATACAAGCTCAGATGCCATTGGCTTTCTTGGCCACTTGGGCACACTGCTTGATCACATCCAGATGTTTGTTGATTAGAATCCCCAGGTCCTTCTCTGCTAGACAGCTTTCCAGCCACACTTGCTCAAGTCTGGAGCATTGCTTGGGGTTATTGTGACCCAGTTGCAGGAACTGGCATTTGGTCTTGTAAAAGCTCATGTCGTTATCACTGGCCTATTGATCCAATCTATCCAAGTCGCTCTGTAGAGTCTCCCTACCCTCATGCTCAGCATCTCCACAGACCCCAGTGGTTAGTGACTGCACCTATCCTTTTTCCCATGTGAATGCAATTCTTTTCTGTAATGACCAAAGCTTCACTGTCTCATTGTCTAGTGGTTGCACAAAAAGGCAATAAGATTCAGCTCCCTTTCTCACATCTGCAACATCTTTGTAGGTCTTGTAATAGTTTTTAGACCGGCAAAAACAACCACCCAAAATGAACACTTTTTTTCCTTACTAAATTCAGACAAATATGAATTGACACCAGTTACCCTAAAAGTTACTCTTCTAGGACAGAATTTGTGGTCTTACACATTACAGTAAAACAACAATGAAAAATCTTATTTTTTTTCCCAGAGATTTCCAGTGACATATGGGACCCGTTTCTATTTTTGCTGGTTTGCAAGACACTGCAGTGACCTCTAAGACTAAAGAAAAAAACACTGTTTACTTGGCAGAAACCTTGTCTTTCAGGATTTGCCTTTCCCATCTTGTCATCCAGAAATACCATTTTTGGAAGGAAACTGATGATGGCTATGAATGTTGCTTATATTTCTTGATGAGCTGAGCTGCATCTCTTTCTAATGCTTCTAACAGTCTTGGGAAGAATGAATAGGAAGGAGAGGAGATTATAGCCTTTGCCAAGTTTGGAAGATGTCTTTGCCTGAATTGTCTTTGGTGTAATAGGACATCAAGAGTCTACAATGAAGATGACAGACTATTGTTTGGTTTTAGAAAAGAAGTGGCAGAAACTGCCAGGAGCGCATCCTTTGTGTAAGCCTGTAAGGTTCTCTAAAAGAGAGCTTGAAGAAAAGCTTTATTTAGAAGCAGTGTGCATGCTGCTTGTAGGTTTATTACCACTGGGATTTTTTGTACTTGAAGATTTTAAAAGGAAAATTAACACCTTTTCTCAAAACAAACAAACAAACAAACCCCAAACAAACAAAAAAGATAAGTTTCTTTCACATTTTCAAGCCTGACTCTACTGTAAGAATGGAGACAACGAAAAGAAGACTTCTCAGCAGAAGGCACGTTGTTTTGTAGTGCATTAGAGGCACAACACAAGCTCCTCAGAAACAATGTGACTGATTAATTAGTATAAGATTTTTCCTTGAAGAATTTCAGAAGAAATTTACAGAGGACAAAGATAAATTTCAATCTTCAGCATTCTTTAAGAAGTATATTGCAAAAATTTCCAGCTCAACTTTCACAGATTCTGTGAAGTGAACACTGTTTATCTGTCAACAACTGAGATAAGTCAGAAACTCAGATGAGATTAATACATTTTTAAGACTGGTCAAGGCAAATAGTTCTCAAATAATGAAACTTTCACAGCACACAATGGAAAGTGCTTGCAAGATCAAGATCAATCTCTGGGATCCAAAACAGATTAAGGAGAACTTGAAGTTGTACTAGGCTCTCAAAAGATAAGGATTCAGAATCTGCACTACAGTACTCAATTTTGAATACTGACACTCATTTTTAAAGTTTCAAATATCAGCAGAAAATGATACTGATGAATTTCACCTGAAAAAAACCAGCTAATTTAAAAGGAATATTAAAGGATAGACCTTGTCTGTTTCCCTACAGAGAAACCAACTGCTATGTCAATTTGCAGAACAGGTGAGCGATTCATTTTGCCTAATTTTAGCGACAGAAATGCTAGATGTCAAATATCACTTAGACTGCCTTACAAAAAGAAACAGGAACATCCACAGGGCAATGTGTCCCACTTACCTCTAATACTTATCTTAGGGTAGATGAACTGTGCTCTCGAAGCACCTATCTCTTTCTGTGAACTGTAAGGGTAGCTTAGGCAACTATCTCAGATTTATAGATTTAGTTGATGATTGCACTGTATTTGTGAAGTATTTTTTATGCAATTCAGGAAAGAAAGATAGATCCAGATAATTGACTGAAAAATCTGAAGCTTTCTTTGCTTGTTTAGTTGCCCATATGCTTATTTGCAGGGAATCAGAGAGGAACTTGGTATTCAGAGCTTCTGCACATCCTCAACATGAGCACATCACTGAGACCAAAAAGACAACTTTGATGTTCACACTTACAAAAGTACAGTAATGTTTTCTTGTTCTACTTCAAAATTCTACATGTGCTTACAAAGGTATAGAGAGACACAGGGATTGTGGAAAATGTTTAGCCACTTAACACCTAAGGTTTGCAGATATGAAACCCTGTTAGGTGTTTAGATTTTCCTGGGTGCTCCAATACTACCACATTTAAAGCTTTTCACATCTGAGCTGATTGCACAGCCACCTAAATCTACTGTCTGTGTTCATATATCTGTTACCACCACAGCAACTGAATGATTCATGAAAGTCAACAGGAAATTCTGCCATCACTGTAACTAATAAAACATGATTTCTTACAGAAGTGTCCTGTGACCTTGATGCCCAGCTGAAACATTTACACATCTGTGGAAAGCTAATTACTTAATTTGAGTCATCCACTTCTGTCACATTCAGTTAGAACACAAAAAGTTTGAAAGTTCTTAGAGGGAACACAAAGAAACACATGCACAGGCAGTAGGGAGCTGGGATCCTTGCCTCCCATGCAAGTGATGACACAAAAAAAAAAGTTCTGCTATGTTTGCAGAAACTTTGAGTCATTCAACCTAGACTTCCAACAGATAATCATGATTAAAACAATAACTATGCATTAAACACATCTGAAATGGGTCTTTTCACCATCCTTTGTACAAAAAAATGTAACAGGAAAGAATAAAGTCCTAGGTAAATGTCAAGGGACACAAATGGAAACGCAAAAGCAAAAACGAGCCCACAGCTGCAAAAGTGGTCTGCTACAAATAATGGCAATATTTACCCCTGTCTGTAGCACTTATGTCAACTTAAACTATAGTAAAAGAAGAAATTCCCCAGAAGGAAAATAAATGTAAACACATGGGGCAAAGAAAAACAAACAAACAACAAAAAAACCCAAACAAATGTATTTATCCTACCGGGGAAAAATATTTTTTTCAGTCTTTTTGCACACAGAATCAAAAAATACTTAAAAGTATAAGGACAGTTTAAACAGCACATTTCTTACTGTCTTACATCTGCAGAGTTACTGTGCTTGTCCATACATGTGAAGAAAGGTGATGTCAAGTTCAAAGGAACTTAGAAACAAAGGGTGTCTAAATCCTCTGTCAGAATCACTCTTGTGGGAGTATCTCTAAAGAGGGCTTCATAGCAGAGTAGAGGTAACTGAGTACAAGAAGGGTCCTCAGCTTCCCTCAGTAGGGCACTTTCAGGTAGTAAAATGTTCTCTGAGGTACACAGCATCACACCCATTCAGCCAGCAACTCTGCTCATCTAAGATAATGGCAAATCTTCCACCAGCAGGTCTTAAAGGAACAAAGCTTTTCTTAGCATTTCTTAGGTCAAGCAGCACTAAAGCCCAGTCACTGATGATCTATGGGGTAGCATTCTGTATCCTTTTCAAATAGACATAGCAAGTAATATCCAGCCAGAATCCCCCCCTGCCCCAGGGTAGTAACTGATGTGAAAGTGATGGACAGTCACCAATCTTCCCAGTCCCCACTGTATCTGTAGCATATTGTTGTAACTGGTGCCCGTAGATGTAGCTCTTCTGCATTCTCCGCTGTAGCAAGTTCAGAAGGTGTTATGCTAATGGGTAAGATGGAACTCTGATAGAAAGGGCATGAGAAGGCAACAAAACTCTGGATGAATTATGACCTAAAGGACAGACTATGAAATCTAATGACCAATAATAGGGGCATCAACAAAACATCCACGCTGGACTTCAGGAGGGCAGACTTCAGCTTATTCAAAAAAACTAACTCAAAGGGTACCTTGGGGAAAAAAAAACCTTAAAAATAAAAGGGTCCAGAAAGATTGGACCTACTTGAAGAAAGAAATCTTGAAGGCACAGGAACAGGCTGTGCCAGTGTGCTGAAAGCAGAGCCACCAGGGAAGATGACCAGCCTGCATGGGTGAGTGACTTGTCAAGGAATCCAGGGAAAAAAAGAGGGCATATCACCTTTGGAAATAGGTAACTTGGGAAAAAAATAAGGATGTTGCTAGGTCGTGTAGGAAGAAAATTAGAGAGGCAAAAGCCAAGTTAGAACTTAGACTGGCCACTGCTGTGAAGGGTAACAAGAAGTGTTTCTATAAATATATCAATGACAAAAAGAGGGGCAAGGATAACCTCCACTCTTTATTGGACAAGGAGGGGAATGCAGTGACTAGACATGAGGAAAAGGCAAAGGTGCTTAATACCCTCTTCTCCCCAATTTTCAATAGCAAGGCAGGTTGTCCTCAGGACAGATGGCTTCCTGAGCTTGTAGGTGGGGTCAGAGTGCAGAGCAGCCTCCCTGTAATTCAGGAGGAAGTAGCTAGGGACTCATTGAGCCTCTTGGATCTTCACAAGTCTATGGGACCAGATGGGATTCATCCTAGGGTGATCAGAGAGCTGGAAGATGAGCTGGCCAAGCCAGTCTCCATCATTTATCAACAGTCCTGGTTCACTGGAGAGGTCTCTGAAGACTGGAAGCTAGCCAATGTGGTGCCTATCCACAAGAAGGCTCAAAAGGAGGACCCAGGAAATTACAGTTCTGTCAGCCTGACCTCAGTGACATGCAAGACAATGAAACAGATCATCCTTCATGCAATCACAGAGCACCTACAGGATGACCAGGGGATCAGACCTAGCCAGCACAGATTTAGGTCCTGTTTGACCAACTTGATCACTTTTTATGATCAGGTGACCTGCCTGATGGATGTAGGTAAGGCTGTGGATGTACTCTACCTGGACTTCAGCAAGATCTTTGACACCGCCTGCCATAGCAAACTCCTGGCCAAACTGGCACTTGGCTTGGACTGGGGCACTCTGTGATGGATTAAAACTGGTTGGATGCCTGGGCCCAGAGAGTGGTGGTGAATGGTGCCACATCCAGTTGGCAGCCAGTCACTAGTGGTGTGCCCCAGGGATCAGTGCTGGGCCCAGTCCTGTTTAATAACTTCATTGATGATCTGGATGAGGGGATTGAGTCCACCATCAGTAAGTCTGCAGATGACACAAAGTTGGGAGCATGTGTTGATCTGTTAGAGGGCAGGAGGGCTCTGTAGAGGGCTGGACAGGTGGGCACAGTCCAACACCATGAGGTTTAACAGGGCCAAGTGCCAGGTTCTGCACTTTGGCCACAACAACCCCATGCAGAGATACAGACTGGAGTCAGAGTGGCTGGAGAGCAGCCAGGAGGAAAGGGACCTGGGGGTACTGGTTGACACCAAATGAACATGACCCAGCAGTGTGCCCAGGTGGCCAAGAAGGCCAATGGCATCTTGGCCTGTATCAGGAACAGTGTGGCCAGCACAACTAGGGAGGTCATTCTGCCCCTGTACTCAGCACTGGTTAGGCCACACCTTGAGTACTGTGTCCAGTTCTGGGCTGCTCAATCTAAGAAAGATGTTGAGGTGCTTGAACATGTCTAGACAAGGGCACCAAGGCTGGTGAGGGGACTGAAGAACAAGCCCTAGATAAGTTTTATTTTTCACTAATCTTTATGTAAAGATTGATGACTTTCACATTGCTTTGTGGGGCATAAATGACGGCAAAGCAGGATAAGAAATGTTCAAACAAGTGCAGAAAGTAAAGGATCAAATTAGCTGGTATCGAATCCTTACTTGGTTCCATTGACTTTGTGGCCAGACACATTTTCAATACAACCCTGCAGCAAGTGGGATTGGCTTAAAATCAAATTACAGACAGATGATGATGGATACCTCCCCTATAATCAGGTAACACCAAAATGGGCTATTATTCCAAAAACATATAAAAACACAAATACATGATCATGAACACATTCCAGAACAGTTTGCTTCTCTTCTTTTTATGACTCCAGATGGACAATGCAGAATAAATAGCAACTGGCTGAAAAACGATGGCCTCACATTTTAGATACAAGAGTTAATTAACTGAACGTGACTACTGAGCATTCAAATCTCCAGCTTAAAAGCCAGTGCAACTATATGCAAAAAAGACAATTTAGATACAATTTCCCTGCCACTTCTGCTGTTAGCTTGAAACTTTAGCTAGGTTTCCACATATTTTTTTTTGATTATTGTAAACCAGCAAGCATGCTTTTGAATAAAAATTATTGTACCTCTTCAGCAAAATTCCTGCTCATGACCACTGCAAGAAACTCTACTTTAAACAGAGATTGAAACCAGCTGTTATTCCCACATTATAAAAAAGCACAAGTGGAGATTAACTTAGGTAAGTGCTCACAGCAGGATTTGTTTGGGCTTTTTAAGTAAATCACGTTTAAAATGTCATTCAGTTTTTCATTTAAAACTCCAGAACGCTAACTAAACCAGAAACCACTTTTAAAAGATATTTAATTGTACTCTAAATGATCAAATAATTAAGGACTTGATGCTGTAATACAGTTTATTCTCAGCTTAAACCATGAACCTATCATCTGTTCACTAGGAAAGAAAACAGAACAGACGAAAGCACTCCACCATCTCTGCTATACATTAGAAACCATAGTGCTTACATTACTTTTGTATCTTAATTACCTAAGATATCATTAGCTTTGTAGACTGGGACACTTTTCTTTAATTGCTGCTGTAATTTTGCTTCTCAGGTCCTAACTTTCACTGCAGGATAAACTGCTGATTTGCAATTTTGCCTTTGGTCACTTGTTTCATCGAATCTCCTCCTCCTCTCTATAAAATTAAAAGAGTTCACCTGAATGCATGGTAAGACTTTGTGGAGGTCAGTCACAGCTGTGGCTCAAGAGAAAATGGGGCAGAAGCAGTCTTCAAGTGGTGGGTTTTAGCAAGACTGAGATATGTCCCTAAGGACAATTTTTAGGATACTAACTGGATACTAACTACAATCCTTATAAAGAAATATTAAGTAAAGTGCTCCTTTCTGTTTCTGTCTGGAAGAAAACCACGGGGGGGCAACTCTACTGGCATGCTAACTGGCCCCTGAAAAAGAAGTTGTCCCCCCTCTAATCTAGGACTGTAGAAAAAAGATGGAAAAACACTAGAGAGGACTATGCAAACTGCAAAAGATGCCAGTTCACCTTTATATCTCCAAAGACAGTCCCTGAAGTATAGTTCCGGGACAGAGACCTTTTCAAGCCAGGTTTTCTTTTCCTGTAGCCACAAGTGCAGGGTTCTACACTTTGTCCAAAACAACCTCAAGCAGCGCTACAGGCTAGGGACAGAGTGGCTGGAAAGCAGCCAGGAAGAAAGGGACCTGGGGGTACTGGTAGATAGTACATGAGCCAGCAGTGTGCCCAGGTGAGAAGGAGAGCGAATAGCATCCTGGCCTGGATCAGGAACAGTGTGGCCAGTAGGACAAGGGAGATTATTCTTCCTCTCTACTCAACGCTGGTCAGGCCACACCTTGAGTACTGTGTCCGGTTCAGGGCTTCTGAATTCCAGAGAGATGCTGAGATATTGGAATGTGTCCAGAGAAGGGCAACAAAGCTGGGAAGAGACCTGGAACACAAACCCTATGAGGAGAGGCTGAGGGAGCTGGGGGTGTGCAGCCTGGAGAAGATGAGGCTTGGGGTGAGCTCATTGCTGTCTACAACTACATGAAGGGAGGCTGTAGCCAGGTGGGGATGGCCTCTTCTGCCAGGCAACCAGCAACAGAACAAGGGGACACAGTCTCAGGTTGTGCAAGGGGAGATATAGTCTGGATGTTAGGAGGAAGATCTTGCCAGAGAGAGTGATTTGCCATTGGAATGGGCTGCCCAGGGAGGTGGTGGAGTCACCATACCTGGAAGTGTTGAAAAAAACATTGGATGAGGAGGCACTTAGTGCCATGATCTAGTTGATTGGATAGGGCTGGGTGCTAGGTTGGACTGGATGATCTTGGAGGTCTCTTCCAACTTGGCTGATTCTATGATTTGATATGATTCTATGATTCATGTGGGCAAACCTTGTTAATGTGATTTCTATGTCAAGGATATTTTCTTTAAAATCAGAAGCCAACTCAAGCTCACCTCTGTATATGTAAAGAAGGCTGCCTACCATGCATAAATCCCATCTATCCAGATAAATAACGTTCTTTCTTTCAGGATGAGATTTATTGATCTAATTTCTTTAAGCCATTGAAAAGATTAGCTCTTGAATTTACAACTCCACAATGGTGTCTCAGCCTTGATGTGTGATAGTGATGGCCCTTAGCCCTTAGTATTAATATGTTCATGTGTTATATAAGCAGAGAAAATGGCAAGCATTTTACTAACTTCTCTTCCTGGCTTTAATCTCCTTAAATAAATATGCAGATACAGAAATCTAAATTACTGCATGTGAATATTCAAGGAAAGAAAAAGAGTTAGGAATCAAACAAGTCCTTTATCTATTGACACAATGGACATAGTCAAAGTTCAGATCTAAAAAAAGAATACACAGATAGGTTACATGTACTATTTCGAAGTTTATACAGGCTGAGGAGAATAAATCAAAGTCAATACTAACTATTTCCTCTCTTCAGGTCTCTCTTTTTCAGACTGTGTAACCAGCGCAGCTGCACCAATGCCTTCTCTTTGACTCCCTAGCACCATCGCCCAGTCTGATTTTCAGTCATGGATCAGCTCATCCATTTACCACTTGCTCAGCCTTGTCATCAGTCTACTTTGTTTCTTAACCTATGTTTGACTGGACGCATTTAGTCTCCTTCAGAGCCATTCATCTTCTCCATGCCTTTCTGCTAAGTACCTTGTAACCCCATGATCTATCAGTGCCCATTGTTCTTTTACTAATTCCATCCTCTTTTTTTCACCCTTATTTTCCTTTAGCATCTTGGATTTCTTTGTCCACTTCTCACAAAACAACATTTACTCCATTATCCTCCACTATAACCCTTCTTCCACATAACCCTTCTTCCACATTCTGTTTTTCTCTCTCTTTCTTTTTTCCCCCCAAGTTAGAACACTGCTGAAAAGCTTGGAATCTTGCAAAGCAAAACTACAGACAAAGCAAGAAAAAAAAAAAAAAAAGGAAGAACATTTTAGGCTATTTTTGTTGCAGGCAGTTGAAAGCAATGCTTGAAAGCCATACATGCACAAATACTGTAGGTAAAAGCTCGGATTATGGAGAGATATATTTGAAGCAGGTGTACTTCCCAGCCTCATTATCCAGTCCTTGCAGTCATTGTCTAACTGAGGTATTTAATCTGTAAGAAAGGTGTTTTTGTTTTGTTTTAGAGAATGTCTAACAGAGCACAAATACAAAACTCCATAGCCTGAAGGTTGTACTACTGGTAAGCCTGCACTTGTCTAGGATTACTTATTGCTGTCTGCCACATGAAACTCTTCACGTTGGTGTTTTTAGTGTGAAGCATCATATTTGTGTACTGTGAATCAGTCAACTTTAATAACAGCATTTGTAATCAAAGATAATTAAAAATACAGAATCTGGAATTTATCACAATTGCATCTTTTCCTAAACACAAAAATGTGTTATCCCAAGTTGAAAAAAATGAGGTATTAACCACAAATGCTTTTCCTTTCCATTAACATTTGCAAGATTAAATACAGTTCATTTCTTCAAGATAAATCTAAATCTTGTCACATTAAGACTTTATTATCTCAGTGCTTTCTGGAGCAGCATCCTGTTTACATGCCAAACAATTTCTTCTTGCAGATACCAGATTGTTGCAATTCAGACAGGGATCTAAACTTGCATGACTCACTCAAAATATGTATGCACAGTCCTACATGTAAAATAGGTAGTAATTTAGTCTATGCATAAAATGTAATCTTGAGTTCCCCCATGGGTCTTGTGTGATGTTTGTACCATCTCTGCCTGAGGAGATGGAGAGGAGTCTGTGAAACTACTGTAGAGGCTTATCTGGTTGCTGTATGAGTCAGGCCCTGATACTAACCTGTGGACACAGAATGTTCTCTTAAGCAGTGCATCATTGCATTGCAGCTTTCTCTTCTGTCAGTATGTGCCAGGAACAGCTGGTCACCCAGGCCAGATCAGCCAACCAGCTGCTTCTCACACCCAGGATCACAAAATAAGAAAAAGGCTAAAGTGTTGAACTATAAAGGCATGAGAAAGGACTTAATTATGGAACTGTGGAAATCAATTGTTCACTCAGTGCTTGACATTTCAATATGTCACTTTCAACTGCATGAGCTGAGCAGGCTCCCATAGCATTGGAATTCTTGCTCACAGCTTCTGCAAAAGAAATCCAGGCACTATGAGGAAGAATATGGGCAAGTCAGTGGGAGAATCTGTTTCTATCACTAAGCTCCTGATGTCAGGTAGTATTGAAAATAAAGGCACAGCCAAATGAGTGCATTAAGCAATCTGACAAGAAGTCTGAAAATATCTTGATTCCTGGCTGAAGCATTGTCCTTTCCTCTCCAAAATACTTGGGTGTAGGAAGCTCCAGGTATAGCCTATATACGTCACTACATGTGTTTCTCGTTGAAACTGGCTGTATTTTGGGTATGGGAAAATAATTGCAGAGAAGATACATCTTGAGCCAGGTGAAGCAGAATACTTCCATCTGCTTGCTTTGAGGACTCATTGCCATTTATGTCTTGTGCACTGTCTAGATGAAGATATAACATAGCAAGCAAATAATTGAAGCGCTAGGTCAAGAGAAATTAGAGAAAATTAAATAGAAGGATGGAAAACTCAATACATGAAATTCACTCCATCACTCAAGCAAACCATGAAGACTCTCAGACTTGGGCTCTCCATCCAGTACAAGAGAATTCATCTGATTTCACTGGTCCTCTAGTAATGACTGTTAGTGGTTATCTGACCAAAGAAGAGCTGATTCAGCTGAACCTGTCTGACAGCTTAGAAGACTTGTTTGGTTTAGATAAAGTTAAAAGATGCCCCAGGTGCCCTCAAGGCCCCAGGAAGCATAGGGCTGTAAAGGCCATCATACAACTATCCATAGAAGTGAACACAAGACATGACTTGTTCAAGGTCTCACTCCATGTCTGGCATTAGGTATTAGGAGTTAAGTGCTGCTCTAAATGCTACTGCTGTAAATCCAGGGTGGTTGAGACTGTTCTGGGCTTAACCTAACACTGTTTGACCTCATATTTCTACAGTCTTACTCTTCCTCCTTTGCTGCTTGACAAGCAATGTATCAAGAAAATGTTGTTTTCCTGTTTTTCTCTATAGCAGGCTTTTATTAAGGGAAGTATACTGGGATCTTTAGAAGTGGTGTATAGTAGGTAATCAACTCCTGACAAAAGGTAGTGCTGGAGTTCTTCACTCCACCACAACTCAGTGTTGCTGGATCTGCACAATATTAGTCATTACAATAATTATGCTATCCATTGTTCTGAGAATAATCACTCTTGGCACTTCCCTTTTTTATCCATAATATTTTTTCCTCCCATAAACATTGTCTCTTTTGCTGTCTCTAAGCTTCCTTCATCTTATGACCAGCATTCTGACCTTCCAGTGATCACATCTGTCTAAAACAGCACAAAAAAAGTGCAACAAAACATGGATGAAAACCAGAATGCATTCTATACCTACATATAATTGTTAATCAGTGAAGATGGCAGAGAATAAAAGTTTATTGTTGTATCTGTTAAATATAACCCAGGGATCTTCATGCATACTCTCCTTAAAAGCCAAAAGCAAGCCAAGAAGGAAGGCAAGGACTGTTCTTTCTTTCAAGAACTCTCCAGAACAAAAAGAACTGCTTCTGCTATTTCACTACTGACCTTATGACCTCATTAGACATGTGGTAAACATATAGGTATTGAAATGTAACTCCATTTATTTTTATCTTCTTTCTCAATCTAATAGACATAAAAAAGCTCAAAATGTCTACAACCATTCTAAGTGGCTGACACACTCACTACTAGATGTCTCTCCCACAAGGGTAAGTACATACATGAAAATATGGCATCACATAGAGGTATTTAATGGGTCAGATATCAACTGGCTCCTACACCAGAATGAACATCACCATACCTACCACTGCATTTTGCTTGGGTGAATGTATTAGTGCAGGAAAAAGGCCACTCTCATAGAGATATAGACCTTTTCCAGCAATGAAATTAGCACAGCTGCTTCTACAATGAACTGCATATTGACACAGTCTCCAGAAATCTTCAGTTCAGGACTATTTTGGTGTAGCAGAAATGCTTGCAAGAATTAGCCACCTCCAAAAAACCCACCACACTAGACAGTTGCTTTAATCTTCAGCAAACTGCGCGAGCTGGATTTTCTTCCCCTTTACTTTGATTTTATACAGAATTATTTGAGCTGTCATAGTGAATCAAACCAATTATCCATCTAATCCACTACCACATCTTTGACAGAGGCCACCACCCCATGCTTCAAATGAAGGTGAAAGGAACTCTTCAGTTGACAATGATGAAGCAACCAAGCCACGGGCAAAAAAATGCCGTTAGTTAATGGTTTGCACTAAACTCAGAAGTCTATGGGTTTGTAACCCTTCTAAAAAGGACATGATTTATCTAATATGACTATGGACACTCTTTATAGTCATATGTATCTCTCAGTGTTTGTTTTTTGTCATTTGTTTGTTTTCAAATCCTTTCAAGCTCTGGTCCTCAATTTATTCACAGGCAAATTCAACACTATGCAATGCAAAAGACAAAAGAAAATAGCCAAGCACATTGTCATTCAATATTAGTCACCATTTCCAGGTTTTGTGACTGTTCTTTCTTTCTGGCACAGGGCTAAAATATACAGTAGAAGTCATGATTATATTACTAGTACTTCTAACATATTACATCTTACTATTACATCTTAATTGTCTTGTATACAAGTTAGCTTCAGACTTCACAATCTTTCTTCGCGCCTTTCAAAGTCTCTTCCATCCCTATTTATTTTTCTTTCCAAATTATTTCCATTTTTCTTAAGTGAGGTGACGAAAATTTAGCACAAAAATCTTAATTATGATACTGAATACTCTGTATTATTTTCTCTGTGGTCTTTGGTCTCTTTAACATCATTGTCTAATGGAAATCGTGGAGGATGTCTCTGATCACGCAGCGATGGTTGGATTACGTGACACCTGAAAGTCCCTTCCAGCCCAAACCATTCTATGATTTCATAATTCTGTGATTCAAAAAGCTACCTGAAACGGTATCTTGGGTCTCTAGTAGGAACAATTCCAGTATCTTTAGGTCTAGTGAGCTATATGGGTATCTATTTTAATATTCTTTAGTTTGCATCTGCCATCTTCAAATTCCTTCTACTATCATGCTAAGCATGTAATTAAGATTCATTAAGTCTTTCAGAAGCTAAGCCATGCCTAACTTTTAACTATTGTGACTTAATTTGCAAAGCCCTCTACCTGGCTGCTCTTCACCTATCCTAGAGAGTTTTTGAAAAATTCAGCTCAAAGAGTATGACAGACATTGTCAAATCAAACAAATGCACTGTCAAATCAAACAAAATCACTGTCTCTGTAACCTCATGATGAAGAATATGTGTGGGTTTGAAACAGGTCTATAAGCTCAGGCTCAGCACACTAATACAGCTCCTTGCCACCTGGACAACAGCTGACTAACAACCAGGATTATAGACAGAGTACACAGGTGATTGATCCTGCGTACTCACAATAGGATCACCAAATCAGTGTGATTTTAGTGACATTACTTCTGATTTACAGCATACCAATGTATGAGGGTAAGTGCCTTGTAGAATGTAAGCATCTGATTGTACAGCTTGTATTTTTTAATTGTTAAAAATATATGTATTGATATATATATATGTATATATACATTTGTGGCAATCATATTTCTGTCACAAAATGTCAGTGAACTTCTTTCAGCTTGAGAGTCCTTGTGGAAAGGAGAAACTTAAGGCTTATGAAAACTGTAAGTTAAATGAAAGCACTAACACACTTCTGGACATATAGAAGCACAGAATCATAGAACATATGTTGTGATTTCAGGAGCATGAGGCTGATCCAAAAATCACTGATGTTATGAATACTCTCCCTTGGACACCTACGAGAGTTTTGCACCAATTTCCAGGCATGTATCTGGGCAACATCAAGAGGAGTGTGGCTAGCAGTGCAAGAGAGGGGATTCTTCCTCTTTACTCTGCTTCTGTGAGACCCCACTTGGAATGCTGTGCCCACTTCTGGTGTCCTCATCACAAGAAAGACACAGACCTGTTTCGATCTCAGAAGAGGGTCACAAGGATGATCCGAGGGCTAGGACAACTGTACTATGAAGGCAGGCTGAGGGAGCTAAGGTTGTTCAGCCTGGAGAAGAGAAGACTCCAGGAGGACCTCAAAGTTGCCTTTCAATACCTGAAGGGAGCCTACAGGAAGGCTGGAGAGGGACTTTTCTAGTGACAGGACAAGAAGGAATGGTTTGAAGATGATGGAAAAATGTTCAGACGGGATCTTAGGAAGAAGTTCTTCAGTATGAGGGTGGTGAGAACCTGGAATAGGTTGCACACGGAGGCTGTGGATGCCTCCTGCTGGGGTTGTTCAAGGTCAGGTTGGATGAGGCCTTGAGTGGCCGATTCTAGTTGAGTGGTGTCACTGTGCATGGTGGGGAGGTTGGAGCAGATTATCTCTGAGGTCCCTTCCAACTTAAGCCATTTTATGGTCTTTTTAGGTATATTATATTTCTCTTGCCACATTTTTACAATGCTGGCCATGTAGTACTCTCTAGCTATTTAAAGATATGTACATTTATATTTGCTCAGCAGAGTATAAAGATTCTGATACATGACCCTTTAAGACTGATACCTTAAGTTCAATAATAACCTTCCAATATCAGAAATTCACATTAAGACTATTTTAAGGTTGGAACTGCATAAAAAAAGAGAAACAAATCAGGTGAAGATATCACCTCTAAGGTGCCAGCTCCAGGATGACTTGGTTTGCAAAACAGCTCTGATGTAGTTCCTACGCAATAAGATCTATTGGAATCTAAAGGCAGAAAACTTCTAGGAAAAAAGTAAAGCTTGGTTTTGTTTTGTCTTTTTTTTTTTTTTTCCTTGAAAAGACATCTGGCATGGAACTTGAGAGAGCAGTTAGAAAATACTGAACAAACATTACTTTCTCCTAATGACCAAAATACATTTTCATTTCCACTCCATTTTGCATGTTTTATACAGTATGATTTTTAATCTACTGTTCATGCGTTCTAATCATGTCAGATGTGTGGGCGTCCTCTAATTCTTCATGAATAATAAGGAATGCAAATAGTGCTATCTTCACTCTCACAGTTGACTGCACTCTCTTGGCTCCTCATCAGCACCTAATTTATCAACTACTGCTTCTCACAGAGATAATGTTTAATGCCAGACAAATATCTTTGCGCACCTAACATGATATTGCTCAGGGAGAGTGTTAGAAGCACCTGACCAACAGCATGTGATTATATGTGATGGAGGCTTCTAGAGTTCACTCCCCTTATTTGTTAAAACTGTTTTTTATTATAGTCAATTTGAACTAATAATGATTATTATACTCTTACAAAATCATAGAATGGTTTGGGTTGGAAGGCATCTCCAAAGCTTATCTAGTCCAACCTCCTCAAAGTCAGCAGGGACATTTCCCTCTAGATCAGGTTGCTCAGAGCCTTGTCGAGTCTCACCTTGAGTATCTCCAGGGATGGGGTCTCAATTATCTCCTTGGACAACCTGCTTCAGCATTCCACTGTTATGGTCAAGAATTTGTTCCTAACATCCAATCTAAATCTGCTCTTCTCTAATTTCAAACCATTGCCCCTCATCCTGCCACTGCAAGCCTTCAGAAGCAGTCCACTGCAGCCTTCTTGCAAGCCCTCTTCATGTGCTGGAAAGTTGCTGTTAGGTCTGCTTGGAGTGATCTCTTCTCCAGGCTGAACAATCTCATCCACCTCAGCCTGCATTATGTGTAGAGATGAAAAAACTCTTGGGTAGAAGTGAAAACTTTTTTATACTAAGAACAACTACCAAGTTTTGCTGTTTTTTTTCCCCATGCTAGTTTTGAGCTTTTCATTTGTTTGTTTGTTTGGTTTTGTTTCTAACAGAACAGTAGTTTTTAGAGGGGTTAAACTTATTGGAAGAAAAAGGGAAGTAGAAATAATTCTAATTATCTACAGTGTACTATTTGAAGATTCATTCTGGCCTTCTTAGGAATTGATAGGAAAAGGGAAATAGGGGAAAACATAAGATAGCATTTGGTAATGTGTTGTGTCTTTCCCATTGTTTGAAAAATATTGTAGATGCTTTGCACCCTAGCAAGAAATGTTGGCTACTAGTTTGCTTTGATGTAAGAATCCTTTATCAGACAAGTTTGTTCATCATATCATCTTTTGTATTATGGTCAAAGAGAGGATGATATTAATATTCAGACAGGCACTTGTCTGAACTCTGCCTGGATGCAGCCAATCCATGGGATGTTATCTTGAGATATGTTTTTTAAATCACATCCTATATGAAGCTCATCCTGCATGCAATTTATCTGCAGAAAATTTACACAGTGCCCACAGTACTTTTCTTCTTCTAAGCTTTTCCTCACTAAAGCATGCCATTTCTGTCTAGTCTGTAATGGTTCTGTTACATAAACCAAGTCACTGACAAAATCTGATGTCAAACTCTATTCACTGGGGACTGTTTGTATCCAAAAGATCAGAATGACTTTCTACCAGCTTCGTCAGGACTGAGTGTCTGGCCTCCCTTCAACATTTACACAAAGTTTACTACCACTCCTTCATGCTATTCCAATTCCAAAATATTTGCTGCTGCATTTCCTTTCAAAAACTATGAATGGCACTGGCATTTTCATTTAATTCTTTGCACTGCAAACATAAACAGATACTTTAATATGGGATCACTAAAATACAATTGATGTTATTCTGCATTTCGGTTGATTTCAAATTATAAACTTGCAAGTGTTTTTAATTCTGTATCTAGTCGTCATAGAAAACCACAAAACTGAGGTTTTTTTTCTTACCAGCTTCAAGTCCATAGCACTGAAATGATGTTGCATCAATTTGCATTGTTTCTTTGGACACTGGAATGGGCTGCCCGGGGAGGTGGTGGAGTTGCCGTCCCTGGGGCACTTCAAGGCAAGGTTGGACGTGGCACTTGGTGCCATGGTCTAGCCTTGAGCTCTGTGGTAAAGGGTTGGACTTGATGATCTGTGAGGTCCCTTCCAACCCTGATGATACTGTGATACTGTGATAATTTGTAACAGCCTTTTATGCCAAGGAATATATCCCAGAATAATTACATTACAAGAGAGACTGAAAAAGAGAAGGTTTGGTGTATTTTTTGTCTGCACACCTTGTCTATGGAACACATTAATTAAATGGGAGCAGAATGTCATTAAGCTAAAAAAAAAAAAATAAAGACACTGGATGGATTATTCAAGTATTAGAGACAAAAATTTACCACTTCAGGGATGAATAGAAAGTGTAAATTTCAATGGAGACACTTGGACATTTTTTGAAGTGCACTGTCTGGCTATTTTTAAATATGTAATCAAGCTTCAGTTATTTAAAAGCCTTTTTTTTTTTTTTTCCTAACAACTATGGGGAAAAATATTTTGATTGTCTAAAATAGATTTTGGACTATTTTAAGGTCTATTTCTTCTCACATGTATTTTTTAAGTGTCATTTTAATCTGAAACCTTCTTTAAAAAGCTGTGCCTCCTCTTATACCAAGTGACAGAGCCCCTGCACACTGGGGCTTGAACCTGATTTTCCAAGGGAGTGACAGATGTATTTGGTCAATGCATTTCTATTAACCATGCATAGCTGGTTTAGTTAAAGAAGGCTTAACCAGTGGAATTTTCAGCTAGTTGGATGAGGCTGTAAGCATATGGAGTGGATAATTATGACAACAACAAGAAGTTATATATTTAGCTCTGATGTCTAAGTTATATATAAGTCATCCCAAATTATCATCTTTATAATATCCTTAAAATAGATATCCGAGTCTCATTTCTTAGACTGCTACCTGCTAGAAGGTTGGAAGTTTGGTTATATAGAAATAGAAATTAATGACAATTCAGACAGAATTGGAATATTTAGAAGGTCTGTAGTAGGTCTACCTCAGAAGGACCTGGACAAGCTACAGAGGTGGGCTCAGGTGAACAGCATCAGATTTAAGTGCAGGGTCCTGCGCCTGGGTTGGAACAATCCTCATTATCAACACATGCTGGCAGATGAGGTGACAGAAACCAGCCCTATAGAAAAGCACTTGGGGATGCTGGTGGTTGAGAAGCTGGACACGAGCCAGCAATGGGCCAGTGGCATCCTGGGCTGCATCAAAAGCAGTGTGGCCAGCGAGTGGAAAGAGGTGATTCTGCCACCGTGCTCTGGTGAGACCTCACCTGCAGTACTGCATCCAGCTCTGGAGCCCTCAGGTCGGGAAGGACATGGACCTGAAGGAGCTGGTCCAAAGGAGGGCTGGAACACCTCTGCTATGAGGACAGGCTGAGGGAGCAGGGATTGTTCAGCCTGGAGAAGAGAAGGTTCCAGGCAGACCTAATAGAGGCCTTCCAGCACTTGAAAGGGGGCCTAGAAGAAGGCTGCAGAGGAACTGCTTCCAAAGGCCTGTAGTGACAGGATGAGGGGCAATGGTGTGAAATTAAGGAAGATTTAGATTGGATGTTAGTAGCAAGTTCTTTACCACGAGGGTGGTGGAATATCAGAACAGGTTGCCCAAGGAGGCAGCTGAGGCCCCATGCCTGGAGATGTTCAAGGTAAGGCTCGACAAGGCTCTGAGCAACCTGACCTAGTGGAGGACATCCCTGCTGACTGCAGGGGGGTTGGACTAGATGAGCTTTGCATGTCCCTTATAACCCAAGCCATTCTATGATTTTGACTGAGCAAATATGAAAGGCCTTCATTTTGCTCTCATTTCACAGCAGCACAGCTCCACAGAGCAAACCACTGCAGGAAGATCTCCTTGGAGACTAATAGAGGTGTAGAGAGCGGTGCTTGGCCAGTGGTTTTGTTCTACTTCATTTCATTTTGTTACTCAGTAAGCCATAGCTCAGAGTCAGCATTTACACTGATTTCAGAAACGTCTCCAGAAAGCATTCAGTTCTGAGGTTACAGTAACGAGTGGAAGAGTAATTTCACCCAGCTGGCTTTTTAGGGACCACATGCATGTTTCTGCACATGCAAATATAAATATACATAAATATCTGCATAAACAGCCTGAAGGAATCCAGGGGAAAATATCAATTTCACAGTTCTTCACAGTATCACAGTATCACAGTATCACCAAGGTTGGAAGAGACCTCACAGATCATCAAGTCCGACCTGTTACCACAGTGCCCAAGGCTAGACCATGGCACCAAGTGCCACGTCCAACCTTGCCTTGAACTGCCCCAGGGACGACGACTCCACCACCTCCCCAGGCAGCCCATTCCAGTGTCCAATGACTCTCTCAGTGAAGAACTTTCTCCTCACCTCGAGCCGAAATTTCCCCTGGCGCAGCCTGAGGCTGTGTCCTCTTATTCTGGTGCTGGCCACCTGAGAGAAGAGAGCAACCTCCCCCTGGCCACAACCACCCCTCAGGTAGTTGTAGACAGCAATAAGGTCACCCCTGAACCTCCTCTTCTCCAGGCTAAACAATCCCAGCTCCCTCAGCCTCTCCTCGTAGGGCTTGTGCTCAAGGCCTCTCCCCAGCCTCATCGCCCTTCTCTGGACACGCTCAAGCATCTCAGTGTCCTTCCTAAACTGGGGGGCCCAGAACTGAACGCAGTACTCGAGGTGTGGTCTAACCAGTGCAGAGTACAGGGGCAGAATGACCTCCCTGCTCCTGCTGACCACACCATTCCTGATTTCTTACGTATAATACAGTTTTACGAGAGGTAGATGAGTAGAATTCATACTTCACATGGACTTTTCTAGTACTTTGTAAGAAAAATCAAGTTATGAATATGCAAATCTAATGGAATGTACTCATCTATTTTGAAGCAGTTAAAAAATCTGATTCTAAAACGTTGGAACACCTAAAGAAAAAACACCCAGACCTGTTAGGATCCATATTACAGTCCACACTTTGTCACAACCTAATTAATGAACAATGATAATGAGAAATTGCATTTCTTATTGACTCCCAATTAATTTACTAAGTTTTCTTCAGCAGTAATTTTCTGCTTGAGTATTTTCTGGTTTCAGTGTAACTTGGCAAGCGTGAGGCCTTGAATTTTAGCAAAAAACAGAGTTCATGGCCTTTTTTTAACACTGAGACATATGGAAATACATAAGTTGATACCATATAAGCGGGAAGTCTATTTTCACTTCTATTCACATTGTGATTTTATTCTGGAAGACAAAAAAATGCACAATTTCACCCTCTTACATTAGAAAAGCGTAGGTCAGAAAATAAAGAATGCAATCAGGTTATGTACTTGCATATCCCAACAATAGAGACAAATTCAATGGGGAGTAACAAAACTACCTATGGCTGACTGAAAAACTGCTGAAATCCAGAGGATGGGCTTCTGATGACTTCAAAAGGTTTCAAAGGTTTTTGAACAGGCCCCCTAGTGTCTCATCCACTCTAACTTTAAACACCCCAAGCACTAAAACTCCCTCTAGTCCTATTTAATTAGCTTACATAGTAATTTTGTGAATTATTTTAAATACAGAATCTATCTGATTTTGCAGTCACCTGTCTTGAGCTCTTCTGTTAGTGCATTCTCAGAGAATTTAATCTTTTATTTTCTTTTAAAAAAAAATCAGAATGCTTTTTCCTTCTGGATCTAATCTCAGCTTCCACAATCACAAGCAGAGCTCTTCTATAACTTAGGAAACGCTTTGATGCCTGCTAGTGTGTCTGTGTTATACCAGCAGATATCTAGACCATGACATTGTACTTCAAAGCATCTTGGAAATATTTTTCCCTCTCTTTTTCCAGCAGTGCTAATGGTTTATAGTAGATGTTTCTATTGCTTCCATTCAAACCAACCAACTAAAAACCCCCCAAAACCAAACCCCACCTCATTTGGCAGGTAGCTGGAGTTGTCAGTATTTGTAATCATCACAGCTGTGATATATTGGTGACATACTTCTGCTTCCTTCTATGGATCATTCATAGAATGGTTTGGGTTGGAAGGGACTCTGAACAAAAAATTTTCTCACACAGGTATGCAGTATTTCCAATATTTCAAAATGTCCAGTTCTGAGTTACACAGTTCAAGAGAGATAAGAAACTACTGGAGAAAGTCCAAAGGAGGGTTACAAAGATGATAGGAGACTGTAGCATCTCTCTTATAAGGAGAGACTGAGACATCTGGGGCTTTTTAGCCTGGAGAAGACTCAGAGGGATCTTATAAATGCTTATAAATATCTAGAGGGATCTTATAAATGCTTATAAATATCTAGAGAGTGGATTCCAAGAGGATGGGGTCAGAGTGTTTGCAGTGGTGTCCAGTGAGAGGAGAGAGTGCAATAGGCATTAAATAGAGCACAGCAAGTGCTATGTAAACCTAAGGAAAAAAAATTCTTTACTGTGAGGGTGATGGTGCACTGGAACAGGCTGCCCAGAGAGGTTGTGGGGTCTCCCTCTCTGAAGGCTTTCAAAACCCTTCCTGTGCAACCTACTTTGGCAGGGTGATTGAATTAGTTGATTCCCACATCATTCCCATGGTGGCCCACAGAGGCACGTCTTACCATGCCTGATATATTTAATCCTTATTTCGTGGTTTGTGTTAAGATTTTAGGTACATGACTCCATAAGACATAATCTCATGCCAAGACTATAAGGGCTCTGTGGTGTAGCTGTTGGTCTCCAAGAGTTGCAGTCTTCTTAATCTAATATTTGACTTTCAGAGACACATTTGATTTGCTTAAGTATTAGCATGACTTGAAATCTTCAGTGTTGTGTATGCAAGAACAAAATTATAACTTCATTATACACAATAAGTTAGAAACCACAAGGAAGGTTCTCCTCCCCTCTACTCTGTCCTGATGAGAGTTTATCTTGTGTACTGCATTCAGTTTTGGGCTCCTCAGTTTAGGAGGGACAGGGATCTGCTGGAGATGGTCCAGTGGAGGACTATGAGGATGATTAGGGGACTGGAGCACTGCCCAGGGGAGGCTGAGGGATCTGGGGCTTTTTAGTTTGGAGAAGAGATGACTGAGAGGGAATTTAATAAATGTCTGACGGCTGGGCCTCAGGAATGATACAATCAGTCAGGGTTAGGGTTTACACATCTATCTTATGCAGTACATACAAGAATACTTTACCCTGAATTGGAGATTTTTCTATTGATATTTTTTTCCTACCTCACTTAAAAAAATCTAAGATTATTCAAACCCATGATGGGTCTGGAGGAAGCTTGTGGTGAGTCAAACAAAATTCTTTCACTTCATGAACAATACTATCACTTTTTCATTTCTCTTCACTAAAATGCCCTCAAAATACCTGATACAAACTTACTCCTTAAAATGAAAGACATCACCACTGAATATAGAAGCTATGTTATATATAATTGATGATAGTTTACAGAGAAAGATCCACTTTTCAGCCATCAACGTTTCTCAAGACAGATCCTGATTGCCACCTTTTTGACACTTATTGACTTTTCTCTAGATGACTGACAAACAGAGTCCAAAGGCAGGCTGAAGAAATACACTCTTAATCACTGCTCTTAATGACTGCAGAGAAGTGAAGTTGCTCATCAGTTCTTTACTAATGGATCTTTTATGTTAGGTGCTGTTGGGGTTTGAACAGGGCTGAGTAACTGAACAGACTTAGGTCATACTGATAAAAGAGGCACAGCTGCAGAAAAGTGGCCTTGGGGAGGCTAGCAGAGAAGCTGAGAAGTTAGCTGCTATCTGTAGCTGAAGAGTGTGAGGGGGCCTGGAAGAGGGGGCAGGCTGGTTAGTCCTGGGAACAAGCAAATGTTGTGGCTAGCTGCGCAAAGGGGGATGAAGGGGGGTAGTTGGTCAGGTCTGCCTCTGTGCACGTGGACAGCCCATTTCTGCTATGTAAGCCTATCAGAAGTGCACAAACCCTGTACTGAACTCCACGACATAAGCATTGCGCTTAGCTTCAATAAGCGGATTGACCTCCTATGTGCCACACTGGCCTAAGGTCGTGTCTTCCCCGCTCCCATGTGAAGCCAACTCAACAAGGTGCTCCATTTACATATCTATTTTAAATAGAGATGAGGTTTAATTTCAGAAGAAAACACCATCTGAAATAATATTTGAAGTGAACAAACAAACAGATGTTAAAAAACATGAGTGCAAATCAGCTGCAACACCATTTGGTCTACACAAATTGTGGCTGCTTTCAGAGTAAAATGGTCACAACATCCTTGTGCTATTCGCTGAGCAGGAACTGAGAATTTTTATGACTTGTTTGTTTGGGTTTCTGCCTTTTGTTTTGCTTGGTTTGGGTGGGAAGTAGGTTGAGCCTCACCTCAAACAGCAATGAGGAATCTGTCTTGGACGTATTCACAGACATATACCACTACTACTTGAAAACAGCCTCCTGATCTTTGATACTCGTTTTGATGTTATCATAGAATGGCTTAGGTTGGAAGCAACCTCAGAGATCAGCTACTCAAACCTCCCCACCATGGGCAGGAATACCTCTCAAATAGGCTTGGCTGTTCAAGGCCTCAGCCAGCCTGGCCCTGAACACCCCCAGGGAGGACACATTCACAACCTCCCTGGGAAAGTCTGTTTCAGAGTCTCAGCACCTTCCTACTGAAGAACTTCTTCCTAAGATACAACTCTCTCTCAGCTTCAAACCATTCCCTCTTGTCCTGTCTCTTGGTACCCTTATGAAAAGTCTCTCTGCATCTTTTCTGTAGGATCCCTCCAGGTATTGGAAGGCAGTGCTAAGGTTCCCCTTGGGTCTTCCCCATGGTGAACAACCTCAGTTCCCTCAGCCTATCCTCACAGCAGAGGTGTTCCAGCCCTTGGATCATGTTTGTGCCTCTTCTGGACTCTCTCCATCAGCTCTGTGGCCTTATAATGGGGACACCAGAACTGGACTCAGCATTCAAAGACCAGAATCCCTTCTCTTGCCCTGTTGGCCACACACCTCTTGATGAAGCCTAGGGTATGACATGAGCTAGGCTGCATTAACACACACAGGAACTCCCTGACCGCATGCCAGCCATTCCCAACTCCTCAATTACCTTTGGAGATTCCAGTGTATACAGCACAGCACTTTTACTGACCGGTCTAGTTCTCAACAAACCTCATTAAATCTGTTGCTCTCCTTACAAGAGGCCAGCAAGTCCTAGGATACTTCAATGTTGTGAACACTTCTCCAGGAAGATGGCTTTTCTTGTGGCCTAACCTACTTTGGATAAGGTAAGAGTCTTATTTTCATATTGGTGTTTTAATAAGGAAGAGACTAGAGTCTGGAAACCCCAAATAAACATGACTTGCTTACCTTCAGGGAACACTTGATAAGCTGCAGAAAACAGCACTTGTGAGGACAGAGCTAAACATTACATTACTGCCAATCCACTGTGTGGTCTTTTACTGAAAGCCATGTAGCTAATGAGTTACCTCTACTGACACTTGGCTTGCAAATCACAATCTCAAAAGTACAGCACAGTCACTTGTACTCAGCCAAAATGTTATGAAGTTATTTCGTGTCTCTGACAGCTTTAACATCAGGATAATATACTGCAGTAGCTCTACTAAGAGTGGCTTCTATTTTTAAAGCCTTCGTAGTAAACAGTAAAATATAATCCTGAAGAAAAGAATAGAGCCCCAAATAATCTACTTAATAGCAATCAGTCATTTCCAAATAGTACCAAATGAAATTAATATCTTAAGACAAACTGATGACACACAAATGACAAAAGCAGATATCCAGTTTCTGCAGGGAATTACAGGCAGTTGTCAATATTTGAACTACAACTGCAGTCTGGTACAAGGCAAATTGCCCCCCAGGAAGACGAAACCCCAAATATTTACTTAAAACTACAGAGCTGAGGACAGTAAGTATTTCACAACAGCAAGCCTTAAACAATCAAAAGAAAATAGATATCTCTGTATATTTTATGGAAATGCCATATTTTGATCCATGATCAGCAATTCTCCCTCAAAACACTGGGAATATGTCCAGAAGATAAGTACAACATAGAGTCATAGAATGGTTTGGTTGGAAGGACCTCCAAAGGCCATTCAGTCCAACTGCCCTGCAGTCAGCAGAGATATCCTCCACTACAGCGGGTTGCTCAGACCCTTGTCCAGCCTCACTTTGAGTGTTTCTAGAGATGGGGCCTCAACTGTCTTCCTGGGCAACCTGCTCCAGTGTTTCAGCACCCTCATGACAAAGAATTTGTTCCTAATATCCATTCTAAGTCTCTCGTTCTCTAATTTCAAACCACTGCCCCTCATCCTGCCACTGCAGGCCTTTGCAAACAGTCATCTCTAATGTGGTACTGTGAGAGGTACACAACTTGGTTACTGATCCAAAAGCTGAGGACAGCTCTTGGGAAACTGCTGCTAATACAGTCAGGTGAAAGCAAGGAATAAGCAGTCTGCAGTCACCTATCCAAATAAGCTGCACTCCCAAGTGCTGTTCTGCATTTGAATTTTTTTGTTCTATTTTTACACAATTTCCAGAAACATCTAAAGACTTTTTTGTTTGTTAAAAAATTCATACCAGAAGATACTTTTAACTTTACCATGCTCTTTAGTGGAGCATATAAAATATGGAAATATAAAGACTCCACAGAATATTTCTCTACTTTAAAAGTAATACCTTATATGAAGGCTCTTCACAAACTCTGCTAATTTGCTTTTGAAAGAGACCAGCAAAAGCCAGAGATAACAGTGAGAAAACAACGGCAGAATGAAGCAAACAATTCTTAAATTGCTCCATGTCTGAATGAACAACAGGCAGCAACTCGAGTTTTTTGAAAAACAAACAAAACTAGCAACAAGAAAACAAGAGAATACAAAACTGGAAACACTACTTGGCAGAGCAGTGGTGCACACTTTGACCCTCATTCATGTATCAAAGTACTCAACTGATTTGCCATAATTCAGGGGTCTAAAAATTAAATCTATTACTCTGAGCCAGTCACTGTAGGTTCTCTTCATTGTTGTCAAAAAGAAACAAGCACCTCCAACAGATAATATGTTTCATCCTAAAATAGCTTCTAAAGTAGGCCAGATTATTTATCTTTCAGCTATGCCTATTTATTCCATTTACTGGAAAAGAAGCCTATGTGACTAGCATGAAATTAGACAACTCACTGCAAAAGGACTGAAGCTACATAAAATGAAACCCGTTCAAAGGATCTGCCTTGCATTTTAGGTTAGGACTGGCATGGGGATGTATTTGTTTTTATATCTGTAAGGATTTTTAGGCAGTAGTCAAACATTAATATTGCATTAATACTGTGCTCGCTACAGTGATGCACAGATTTCTTACCTGGGCTAAATATATTGATCAAGTTAATGTTGAGCCTGCATGCAAGGTCTATTAATAGAACTTTCAACTGGATCAAAGTCCATTACTTTCTGTTCATTCACCATCATGTTGGTTATACACCTAGCTTAAGCTTTTCCCAATCCCAGCACAGAAAATTATACAGTCTCTCCACTAAAAGCTTGAAGAGTACTCTTCAAACTTTATTTTTCAAGAGCCCTTGGGAAGAGAGATCAAACTCCATCTAAAGAAAAATCTACAGCACATTAATTCAGTCTGAGCTATCAGGTGAATGTTGTCTTCATAGCATGGCTCTTCAAAACTCATCATAAAGGCCCAACACATTGACAGACATACATGACAACTATATGTAGCTTTCTGTACAGTGCCAATCAATTTACTAGATTTTTTTCAAGCTAACATTTCTGTATTGATTTGCTGCAAAATCCAATCTTCATTATTGTTCTCCATCTATCTTTTCCTTCTTTCTGTAATTTCTCTATAAATATTTGTCTTTCTTCTCTTGCTTTTAATGACATTTCCCCCTCAAACTGCTTCCAGAGTCCCTGCTCATTCTCTTCACCCAGACTTTTCCAAGAGTCATTCTCACAGCACAGTATGTAGCCTTTTCACCACCCAAGGCAACAGAATCAGGCAAAAACTAGACCTACGTTAATAGGTTTTCAGGTCCTAGGGGTTACCAACAATGCCCTTCCCACCTTTCCCTCTCTCTTTTTGCAATTAAGCCCGTATCTTATATTAATAGAGTAAGTATCCTGTCTCTGAGATTTGTCCACACCCTAAATGCATTTAGTAACTACTTCAGTTGTATTTCAGCAGTCTATTCAGGTGCCCATCGTCTTTGGTATAACCCAGGAGCAGGGTGAAATTTATTCTGATGGTATTTTCTGCAGATTTACTCAGATGATATTTTCTGCAGCAGCTACCAGTGTTGTAGGAGCAAAGAAACAGGCCTAGGAAGCATTTATAAGGCTTGACAGTTTCCAAAGGACAACCGAATACACATCTAAAGCAGCTTCCAACCCTCTGAGCCTGGCCAGTCATACAGGATTTTCATCTCTCTTCATTTTGACCCACAATGAAGTTTTCTACAGGCAGAATAATTTCTACACTGAATGGTCGTATTTAACTGATTTTCATCTGATGTTCCTGTCTTCCAGGCTGGTAGGGTCTCCAGCCTCTCACATAAAAAATATAGACCCATTCACACTGGAAGAAAATGGCACAGGCAAGTTGAACTTCAGCTGTTCCAGCTGCACGGTGCACTCTGGGTATTTGTGGGACCAAAACACTTTCTGATGTTCAAAATTATTTTCACTTTTGGCCAAATAAAGAAGACTGCCTTAAGGGAGAAGTGATTTCATTCAACCTGGCTTTGAAAAGGGCAAATCCTCCTCAGTTTTCTAAGTTTTTCAGCAGGAGAAAACAAACTGCTTCTTAAAAGTTTTGTTGTGCAACATTTCAAGGGGAGATACACAGTCCCAAGTTGTGCCGGGGTAGGTATAGGCTGGATGTTAGGAGGAAGTTCTTGCCAGAGAGAGTGATTTGCTATTGGAATGGGCTGCCCAGGGAGGTGGTGGAGGCACAGTCCCTGGAGGTGTTGAAGAAAAGCCTGTCTGAGGCATTTAGTGCCATGGTCTAGTTGACTGGATAGGGCTGGATGCTAGGTTGGAGTGGATGATCTTGGAGGTCTCTTCCAACCTGGTTGATTCTATGATTCTAAGGCTAATTGCAACTTTAAAATGTGAAGCACAATGCTAGACAGCTAGATTGACATCTAAAGGAAAACACAGATCACTGGTCTTGCAGCGAGACAATTCCTCTGGTGAATGGGTTAAACTGTCGCTGTCAGTTTGGATACAATTAGTACAAATGATATGCAAAGAATTGCTCTGTCAGGAAATGTCACTGTCATCGAGCACTGTTCCCTGGCTGCCTTCAATTTTCTGTCTGGTGAAGAAAAATCTTAATAACAGGCCAGAACTCAGATGTTAAAATTTAACTGAAGTGCACAGCTCCTCCCCACCTTCTAGTCCAGTTCTCATTTTCTGCTTTGTACTTCACACAATCTTTTGGTTGCCAGAAAATGGTGTTCTCAACCATCCGTTTTCTGGTTTCCTTGCCCCTTCTTCTCTTGTTCTTGTTAACTGAAATTAACAGGTTTTGTGGTGGCCTTTTGATTATTTAATTTTTATTTCAATAAGCCACTAAAAAGCCCCACAAACAACAGGAGACAAGTACAGAGAAAGAAATAATGAGTGTTTGTAGAACACTACTGAGTATCTATTCACTGTAACACCCACTCACACCCTGTCTTTTCCTATCCTTTCTTTACTGCTGTTCCCCAAGGTTGCTTTTGGTGCTGATCTTTTTTTTCCTCTCTACATTTTTCTGCTTGGTGCATGATGCATTTTAGAAACATCTACTTCTGTGCTAACTTGATCATGTACCTCTGCACTAACTCCTCCTGATCTTCCTTTCTCTTCCAGAGGAAACTTTCACCTTCAATATCTTGATATTTTCCCAACATGTCCCAGACTCCTGTGCAAAACCTGTGAGTGGGTTTGCTGACTTGCAAGGACCTTGTGACTAAGTAAATACTTCAGATTAGCTCTGCAAGGTTGGTGAATGTGGAACAATGCTCTAGGGGTGTGCTGGTTTGAAGCTAGCTAGAATATTTTGTTGAGAAGAACTAGATTACAAGCTGTGAAAAGGAAAACAATGGTGCTGTCTACTTCACTCATAGGCTTGCTGAGATGTATAAGAACAGGAACACAAACATAGATAACAGAGTTGCTCTCTGAACCTCTCTAACCTAACCTGCCATCTGTGTGACTAATCCATCTGCTTCCTAACCCCCCTGGCCAATCCCCCAGACTACCTTGAGCATAAGGCAAAGTCTTGGGTAAGGTAGAGGGGTGGGAGGAAGGTGGAAAGGTGGTTGAGAGCCCCCTTCTGGGGACTCAGGTTTCTGGGAGGGCTGTTGTGTTTCTGCATTACTTTTTAACTCGTATATTTCTGTATACAACTGTATATATTGTAAATATCTGCCTGTATATTGTGCTAAGCTGTATATATAAAGCTTCATTCAGTTTCCAGAGCTGGCTGAGTCTAGTCTGGGTGATTTTCCAAAGTGGGGGGGGAGGGGGGGGACAGGTAACACCCAAACCATCACAGGGGAGCAGGAGTGACCTCAAGCACCCCACAACCTCAGTGGAGAATGGGTCAAAGTCACTGTCCCTAGAGTCAGGCTCTTTTACAACCCAGTGAAGAAGGCAGTGTGAAATGCTGATGGTAGGTAAATAACTACTGGGAAAAGGAAATGGCCTCTCAGATTGACTTATCTGGGAACTGCCTGCTGGAGTGCCACTGAATGACTCACAGACAGCAAGGTCAGAGGACAAACCATAAGCTTCTCAGTTTCTTTCTTCATTAGTCTACTCTTGCCAAAAAGCATCCTTTTCTCTATGTGGTAATGTGTCTTACCATCAGATATATTAGAAGGCTAAGAAGGGGGCTGACTTACAGCTTCTTAAGTGCTTCCCAGCCAGCTCCCCTTTCAGATGGGTAGAGCAATGTCCACCTTACCTGTCAGCCCCATACTCAGTCTGCTGATCTGCCTGGGCTGAGACGACAGCTGGGTTGTCTGTCAGGCAGGGAACTGACCCCCAGCAGCTTTATCTGAGTGGACAGTGAGGTGGGTTAGGAACTGGTTGCAAGATAGAGTTCAGAGGGTGGTGATCAATGGTGCCAGGTCCAGCTGGAGAGCTGTGACTAGTGGTGACCCCAGGGATCAGTGCTGGGGCCAGTCCTGTTCAACATCTTCATCAGTGACATTGATGAGGGCACAGAGTGTCTGCTCAGCAAGTTTGCTGATGGCACCAAGCTGGGAGGCTTGGCTGAGACAGCTGAAGGCTGTGTGGCCATCCAGAGAGACCTGGACAGACTGGAGAGCTGGGCACAGAGGAACCAGATGAAGTTCAACAAGGACAAGTGCAGAGTCCTGCACCTGGGGAGGAATAGTAAACTGCACTAGTACAGGCTGGGAGGTGATCTGCTGGAGAGCAGCCCTGTGGAGAGGGACCTGGGGGTCCTGGTAGATAACAAGTTAACCATGGCACAGCAATGTGCCCTTGTGGCCAAGAAGGCCAATGGCATCCTGGGCTGTATCAGGAAAAGTGTGTCCGGCAGATCAAGGGAAGTTCTCCTCCCCCTCTACTCTGCCCTGCTGAGACCTCGTCTTGAATACTGTGTTCAGTTTTGGGCTCCCCAATTTAAGAGGGACAGGGATCTGCTGGAGAGGGTTCAGTGGAGGGCTATGAGGATGATGAGGGGACTGGAGGGCATGGCTTATGAGGAGAGGCTGAGTGACCTGAGGCTTTTTAATCTGGAGAAAAAAAGACTTGGAGGGGATTTGATAAATGTTTATAAGTATCTCAAGGCTGGCCAGGAGGAGGGGGACAGGCTCTGCTCACTTGCTCCCTGTGATAGAACCAGGAGCAATGGGTGTGAGTTGCAGCAAAAGAGGTTCTGCCTCAACACAAGGGGAACTTCTTTACTGTAAGGGTCACAGAGCACTGGAACAGGCTTCCCTGAGAGGTCGTGGAGTCTCATTCTCTTGAGACTTTCAAGGCCTGTCTGGACGTGTTCCTCTGTGATCTGTGTTAGATAGTATTGTCCTGCTCTGGCAGGGGGGTTGGACTCGATGATCTCCCTAATATCCTGTGATCTCCCCTGCCATGATACTGCCTTACACAGCCATCGAGAAACCTGAACTTGTTATTTCCCATCTCCGCTCTCTTCCTACCACTGCAAGCAAAGACATTGCCTTTTCTGTGACTGAAGCACACAAGTTTACCAAAGTCTCTAAATCCATGTTATTATTAGTTTGTTGCTAAATGACCCTTCAGCCTGAATCCTTCTCCAGACACGGACTAAACTCCTTCTCTTTAGAGAATAATGTCCCTGTGTGATGACTAACCACACTTTAACTTGCCTTCTGATCTGCTTAGGCAAATATGTGTGTGAGCACTTTCACAGCTGGAGATACATTACCTTTCTTGCATCCAATTTTTCTAACGCTGACTTCTACCAAAAACTGTGACAATAACTAACTTTATTTCAACACATAACCCTCCATACAGCAGTCCTGAGGATAATCCTTCTTCTGTCTCCCCTCAGAAGAGGCAAATCTCTACTCTGATCATTCTCTTTCTTTACTTGGAAAGTTTAAAGTTCACTTAATGTTCAACATGTTCATTATCTTTTTTGTGTTTAAGAGCCCCTTATGTCCAGTAAACCACAGTGAGCTCAAGGAGTGGTAATTGTTGTACAGTTACCATCTAATTAAAAAATATGCTGCAAAGCACAGTCTGAAATTTCAACTTTAATTCACTAACATATAATATCTCTAGAAGCCACCTGTGTCCTGGGCTGTATCAAAAGAAGTGAGACCAGCAGGACAAGGGAGGTGATTCTCTCCCTGTACCCTGCTTTCACAAGACCCCAACTGTAATACTGCATCCAGTTCTGGTACCCCCAACACAAAAATGACATCTAAATGGTGGAGCAGGTCAAGAGAAGGCCACAAAGATGATCAGAGGACTGGAGAACCTCCTCTATGGGGACAGGCTGACAGCTGGGGCTGTTCAGCCTGGAGAGCAGAAGGCTCCAGTGAGATCTTAGAGCAGCCTTGTACTACCTGAAGGGGGCCTACAAAAAAACAGAGAAGGGGCTTTTTTGCAAGGGCTTGTAGTGATAGAAAGAGAGGGAATGGATTGAAGCTAGAGAAGGGGAGATTTAGACTGAATATTAGGAAGAAATTCTTTGACTCTACAACAGTAAACATGTGAACATGTCTTCCTAAAAGTACCAGCTTTGAGGAAGAAGATGATTCAGAGGCAAGCAAATTGTCCTAATAATTTCAGTGAAAACTTAGCTCAAAACAGATACTTGCATTTTCCCTGTTGCTAACTATAGTCCTTACATCATTTCAGTGGAATGATACAGCTGATATTTGTAAGTGGATGTAATGGCAGATAATGGGGCATGACATAGGAAAAGTAACTGCCATCAAAATCATTAGAAGCTGAGGCATGAGATAATGTTTCTCCCCAAAACAAAGCAAATAGTTTCCCCTTTCCCAAGCCAGGACAGAAAATTCATCCTCTCCTCAAAATTAAATGCCTCAGTAACCTCTGGATGTGTGAAGTACACATCCTTCATGCCAAAAGCCCCAGCTGTCCACTCATCATTTGCTAATAGCCTTTTTAAAAACACGCTGCCACACTCATAGGAAAGTAAAAAAGGATATTATGATACATACATCAGAAAATTATTCACTGTAGCTTAATTTTAATCAAACTCTTTTCCTTCTTTTTATTACCTTTTTTTTTTCTACATTGCACCAGATCAGTGAAATTGGAGCTAAATCAGATAATTAACTATGCTAAACACTAAACACACACAGGCCACTCTTTCCTATGTAGTTAACCCAAATATTTTCATTCATGAACTAGTTTGGAATTTGACTACAAGAAGGTGGTGGTGGAATTTTCAAATTTAGGTTTCTGGTTCAAATAAAAGACTCCAAAGTAGTTGTCAACAGAGAAAACAGCACCACAAGTATTTAAAAAGTATGGATCTTTCCTCTGCTTTGAGTGTAGTGCTCGATAAGGTAACCTTCTGCTTCTCTTTTGGTCATTCAGTCAGTGGCAGGTAAGTAAATGAAGAGCAAAGTCACACAGTATCATCAGGGTTGGAAGAGACCTCACAGATCATCAAGTCCAACCCTTTACCACAGAGCTCAAGGCTAGACCATGGCACCAAGTGCCACGTCCAATCCTGCCTTGAACAGCTCCAGGGACGGCGACTCCACCACCTCCCCAGGCAGCCCATTCCAGTGTCCAATGACTCTCTCAGTGAAGAACTTTCTCCTCACCTCAAGCCTAAAAGTCCTATCTGTAAACTGATTTTCTCAATAAAATTATTGGCCTTGATGCTTTTTCAGCATGTGAGTCCTTAGATTAAGCAACTAAGTGAAGAGCTAATGTTATTGCATGAAAACTAAGTGATTTTATGGACGTCACATCTCCAGATTTCAAACAGCTTCACTAATTAAGATCATTAATTGTGCACATTCTCAATGTGGCCTTACTTTGATACAATCTACTTTTACAGATCAAGGTGTCCACAGGCTTTTGCTAGTGGACTGCAACAAATCAGACCATCTTATTAAGAGTGTTCTTCCTCGTTTCTGGGACAGTCACCTAGGATCATAAACATTTTTTTCCTCTCTTTTAAAAGAAGAATGTAATTACTCCACACAGATGAATTCCCAATCTGTATGACAGACCTAAATTTTGCATGCTAATTTTCTTCTACATCATTCAACATCTGCAGATCAATTTAAGTGCAACAACCACTCCAGCCTAGGACAAAGAAAATATGATTGCTTTATATCTCATATATGCAGCTTCTCATGGGTGGATACAGATGGTCTGCAAATGAAACACTGTCATCATCACACTGCCCAAAGCAATTTTCCAGTATGCCCCCTCTCTCCTCAGGACATATTTTACTCCACCTTTACTATGTTTATAACATGATTTACATGTTAATGAGAAGTGACAGGGACTAAGTAATTAGGAAACAAGACTGTAGCTTGTCATGCATTTTAAACACTGTACACTGCAATATTGGAATAAATATTTGGCCTCTTTCTTCATTTCCTTCTTAATTAGTAAACACAATCAATTTAGCCTTTACAACTGCAGTATACCTTCCATAGGTAACTAATACAAAAGAATAAGCAATGGTTGGTCAGCTCTAGTTCTCTTCTTGGTGGTTGCTGTTTTGGTTTATTTTTGTGGGGTGTTTGTTTGTTTGTTTTTAATATATATACACGTATCATCACCTAGTTCAAACCCCCTGCAATCACCAGGGACATCCTTGATTGGTTGGAAAAAAACTCTAAGACCAATCTAACCATCAACCTAACACCACCATGGCCATTAAACCAAATCCCCACGTCTACCACTTTACTGGGCAGCCTGTTCCAACGCCTACAGAAAAGAATTTTTTCCTAATATCCAACCTAAACCTTCCCTGGTGCAATTTCAGACCAGTTCTTCTCATTCTGTCATTTGAGACCAGGGAGAAGACATGAATCACATCTTGCTGCATCCTCTTTTCAGGTCTCCTCTCAGCTTCCTCTTCTCCAGACTAAACAGTCCCACTTTCTTGTGTGAGATTGTTTTTACTGGATGGATATGCTGAATGTGTGCAGCTGTGTGTTTTACTTAGGTAATTCTGTGGGTAAGAACTTTGGGTTATGACTGTGATGAACATCTCTATCATGGGGGTACCAAGGCTCTACAATAAAGTCTACAGGCATCTGTGCTTGGACAGAATGGTATTCTGATGACATTTAGGAAGAAATGTGAAGGTTGTTCAGCCTGGAGAAGAGAAGGTTCCAGGCAGACCTAGTAGTGGCTTTCCAGCACATGAAGGGGGCCTATAAGAAGGCTGTAGAGGGAATGTCTACAAAGGCCTGCAGTGATAGGACAAGGGGCAATGGTTTGAAATGAGAGGAGATTTGGATTGGATATTAGAACAAGTTCTTTGACATGAGGGTGCAAGAACACTGCAACAGGTTGTCCAGGGAGGTAGTTGAGGCCACGCTCTTGGACTTATTCCAGGGGAGGCTGGACAAGGCTCTGAGAAACCTGCTGTAGTAGAGAACATTCCTGCTGACTGCAGGGTGGTTGGACTGGGTGATCTTTGGGGGTTTCTTCCAACCCAAACCATTCTATGATTTTATGACTGCCAACAACCCTTGTGTACAGAATGCAGGGAGTAGGAACTACCTTAGAATACAGAATATGGTGCAAAGCAACCACAACCTTTTTTACCTCCTCCATCTGTTTTTACAGCCCTCCTTTGTGAGTTTGCTCCTCCCAGGTTTTTCTCGCATAGTTTTCTTTGTAAGATCAGGACCTCAGTAAATAATGCTTAACATTTCAATACTAATTGCCTATGGTGCTGAGTGAATTAAGTTCCAGACCACACTTTTGAAAGTGTGAACACATTACCATTCTAATTACCCAGGTCAGGAGGAATCTCATAGCAAAAAGTAACTTGCTTCAAAGAATTCTAATTGAAAACAAAATATTCATTCTCCTTGAAGAATGTCACAGGACTTTGTGCCAAGTATATAACAAAGATTAAAGACCTCCGGAGCTGTAGCTATTTGCTTTACATTATCACTGTATCCATTTAGCTTCCCAATATTAAACGTCATAGGTATCATAGAATCATAGAATCAAGCAGGTTGGAAGAGACCTCCAAGATCATCCAGTCCAACCTATCACCCTGCCCTATCCAATCAACTAGACCATGGCACCAAGTGCCTCATCCAGTCTTTTCTTGAAGACCCCCAGGGACGGTGCCTCCACCACCTCCCTGGGCAGCCCATTCCAATGCCAATCACTCTCTCTGTGAAGAACTTCTTCCTAATATCCAGCCTAGACCTACCCTGGCACAACTTGAGACTGTGTCCCCTTGTTCTATTGCTGGTTACCTGGCAGAAGAGGCCACCCCCCACCTGGCTAGAAAGAGATGCTGATGTAAAGAGGATGAATATTTACTGAGCCTTATTTAATTCCTGAAAATAATTGTAATGAGAGCATAGATAAGGAAGATGTCTTCGTTAAGAAGTGACCAAAGTGCAGCCAGTATCAATCAGTTATGTGATAATAGGTGTAGCACTCCTCTGAACAAGAAGTGCTTTCTATCAGCCCCTTTTACAGTTTCTGAACACCTGGTAAACTGTGTTCATCACCAAGGAGTTTTAGATGATGGAGTGGGTCCAGAGGAGGGCCATGAAAACGATTAGGGGACTGGAGCACTTCTGCTACAAGGAGAGGCTGAAGTAGATGGGGTTGTTCAGCCTTGGGAAGAAAAGGCAGACCTAATAGCGGCTTTCTAGTACATGAGAGGGGCCCATAAGAAGGCTGTAGAGGGACTGTCTCCAAAGGCCTAGAGCGATAGGACAAGGGGCAATGGCTTGAAATTAGAGGAGAAGATATTTAGATTGTATATTAGGAACAAATTCTTTAGCATGAGAGTGGTGGAACACTGCACAGGCTGCCCAGGGAAGTAGCTGAGGCCCCATGCTTGGAGATGTTCAAAGTGAGGCTGGACAAGGCTCTGAGCAACCTGATCTAGTGAAGAATGTCCCTACTGACTGCAGGGTGGTTGGACTAGATGCCTGTTGGAGAAATTCTTGTTAGCACAGCACACAAGAATTATAAACATGAGCAACCCGTGCTGGAAATGTCCTTAAATCCATCTTGGGAGTTTAGATAGCAGGCACAGGGTAGCTTTCCCCCACATGCAGCTGCAGGGGGTGGAGTGCAGCTGCAGGTGGGCAGAGTTTAGCCAGCCCCAGAGGCTGACCCTCAGATTGTTATGGTATGCTGACCTATTGATGCCTTACATGTAACTCCGGACCCTCTGACTGTAACCAATCTTGGTGGAGCAGCCTCTTGCTATAAGTGCATATAAGTCACTGTATCACGGAAATAAAGTGGATTTGACCATCTAACCATATTGGTGAACAAAGAGTCATCTTCCCATAGCGCTCCACCAAACGTGTTTTCCAACAGATGCCCTTTACAGGTCCCTTCAAATTCAAACCATTCTATCATTTTCAATTTTCAGATGCTTACGTAGTACTAGAAAATCTAAGCATTCTCTAGGGACACATTATGGTATGACTGCTATACATGCAAGGTCTTTACAACCATTATCATGAAAAGGATCCTGTTGATAAAGAATTTGAGAACTAATCATGCACACTATGAAGACTGAAGTGTAAGTAGATTTTACCACAGTGAAAGTGCTAAGAGACTAAAAAGACAAAATCAAAATCCAGTGTGAAACATTTATTCATATCTATCTTTCCAGAAAAGCATGCCCACATCTTTTCTCTCAGTAGGACAATTTATACTCTAGTTATAATCACACATTTGAATTTCCAATCATACAAATATTTAAAGATAAATACTATTCAGAATGGTTTGAGTTGAAAAGGACCTTCAAAGCTCATCCAGTCTAATTCCCCTGCAGTCAGAAGAGACATCTTCCACTGGAACTGAAGACCCACAAACTAACAATGACAGTCAAGTGGCTATTTGTAAGAGGGAAGAGTTGCTTTGTGTGATCAGAAGTTAGAACAAGCTAATAATCACTAGGTTACTAAAGATAAGACCCCAGGAAAGCAGAGCTTGCAGGTATGTGCATGAGCAGTAGAGAAAGATGGTATTCCAAAACAAAGAAGAGATTGGTTCTCCTTCTTTCAGAGTTCTGGGATGCACTGGACATACACCATAGAATTCTGAACACACATACACCAAGAGCGTGGGTAGGCGAGTTGGAGCGGCACCAGTCCTACCACCATGATGGTGCAGTTCCCGGTGGAGTTGCCTACCTTCTGAGACAGCAGCTGACCAGCTCTGCTGTCTACGCATCTTGGAGCTCTGCTGGCTAGCGGGACAGGGCGAGTATAGCCTACCCTTAGAGCAATAGAGCTACTTGGGATGTCATGTCTTATTCAGCACTGTAGTTTCTTCCTATGGCTGATGAGCCATAGGTATTGTGCATATACCTTTCTTGTGATGGTTTTAGTATTTAAGCTATAATAAAAGTATTGGAAACTGTACCCAGAGGGGGAGTGTTCCCTGGTCCCCAAGAACTCACCTGAACACTATTCTTGCAATTCCCTCTGAATTTAAGTACAGAGTAGAATAAATTGCAGTCTGTCTAGTCATTCAATATAGGAAGACAAAAGATGAATTATTCCTCTGAATTCCTCTTTGACAGGTGAATTGCAGACAGTATTGTGAGACAAACTGCCACAGCTTATTAAGAAAAAAAAGTCAACTTGACCATCTTTTTTACATATTGTATTGCTCCTACTGTATCTGAAGGAGCAAAATGCAAGAGAAAAATGTCCCTCATAATTACCTCTTAGTAAACTAGTTTTTGCTGAATGAAGACAGAAAAGTTTGAAATGCAGAACTTGAAATAGGGCAAAGATAGTTCTGGAATTTGAAGGACGTGTACTCAACAAAGGGTGGATTTATTCAGCACCACTGAAGGAGCATTTCTATAAATTAACCCAAGGTCTACATCTCATAATTCACTTGACAGTTTATCAGCTCTGAAAATGAATTTAGGCAATTTAGATGAAGGATGGAGAGGGAGCATCAAAGCACTAAGAGGCAGCTCGGAAATATTCCTCGAGCTTATGCTTTTTGTGTTCTAAAGGTTAATGGTCCCCAATCATGCTTTCCACTGGACTTTATTAGTGTAAAAGCCAGCCTGTAAGATACTCTGTGTGCAGCATGAGAAAAGTAAACAGCATGAAGGGGACTTGTTTTCAAACTAGTTGATCCTGGCATGTTTGGCTAAGGGACAATGAGTTTATGACTCTTCAAAGCCACCCTGAAGAACAACCAGGACTATGGGGAAAATCAGATTGTAGATGAGACTTTGCTACTCTTTACTAGGTCCTGACAGTATCTCCACAAATTTATATTTGGAACAAGACTTTTCAAACATGCAGTAGATATGACCGTGTCTTTTAACCACTCCTTAATGATAACAAAATCTGGCACATGGTCACTTAAAATTAGTTAAAAGTATTCTCAAATGATAGGTCTGCTCTCTGTAGACATTTTTAGATTTGAAGTCAGAGACCACAAACATATCTCTTGTGAACTGAGGAGGTACAAGCAAAAAGAAGTCCCTCGTTGGCAATGTAGTTTTTTCACATACACAAAAAAAGTCAAGAAGAGGACTTCATTATTCTCATCTTTCCAGATGACAGATCTCACTTCTGTGAGATAAAATTCTGTCAGTAGAAGACAGGTTTACTAACTCTAAGTGAAGCTGCCAGAATGTTTCTGCTATCCTTTGTTTTTTTAGTTCCCCCCATGTTCCTCAAATAGGAAACACACACTGTATAGCCCAATAGAGTTGGAATAAGAGTAAGCAATATGACTTTGGTTGATACATATTTGGTTGATAAATACTCATGGTAATGATTTGTATTTTCCTGTTATATTTTTATTTCTGGATATCACAAAGTGGTGGTCTTCTTGCATATGCTTCTGCTCAGAATTTCACATAGTCAGGATAGTCTTAATTCTTGCACCAAATGGCTTTTTTAGTATTGCTGTGTCCTATTAAACTCCCTCATGTCATGCTGAGAGAGTGCATGAAATGATTCCTGGATGTGCTGTAGGTCAGAAGATGTAATACTGTAATCATATTGTCTTGTGAGTGTCACTGCATGTTTCTGCCACCCAAGTCATAAAAATTACTGCAAGCAATCTGTTTAGTTGTTCTTCCTGACCCAGAAGTTCTGTCTGGCTTTGGGGAAAAGTTCCTGTCATCATTTATGTGCAGAAAAGTGTAATGGAAGGAGCTGTTGCAAGCATCACCCATGATCACCTGATGCTTTGGTCTTCCAACTCCACTGAATTTATTGGGAAGAAACAGTCAAGGTGGACTGATAACCTTTAAAGGGAAGATTTATGCACCTTCACCTTGCAAGAACCTGCATTAAAGGACTGATGGAACAAAAGTAAACCTAAAGAGGAATGTGAACAAGTGAGAATTACACCTAAACTCACCACAAGTTTTTTTCATTGCAATAAAATGTTTTACATGGTCCCAAATGACTTTTACCTTTCTTCAGAAGGGCATATAATACTTCAGAGATCATGATATGCTCCTAGCTTTCAGCTCAGCTTCATGTATAAAACACAAAGAATGCCAAGGGAATGGCAGGTTTTCCATGTATTTCAGATATGTGAAAAAGTTTCTGTACCTTCATAGAATCAGAGAATCATAGAATGTTAGGGGTTGGAAGGGAGCTCTAGAGATCATCGAGTCTGACACCCCTGAAAGAGCACCTAGGGCAGGTCACACAAGAACACATCCAGGGGCGTTTTCAAAGCCCTAAACTTTTAAAAAATGTACCCAGCAATGGGGAAGTGTTGAATTATTTGATGTTAACCAGGGTATATATTTTAAACCAACACACACAGAAGCTTCCTGACAACAAAATGGACCAACAAACCAACTCTGTGAAGTAGCATTTAAAGTACAAACTCTATGAGGAGAGGCTGAGAGAGCTGGGGTTGTTTAGCCTGGAGAAGAGGAGGCTCAGGGGGGACCTCATTGCCGTCTACAACTACCCGAAGGGAGGTTGAAGCCAGGTGGGGGGTGGCCTCTTCTCCCAGGCAATCAGCAACAGAAGAAGGGGACACAGTCTCAAGTTGTGCTGGGGGAAGTAGAGGCTGGATGTTAGGAGGAAGTTCTTCACAGAGAGAGTGATTGGCATTGGAATGGGCTGCCCAGAGAGGTGGTGGAGGCACCGTCCCTGGAGGAGTTCAAGAAAAGACTGGATGAGGCACTTAGTGCCATGGTCTAGTTGACTGGCTAGGGCTGGGTGATAGGTTGGACTGGATGATCTTGGAGGTCTCTTCCAACCTGGTTGATTCTATGATTCTATATACATCTCCATTTTCCTTCTTGTAAAGTTAGAGGCCTGTCTTAGGTCCTTAAGCATGAATATCTAACTGGAGAGAAGGGCTGAATGCTTCTTCAGCTAAGTAATAAGCCTGCCACTTTTAAATTTTTAATTCAGTTAAATTTTCATCATCCTCTGATAATCTCCATAATGTCTTGTAATGAGAATTTTGACTGTATTTTTCAGACTTCATAGCCTAACTAAATACCAGTAATTTCACAGCAGACAACAAAGGTTATTGCTTGAGGATGTTTTTCTTCCCGCTGTAAAAACATGTTATGTAAATGATTAGAGAGAATTACAATGGTTCTATTTTCTTTAAAAATGAGAAGGAACATATTGAAGTAACACAAAATTGATGAAATGATTCATTTACTCTCCTACAACAGGATAAATAAAATTCAAAGAGATTGATACATACAACTTGTCACCAGTTAAAAGAGAACTGCAATTTTCTAACTTTATTAGAAAGAAAAACCTTCCTGCAATGCTTTTCTAGTACTAAAATAGTCCTTATCTTTCCACTTCTACAGAGAAACTGCTACTAGTTATGTAGATTTTATGTATGGCCCAAGGGAACCACTGTGATCAGCTAGTCTGACCTCCTCTATAATCTTTTCAACAAATTTTCCACCCTAGGAAATGTGTGCATAGAATTGCACAGAGTAGAATATAATTCTTTTTATTTTAAAGTTCCTTTCACACCCAAGGTATTTCAAAGCACTTTACATAGTAATAAATCAAAAGCTGGTAAAACAGGCAGTCTGTAGGAAAAAAAAATCCACCACTGCTCCAACAGATGACTAGCTTTTAGTGTTAAATTGGAAATTGTTACAAATCTCAGAGATAGATTCAGAACTTGAAAAAGGAGAGGTGAACTTCTTGGCCAATTGTAAAATTTAGCATTCATTTACCCTCTGATAGATGAGATTTGGGATGAGATTTAACAAGGCCAAGTGCAGGATTCTGCACTTTGGCCACAACAACCCCAAGCAGTGCTACAGACTGGGGACTGAGTGGCTGGAGAGCAGCCAGGACGAAAGGGACCTGGGGGTACTGATAGATAGTAGGCTGAAGATGAGGCAGCAGTGTGCCCAGGTGGCCAAGAGAGCCAATGGCATCCTGGCCTGCATCAGGAACAGTGTGGCCAGTAGGACAAGGGAGGTTATTCTTCCCCTGTACTCAGCACTGGTCAGGCCACACCTTGAGTCCTGTGTCCAGTTCTGGGCTCCTCAATTCAAGAGAGATGTTGAGGTGCTGGAATGTGTCCAGAGAAGGGCAACAAAGCTGGTGAGGGCCCTGGAACACAAACCCTATGAGGAGAGGCTGAGGGAGCTGGGCCTGTTTAGCCTGGAGAAGAGGAGGCTCAGGGGTGACCTCATTGCTGTCTACATCTACCTGAAGGGAGGCTGTAGCCAGATGGGGGTTGGTCTCTTCTCCCAGACAACCAGCAACAAAACAAGGGGACACAGTCTCAAGTTGTGCCAGAGTAGGTATAGGCTGGGTGTTAGGAGGAAGTTCTTGCCAGAGAGAGTGATTGGCATTGGAATGGGCTGCCCAGGGAGGTGGTGGAGGCACCGTCCCTGGGGGTCTTCAAGAAAAGACTGGATGAGGCACTTAGTGCCATGGTCTAGTTGACTGGCTAGGGCTGGGTGATAGGTTGGACTGGATGATCTTGGAGGTCTCTTCCAACCTGGTTGATTCTATGATTCTATGATTCAAGATTTTAAAGCCTTGTAGCAAACACATGTAATACATATTTTCCTGTAATTTGACTTGTTAGAATACTCCATACTTTGTACAGAATGCTCTAAGTTTTATTTTAGTGACTGAAAGAGGAGAAATTTTAATTTTTCAATACAGCAAAGAGTGTTAGTGCACACTGGGATAATCAAACAGGAATAAAAGAGCAAAGCTTTTGAAGTTTAACTTCAAGTCAGCTATCTTATGCAAAAGTCTCACCCAAACTCTTCACATCTTAATTTAGAAATATCATAGGTGCTGAACTTTAACGGGAGGATAACAGGCTGAGCGTGAGCCAGCAACATGCCCTCATGGCCAAGAAGGCAAATGGCATCCTGAGACAGAAAAGTGTGACTAGTGGGTTCAGGAGGGTTCTCCACCTCCTTCACTCAGCCCTAGTGAGTCCTCATCTGAAATACCATGCCCACTTTTGGGCTCCCCAGTTCAAGGAGGAGGAGGAACTACTGGAAAGAGATGAGGGAAGAGCTGCTAAGAGGATTAGGGGACTGGAATATCTACCTTACGAAGAAAGAGTCAGAGAGCTGGGGCTGTTTAGACTAGAAAAGAGGAGACTGAGAAGGGACCTCACCAATGCTTATAAATACTTAAAGAGAGACTGTCAGGAGGATAGAGTCAGGCTCTTCTCAATGGTGTCCAGTGACAGAATAAGGTGCAATGAACACAACCTGGAACACAGACAGTTCCACAGAAACATAACAAAAACATTCTTCAATTTGAGAGGGGCAAAGCACTGGAGCAGACTGCCCATAGAGGCTGTGGAGTCTCATTCTCCACAGGCATTCAAAACCTGCCTGCAATCAATCTATTACTGTCTGAACACTTTCTAAATATGTAAGTTTTTCCAATCAGACTGTATCTTTTACATTTGCCATGAAACTTCTTTTCTATTAGACTAGCAAAATTTAAGATGTTTTCCAAGTAACTCCAACTGACAGTTATCATAGAACTCAAACAATGCTGTGGCATAAAAAAGTCTTCTAGTTTGTTTCAGCAGCTTACAAACTTCAGTAAGTTGCTTTTCCTTTCCATGATAAAGACAGATTGGGAAAGCAAAGGCACATATATATATATATGTTTAACTTTATGCAAATAGTTAATTTCAACAATTTCAAAAGGGTCAACCATCTCCTAACCTCGGCAGATATACAACCTAGGGTAAGGATATAGTTTTGAACCAATATAGTAAAATCCAAAAACTTAACTGCATTATTGTATTTAGTATTTCATTGCTCACAGATATGTTTAGGAGTGTTATGTCTATCCCCAAACCTTCTGGTTTCGGAAATGTAGCCTAAACAATTTCAGTTGCCCCCTTCTATAAAAGACAAGAGTTTTAAATTGCCCCCCAAATCTCCAGTCCTTTACAAACATGATGAACTGTTGCTTAGATTGAGTGAACTAGGTCAGATAGGTGACTGCTCTGCTGGCAGGTTTCTCACCACTGCTGAATTTTCATGAAGAAGCAAGGCAAGATAAAAAGAAAGCAAGAATGGAAGGCAGGTTAAAAAGAATGAAAGAACAAAAGAAAAAGGGCAGGAAGGATAAAACAGAGGTTTTCATTGATAGAGCTTAAGCTGTGAATTTCAGAAAGTTCATGCTCTAACACACAGCACTGAATTTGTTGTCTGCAATTTTCAGTCCAAGACTTTGCACATGAAAGCTAAAAGGCACAAAGTTTAAAACAACTTGTAAATACACATTTCATAGAATAATGATGGAATTACTTAGATAGGAAGGGACCTCAGAGATCAGCTACTCCAACCTCCCTGCCACGAAGGTCTCATGGGCAGGGACTCTTCTCAACTAGACTCAGCTGCTGAAGGCCTCACCCAATCTGGCCTTTAAGACCCCCAGAGAAGAGGTACCCATAACCTCCCTGAGCAACCTGTTCCAGGTGAAATAAATACCTATGATGTTTCAGATTAGAACATGGTGAAGTGTTCTGGCATACATATTAACACTTGGTAAGTGAAGTCATCAAAAGTAACAGCGCAGCAGCAGTTGAGAAGAGTATACCATAACCATCTTCTCTTTGGACTAATTAGAACATATCTGTTTAATAACCACATTATTAACTACACAGGAATATTTAACATATATATTTTATACAGTCTTTTATTTATACATTACTTGGTGACACTCTTGTGATACAAAGTAGACTACCCAAAATAGAGCTAAACAATGTGTAAAATATTAGCTCTTATTTAATGGACCCAAAGATATTTTGTAGGGGTGCTATGTAGATGCTGTAAATAAATCCCCCCTAAAACGATGAAAGTCAAGAACTGGAAAACTAGCTATGCAAAGAAAAACTGAACATTCACAGGAATGTCTGATGGCTCTCAAGAAATGAAGAACGTTGCTGTGGGCATTTTTATCCTCCTCATCTGTCAAATTCACCAAGTATGTCTAATCAGATCTCTCTGCTTTCTGATGGTAGAGTGGCTCTATAATGTTTGAATAAATAGATGTCATTGAGATGTCCTGACTAGTCTTTTCATCTAACTGAACCATTTTTCTCATGAGACCTCTATCATCTGGCCATATAAATTATTGCTATCATATTATGCTATCAGATCAGTGGGCACAGGTAGTTTGACAGCAGTAACGAGTTACATACCCACAGTTCTGAAAACTCAGGAGAATTCCTATCCTAAGTGAGCCAAAGAAAAGGTCAGTTTACATACTCTGTCACACTGCTCTGCAAGAAGTGTATAGCACAGAATAACTAAAGGCCAACTCCTTCACTCATTAAACACAGAGCACTAGTGGTGCTGCAAATTCCACAGTTGAAAATACATATTTATGGATTTTTTTTCTTTGGTATTTATTTCCTAAGCACCACCTTGTCGATAGGAGCACTGAACTATTTCTTACAATTTTCCTCTAAGCCCTTACTATTTAAATTTAATAGGCCCTTACTTTGGCAGAAACAGATTCTATGTTCACTAGACCACCAGCATAATTCCTGGAGAGTTGAAGACACAGAATTCTCAGGGACAGAGAACATGCTGATATGCAGACAAAGATACATGTCCCAGTATATTTTTCATTCTATAAATCTATGCTTTTGAAAAGGTGCACTACTTCTCCAGTATTTAAAGAATCTCTCTGAAGAATAATAATTTGGGTCACACCATACATCAGAGGAAAAGCGCTGGGATTTTCTTATTTTGAAAACACAAAGAAAAGGCTGGTTACATATTCTTCTATTCTCTGTTGGAGTGGGTCCAGAGGAGGGCCACAAAGATGATCCAAGGGCTGGAACACCTCTGCTGTTAGGACAGGCTGAGAGAGCTGGGGTTGTTCAGCCTAGAGAAGAGAAGGCTCCAGTGGAACCTTAGAGCTGCCTTCCAATACCAGAAGACATCCTACAGGAAGGTCAAAGAGGGACTTTTCATATGGCTATCTAGAGACAGGACAAGGGGGGTGGTTTGAAGCTGAAGGAGAGTAAATTTAGACTGGATCTTGGTAAGAATCACAGAACCATGGAATGCTGGGGGTTGGAAGGGACCTCCAGAGATCATTGAGTCCAGTTCTTCAGTATGAGGGTGGTGAGACAATGGAAAATAGGCTTGCCCAGGGAAGTTGTGATGTCTCCTTCCTGGGAATGTCCAAGACGAGGTTCATTGAGACCTTAAGCAGCTGAGTGTTGTTGAGAGGCATCCCTGCTCATGGTGGGGAGGTTGGAGCAGATCATCTCTAGGGTCCCTTCCAACTTAAATCATTCTACAGTTCATTCATAAAGGGACCATTACCTCCCAAGCAGTAAATTACTTTATGGCACCACTGACAGCAGCTCTGACTGTGCTAGAAAGTATCGATGCATGATACCGAACAATTTCTACTTCATTTGGTGTTTTTCAAACCATTACAGAGCAGAGTGACAGATGGAAATAATCCAGTGGTAAAATGAGGGGAAAAAATGTTTGCATGTACATTCCCAGCAGAGCTGATAAGGAGTAAATACTGCACAATGACATGGGGACCTGGGGAGGCCTTTGCAGGAGCTGTTTCACTGTATTTGGGTCTAAGGCACAGAACTGCAGAATGTTAGGGTTTGGAATGGACCTTGAAAGATCATCCAGCCCACCCTCCCTGCCACAGCAGGATCACCTAGGACAGGTCACACAGGAACACATCCAGGTGGGTTTTGAAAATCTGCAGAGGAGACTCCACAACCTCTCTGGGCAGCCTGTTCCTATGCTCTGTCATCTTCACTGATAAAGACCCTAGCCCAGTTTACTAGATCTTCTATTTTCGCAACAACCCCCACCTCCCCAAAGGCTGTGAAATACTTTTGTAGTTAACACCACAGAAAGACATTCAGAGCCTAGTGCTATCAAAATAACTTTCTAGTAAATGGCTTGAGCAGCAGTTTGAAAATCAGACTGCGAAAAACAAGTGTTTCAAAATCCTGTAAGAATAGCCTTGTTTTGAAATCCACAACTTATCATGGAAACCTGTATTCAGTGTCCTCTCCACAGGTTTTTGAAAAGGGAAAATGTCACTATAAACTGACCTTTTCCTGAAGCATTTGCTAAAACTTTACAAATGTCAAAACAGCAGTTCAGAATGAAGACAGCATCATCACAAAGAAAAACTCCAAGGGTAGCTGTGCATGTAATTTAACAAAGCAACTGAAGGTATAAATTCTGGTTTCCTCTTCTTTTAATATCCCTTCAAACTCACAGTTTTCCAATTGTATATGAATGTAAAATGTAGCCAAAACACTTTTCCCACTTGCAGTCTTCAACAGCTTTCCTAGCACTATCTGCTGTTCAAAATAATAATGAGAAAAGCAAGCTTAGAAGATTTAATTGCCATTGAATAATATGCAGCATGAAGTAACATGGTGAAATTTCAGGACAATCAGACATTAGAACACATTTGTCCAGGGTTTCTTTTTCTTTTTAAAAATATTTTCTTGTAAAACCTTTAGCCTTTTGTGTCACAGTCAGTATTAATACATTTCTCTGTCACCACAGTAAATGAATCTTCATTTTGTTTTTGAATGGGTATTCAGCGTGCATTAGGAAGACCTGTCAGTTTAAGTAGAAGGCTGAGAGAAACAAAAATGTGTAGAAGTGCTACATAATTTTTTATTCAATCTTGTTTTCTCAAAGCTGCATGACCCTAAGATGATGACTAAGATTACAGGTTTCATATATTTAACTATCAAAATGTCAGAGAGCTAGAATGGAGAGCAATATAACTGTATTTGAACCTCACAGAAATGTCATTGCCTTTGGGATTACTGAGGAACTTGGAAAAAGAACTGTCAGGAGAGATTCTTAGAAATGTCTCTGATTGAATGAATCAAACAAAAGGACGAAAAAAAATTTCTCAGTGTTAATCTTAACCTCATTCCTCTGGATACTTGTCCATCTCCTGCCTTTCATATTCGCTGTCACATGCAAGAGCCTCACCAGACATTGCAATCCTGTGTTCTTCTGTGTTATTAGAGAAAATAAAGCCCCACCACCTTGCTCCTGAAGGCCTCTAAAATGACTGTACTTAATCAATTCACTTAAGATGCAAGAAGCAACAATGTGAATGAATGAAAGCCAAGCAACCAGAAAATAACAGTGACTGAAGCTTGCAGGGCTAACAGCACAGCAGCCTCAGAATCGCTAAGTAAAAGCACATATATGCAAATCTTTTTGTGCAGGGAGGTTGAGGAAGTTACTATTTAAGACCATTTATTCCAATATTGTCCCAAAATATCAATTTACTACAGAGATGTAACTAAACTAGTAAAGTAAACCATCAGATACCTAGAATTATGATGATTCTTCTAGGTTCCTTTCAACTTGAACTATTCTATGATCTCTTTAACATGAGGGTGGTGGAACACTGGAACAGGCTGCCCAGGGAGATAGTTGAGGCCCCATGCCTGGAGATACTGCAAATCAGGATGGCTAAGGCTCTGAGCAACTTGCTCTAGTGGAGGATGTCCCTGCTGACTGCCAGAGGCTGGACTGTGTAGTGGTTTGGGAATTACCTGTCGCCCTCTCCCCTCCAAGTTAGTAATTCACCCAGACTAGACTCAGTCGTCTGGAAGTGAAGGAATGATGCTTTACATTTACAGCTTAGCACAATTTACAACCATACATGTACACAATATACACAGGTATTTACAGTTATATGCAAATAAAAAGTAATACAGAAATACAAAATCCCTCCTGAAACAGTCAGACTGCCCACGAGGCTCCCAAACCAACCTGCCTTGCCACTCCTCCCTTCTTTCTCCTCCAGAAATAACCAGATCTATCTCCGTGTAGCTCACAGACCTATCTCATGATAGATCTGCAGAGATTTGAAGTGAGATGTCAAAAAAGATGACAAGGAGGTTAGAAGAAAAGGTTAGATCAGGTTACATAGATCTCATGCAGAGAGGCTAAGCAAGATGTATCCAGACACATAGACTGTCAGAGACAAAGACGTGGGAACTAAGTGAGAAGTGAGCGCCTTATCTATACTTGCATCACTCAAGAATGAGTGATACAGGCCACTGTTATTTTCTTCTCACAGCCAAGGATTTCATTTCTCGCATTAAAATATTCCACTTAGCCTCAAACTAGCACAGACTGGATGACCTTTGGAGGTTCCTTCCAACCAAAACCATTCTATGAGTCTATGATATTTCACTTTATCAGTAGAATCATAGAATCATAGAATCAACCAGGTTGGAAGAGACCTCCAAGACATCCAGTCCAACCTAGCACCCAGCCCTATCCAGTAAACTAGACCATGGCACTAAGTGCCTCATCCAGGCTTTTCTTGAACACCTCCAGGGAAGGTGCCTCCACCACCTCCCTGGGCAGCCCATTCCAATGGCAAATCACTCTCTCTGTGAAGAACTTCCTCCTAATATCCAGCCTATACCTACCCTGGCACAACTTGAGACTGTGTCCCCTTGTTCTATTGCTGGTTGCCTGGGAGTACTGAGCTTTTAGGTCTCCTGGGGGTAAAAATAGGTATAAATGAAGATTGTACAATTTCTGGACACATAAGTTTGACTGCTTTTTTCTTTTTCTAATAATTCTAATAATGAAAATACTTTCTACAAAATATTTACACATCTCATAATTTTCATGGTCCAGCCTTTCATTTGGGTTTAGTGCTTTAGACTAAATTACTGACCTGCAAAGTTCCTGAAGTTGCTGATTTGAAAGAATGCTGAATAAAGCCAAATATGACCTCAAAGTTAATGGAGATCATGAAATAAAATAATTTCTTGCTATGGAAATTTAGAGGGTAGGTTGATCAAATCCAGAATAATGGGGACTGATAAATCTTTACAGTTTAACATAAAGATATCCAAGCTGGTAAATGAATGCATTCTATTGGAAATATATTTTACACGGAAGTATGAGGCACTGCAAATCTGTAGAGAGTCAGACTGAGTTGGATAATCAAGAAACACACTGAATGTCATATCCTACTTGAAGAATTATGCCTGCTGCACAGCTTTATGGCTGTCTAGAAGTCATTAAAGTGCATTTAGCTGGAAGTGAAACAATATTTTCCTATGTTGAAATGTGGCAGTTTTGAGTGTGGGACAGAAGACAATTTAGGAACCTCTGAAACACTTGGCATGATGGCAGTGATCCAGCGTCCCTCAAGCACCAGCCAATGTTTTACTTTTCTCTTCCATTTAACTAGGGGAAGTGCTCAGATGAGCTGTTGTAAACCCTGGTTCTGCAACAGCTGGATTTGCAGGGTCTTGGCTCCTAGGAAGCTCACCTGTTCTCTGCAATGCTTTGTCCCTTTAATTTATGCATTATAAGGCATTTCCTCTGCCTTGTAAATAAAGTGGGAGTTTGTTTCCATAGAAACCACAAAAAACCTGGAGCTGTTCCTGTTTCCACTACTGTGAGGCCCTGGCTGTTTTCTCAGGAATATATAAAAATCCCAAATCATGCCCTCTGTGGAGGTGATGCAAGACCTGTACTAGCCTAGATCGTGTCTAATTCTCTTAACTTTTACTGGATCACAAACTGATCCTGCTCTTCCTGTGTTCATTGGGATGTATGCCACAAATTCTATATTTCATAATTACAATTATTACCACATCACCATTATACAGCTTTTGGCTACAGATAATATTTTAATATCATTGCATTTTATGCAAAACTGGAACCTTTCACATTATTTCTTTGGCAAAGTAATGAAACTATTCAATAACACCAAAATTCAGCACCAAAAAAATAGGGTCTCATTTAAAAAGTGTCTCACATAGAAGCTGACCTAAATAGAAGGAACAATAGTTTTTATATCATGGTTTGCTTTTCTCTTCCCTCTCTCTGCACATACAACACATACGAAATATTAACTGCTGTTTGCTCTTGATTCTGTCTTCTGCTTTCCTATATGCATTCAACAGGCATACATCTTGCTTTATACCACACATAAAATCATTTGCACAACTGGGTAATAGTCTGACAGTAGTCTTCATAGAATCATAGAATCATTCAGGTTGGAAAAGACCCTTGAGATCATCAGGTCCAGTCCTACTTAACCACTAAACCATATCACTAAGTGCCACGTCTTTAAATACCTCCAAGTATAGTAACTTCACCACCTCCCTGAACAGTCTGTTCCAATGCCTGACAACTCTTTCAGGGAAAAATGTTTCCTAATGTCCAGCCTGAACCTCCTTTGGTGCAGTTTGAGGCTGTTACCTCTTGTTCTATCACTAATTACTTGTGAGAAGAGACCAGTACTTACATCTCTCTACTGTCTTTTCAGGTAGTTGTAGAGGATGATAGCCTCCCCTCAGTCTCCTCTTCCTCAAACTAAACTGTCCCAGTTCCCTCTTAATCAGACTCATTCTCTAGGCCCCTCGCCAGCTTAGTTGCTCTTTGCACCCACTCCAGCAACTCAATGCACCTCTTGTATTGAGGTGCCCAGGACTGAGCACATCACTCACGGTGTGAAACCACGGAACTTACAAACGCAAGTAGTCTGTGTCTTCCTCAACAAGAGGCATCTCAAGAAGTATATAAAAAAGAAACAAGGGCCATCCTTAAGACTTTGGATATGGCATATTACAGGACAACTTGCAAGTTATTCTGTGATTTTCACTCAGTAGCTGTTGTGATAACGAGCATTAAGCTTGTACTCGAAAGGTGCTAATGGTGCATCATTCCTGATCACACACCTTTCTATGGTAACTATTCTGGTATTTTTTATATCATTCTCCCTTTATTTTTTTTAAATGTATTTTCCTTGCAATCAATATTCATTCATTTCTACTCACTGGTACAATAACTTATCTGAATTCATTACTGCTGAATTCATGTTCTGTTGAGATCTGTTTTCCTCAGAGTTTACGCTATTACGCAGCTGAGTGGTTTCATTGACTTTAGAGGGCAAAAAGAGTACTGATGATTAATCAGTACTCAACATAAATCCCAGGTGCAGAAAACCACCCCACTTATCCTTATTTTCTGCATTGTCCCCTTTTACAAGAGGGGAAAAAAAGTCTTGAACTATTATGAGCTGGCTGTGTTATGCTCTTTACAGAGGGAAAAAAAAAGAGATAAAAGAAAAAAGGATAGTCTGAAATAAAAAAGCAGGTCACATCTCAACAACTCTAAGCCTCAGAACTTGAACTGAGACTCAGGGATAGAAATGGGATGCAGAGAAAAAAAATCTGCTCTTCTTAGGGCTCAACTGAAGAGGATACTCAAATCAAAATCTTATTGTTGCTTCATATGTTTTCCAAGTCACTGTACAAGACTAGCCTTGACTAAGCTGTAAATCTTGGCAAATGAGAGGCTTCTCAGAGATATTCCTGGTCACACAATTAGCTGACCTAAGGGCCTTCATGAAATACAAAAAAATCTCAAGACTTCACATATCATCTATAGAACAAAAAATAAAGTTGGCATCATCTTCAGAAGATTCCTTAACTAGACAGAAGCACAATAGATACAAAATCCAGCTGCCTACCAGGGTTACACAGCTTTTACTTTCAAACATCACATCAAGAAAAGAAAACAAAAATACTCTGCTCCAGAAAGCACAGAACACTCTGTGTGCTATGATTTGACCCTTAATGGTTAATTTAGGATAATCCTCTCAAAAGCATACAAAGCTCCACTTCTTTCAAAGGTAGAGTAGGAATTTAGGTCCTGCTGTCAATTATTTCATCACAGTGCTTCAATTACAAAGAAGGAATTGAGCTTGCAACATCTAAGACATTTATAATAATGTAGTTTGTAAGTGTATCATGATGATTATAACATCCATATGCAAATGCTTCCACATAGCAAGTACTATTCACAGGAATAAGCAAAGTGATCAAATCACAAACAGAAGTAGCAATGAAATACTGAAAAAAAAAAATCACAAGAAGAATTTCCAGTGCATTTTTTTCTGTATATAGGAAATGTCAGACAGTCTTGTTTTGGTTTGGTTTTTCTTTTAAGTTAGTTTATTTGTTTAGGGTTGTTCATATCATAGAATCATAGAATCAACCAGGTTGGAAGAGACCTCCAAGATCATCCAGTACTACCTAGCACCCAGCCCTATCCAGTCAACTAGACCATGGCACTGAGTGCCTCATCCAGGCTTTTCTTGAACACCCCCAGGGACGGTGCCTCCACCACCTCCCTGGGCAGCCCATTCCAATGGGAAATCATTTTGTTTTGGTTTTTGTTTGGTTTGGTTTTTTATTTTCTTCAAATATCTTCTCAGTTGTCTTCATTTGATCTGTCTTCAATGAACTCCTCCTCATAGTTATATAAGCTTACAGCATGCCAGTGTTTCAGTTCTGAGATAATCCTCTAATCTCTACTGACAGTCACTGGAATAAATATATTTTAATAAGCAGATCCTAAAGTGACTGGTGCTTGTATCAGGCACCACATCATAGGTGTTGGAATTTCTCTGGGATGAATTTCACTCTGTAATTTATGGCTGTATTGTGACAAGCATTAAGATCATAAGAATGTAATTGAGGACACAGACGTAGGAATGGGAAGAAGACATACCTTCAACTTCTCAGTTTGCTCCTTTGTGGTCTTGGCCAGTTACAAAATTGCTTTGAGTGAGGTTTGGCTTCACTAATCATCTTCCCTGTAGATATCTCAGCTACTTATCCAGACTCTCTTGTGCAGTTAATAGAATGAGATGATTCACACTCTCGACACCTATTTCTCTCCAAGGGTTACAACAGGAGTCTAGCAACTAGGTGGAATGTAAAATTTGCATCAGAAATACATAAAGGTGGGTGAGAAGAATCTTGTTCTGCGTTACACACCTGGCTAGACTAGACACACTGGATATAAAAGAGTTTCTATTAGATTTGAATATGAAAGCAAACCTTAAAAGTCACTTGAAAACACACCAGGGCAAAAAAAATTCTCCTGCTCTGCTCTGGTGAGACCCAGCACTGCATCCAGTTCTGGTGTCCCCAGGGAACAAGGGACATAGAGCTGCTGGAGTGGGTCCAGAGGAGGGCCACAAAGATGATCAGAGGGCTAGAGCTCCTCTGCTGGGGTGACAGGCTGAGAGAGTTGGGGCTGTTCAGCCTGCAAGAAAGAAGGCACTGAGGAGACAAGATAATATGATAATGGGATCATGTAAGTTTTGCGTAAGACATTTTATACAGTACTGTCTTGTAAAGATGCTGACCAACCTCAAAATGCAATGAAATAGAACCCCTGTACTGCATCATCACAATGAGGCTGAAAATAATAAAATATTAGGGTCAGAAATTCAACTTTCAAATATTTTATATTAATGTTTTTGTTTCCTTCCAAAGCATGAGTGTCCTCCACAAAGTCAGCATATGCACGTCTAGAAAATTCACTATGTATTTATTATCTTTCAGCAAGCAAACATTTGGGAGCAAACAGACTGGCAAACAGCTAAAGTGAATGCAATAATAGCTATTTTTAAAAGCATCCTTTTGACCTTCATGATTCATTGATCAAAGGCTGATTTTTTTTTTTCCTTCTTGTTTCATATATAGCAAATCTGTACACTTTGTTGGACTGGTTAGCAGAGGTTAAGGATTACTGATTTTTTTTCTCATCTGTAACCTTATTTCACATGGAAAAAAAAAGAGAAAAGATAGCACTAATGTTTGAAAACATACTTAACAACTGCTAGAGCTTCTGAAATATCATGAAATATGTTCCTCATCAACGGTACTTGCAAGATTCCTAGACCCATTGATCCATGGAGCTCTGGAAGCTTTATGGATTTTATGTACAAAAGGATTTGAAGGCAGCAGATATGCACTCTGGATTTTCTACTTGAGGAGGTACATTGCTCAAGGCATCATAAGCACTACAAAATGATCTTGTTGTTTAAGTGCGTCTTGCTGGCTCAGTTTTCATAGGGGAATATTCATAGGAGGAAGTGAAGATTAAGCATTGCTGGGAATGGGTGCCAAAGAGCAAGAGCTGCTTCTGAGCAACTGGTTGGAACAACCAGTCAAAACCCTCTGAATGAGGTGAGTAAACCAAAGGTCAAACTGTGACCTAATCAGGAAATTATCTCAGTCATATTTCTATAGTACAATCACAAAGGTTTACAAGCCATGCCGGACAGGCACTTGCTTTTTGCCTCTTTCTGCACTTCAGAAAGACAGGAATTGTGGATGCCCTATCTGTTCAGCATGTCAGCTATCTTCTGATGCAATTTCCAGTCAATATTACCTTACAAATATAAATGTAGAAAGCTACACCACTCCAAGTTAGTAATCATATATTTAATATAAAACTATGATTTGATCAATACACTGGATTTCATTTCAGCTTCAGTGACAAAAGAAATGACTTCAGAAAATGAGCCAACAGTGTGCCCAGGTGGCCAAGAGAGCCAGTGGCATCCTGGCCTGCATCAGGAATGGTGTGGCCAGAAGGAGCAGGGAGGTCATTCTGCCCCTGTACTCTGCACTGGTTAGACTACACCTTGAGTACTGTGTTCAGTTCTGGGCACCCACTTTAGGAGGGACACTGAGATGCTTGAGCGTGTCCAGAGAAGGGCGACGAGGCTGGGGAGAGGCCTTGAGCACAGCCCTACGAGGAGAGGCTGAGGGAGCTGGGATTGTTTAGCCTGGAGAAGAGGAGGCTCAGGGGTGACCTTAGTGCTGTCTACAACTAACTGAGGGGAGGTTGTGGCCAGGAGGAGGTTGCTCTCTTCTCTCAGGTGGCCAGCACCAGAACGAGAGGACACAGCCTCAAGCTATGCCAGGGGAAATTTAGGCTCGAGGTGAGGAGAAAGTTCTTCACTGAGAGAGTCATTGGACACTGGAATGGGCTGCCCGGGGAGGTGGTGGAGTTGCCGTCCCTGGAGCTGTTCAAGGCAGGATTGGATGTGGCACTTGGTGCCATGGTCTAGCCTTGAGCTCTGTGGTAAAGGGTTGGACTTGATGATCTGTGAGGTCTCTTCCAACCTTGCTGATACTGTGATACTCTGACTTGCTAAAAGTAGCAGCGGTAAAAAAGCCTATTGCATATTTTCCAGTAGACCAGATTCAGCCATCCCACTGTCTGTACCACTGGGATCAATTTCCTATTAGGTATAGTATAATCTATTAATTAGTGGCATTGCAAATAACTCAAGCTAGTAATAATTTTTAAAACACCTCAACGCTTTCTTCACAGAAAGCATATTGATGTACTGACAAAACCCCATTAAGGAAATCATTGGTTCCAGTGCTAGCACAGTATATCACAGAAGTAATAACCAGAAAAAACAAATCTATTATTTAGTGTCTGCCCTTTTATGTCCCTACTGTCACACACATTTCCACTGGAAATATAAACACCAGCTCTGCTTTCTACGTGAAGAACATAAAATGCTCCACGTACAGGAGAAACCCTGTAGACTGGCTGAACTGTAAGCAACAATATGAAATCTTTAATACAAATCCATAAATCAATGTGCAAAGTTTCACCTGGTTGCTTATCATTAGTTCCCACTTAAATGGAAATGTGCTTTTAAATAATTTAACAGAGATCAAATTACCTTCCTGTCTTGTACATGTGGCCCTCTGCACACTTCCTTTAATATTGTATGATGCGCCTTGCATTTACTTTAGAAAAGTAGGCATTCCATCACTTGGAGTAACACAGTAACAATCCAAACCAATTTGTAACATGCTAAATGAGTAATATTTTAGATGCCAGCAGCAGCAGGAAAAATAGAGCATGAACTGGCAGTCTGTTTGCACAGACTCACCTTTCACTGCGTACCCAGGAAAGTGTTTACCACAGAAAATGTGAAACCATCCTATGCAAATGGTGGGAATGGAGGAGGCTCAGGGGTGATCTTATTACTGTCTACAACTACCTGAAGGGGCATTGTAGCCAGGTGGGGGGTGGCCTCTTCTCCCAGGCAACCAGCAACAGAACAAGGGGACACAGTCTCAAGTTGTGCCAGGGTAGGTATAGGGTGGATATTAGGAAGAAGTTCTTCACAGAGAGAGTGATTTCCCATTGGAATGGGCTGCCCAGGGAGGTGGTGGAGGCACCGTCCCTGGGGGTCTTCAAGAACAGACTGGATGAGGCACTTAGTGCCATGGTCTAGTTGACTGGATAGGGCTGGGTGCTAGGTTGGACTGGATGATCTTGGAGGTCTCTTCCAACCTGGTTGATTCTATGATTCTATGAAAAAGGCAAATGTTCTCTAGAAAATGCAATCTTGCATCACTACAGCACTGCTCCCACAAAGAATAATCCATTCATGAACAGATCATGAAAATAAGTCTTTATACCTTCTCTGGTATAGTGTTTTCCTTTCTTCCTGCTCACTATACACTGCCTTCTTTTCTCTGTCAATACCAGTTAGAATTGACACTGCACTACATCTTGTAGGAGGCACTGAATTCAATATGAGATGAAACCCTTTTCTTGCAGAACAAACCTGCTTATTTGAACAAAAAGATGCTATGGGAATGTTTGGTGCTTTTTAATTGCCTCTAGACATAGATCAGAAAAACAAAGAGGAGAAAAAACTCCAGCAAAAACTGTCCTGAAACAAACAATAAAAATAGATACACAACACAGTGTACCAAGGCTCTATAACTATTAACATTTAGCACTGGCATCTAGAGATACATCAAGATTGGTGCTTTAAAATTTAGGTGACTAAATATGCATTTCCAGTTTTCTATTTTGAAACTGTTGTTTTTTTTTCTAAACAAAGCAAGGTATCCTGCTTTACTGTCTTGAATAGTCAAAGAATAGAAAACACAACCCGAATGGAAGACAACATGGCACAAGCTTGCTGAAAAAGGGTCCCCTTCTTAATGTCCTTTGTGCAGCTGATTTAGACGTGTAAATGAAATGTCTGGCGCTGGTGCAAACATTCAGGAAGCCTAACTGATGTTCTGGAGTCTGACACCACTGCAGAATTCTGATAAAGGACTCCAGTGACACTGAGGAATCTGTCTCTCCCCACTGATTGTAGACACATTTAAATGAAGATTTAGTGCATGTAACACATTAATGAAGTATAGACTGCAACCAGCGCTGGAGCCTTCAACACCGGAACGAGATGGACCTGTTGGCGTGGGTCCAGAGGAGGACCACAGAAACAATGAGGGGGCTGGAGCATCTCTGCTATGAGGACAGGCTGAGGGAGCTGAGTTTGTTCAGCCTGGAGAAGACATGGCTCCAGTACCTGAAGGGGGCTTACAAGAAAACTGCAGCAGAGTGTTTACGAAGGCCTGCAGTGATAGGATCAGGGGCAATGATCTGAAACTAGAGATTGGGAGATTTAGAATGGATGTTAGGAACGAGTTTTTTAGCGTGAGGGTGGTAGATCACTCCTTGCCCACGGAGGTAGTTGAGGCCCCATCCCTGGAGATATTCAAGGTGAGGCTCAACAAGGCTCTGAGCAGCCTGCTCTAGTGGAGGATATCCCTGCTGACTGCAGGGGACCTGGACTAGTTGACCTTTGGAGGTCCCTTCCAACCCAAGCCATTTTATGTTTCATGAAAAAGGAAGATTAGCCAAATAATAGGTCATTTTTAATTCTAGAGAAGCACATAAGCAGAGGAAACTGTACTGTGCTTCAGCAGGCATGCTGAAACATTTGCCAAGTCCACAGCAGATGCACTTAGACTTTTGCTCTCTTTCACAGCTGCTCACGAAGTCTGAAATGCTGCCACTGGAAATACTAATGCATGAGATGTTCAGGAATGCATGTTCTTTCCATGAGAATAAATATTCCCTAAAACCATATTCAATCCATTTTCATGTGAGGTCTTCACACTGCATACACTATGAAAAAGCTTTAAAATTCTTCAGTGATGTCAGCAGGTTTTGCATTTTTAACATGCTTCTTTATCTTTTACAGAAGCCCACAGAACACCTCAACTTGTAGAAATAACAAGATGTCTCCAAACAGCGTAGGAGCAGAACTAAAGCTAGTTGATCAAGGTAGACTTGGGAAGGATCTTAAGTTCAAGTTTCAACAAAGAAACGTTACATCTATTTCATGCACCTGCTGACTTTTAATGGTTCAGAGGAAACTAAAGCTCTGAGGAAGCTATTTAGTGATCAACCTACATGGTGACATTTTATCTCTAAGGACAACCAAAAAGAGGAAAGCAGTAAATGACAGAATGACTGAGTGAAGGCATCAAACTTTAAAGTGTATGAAACAGTGATACAACAAATGAAAGTATGTTCAGGAGACTAAAGGTTAAAAAAAAAAAGGCAAGTAACTTCTTTTTCAAGACCTTCCAAAGAAAAGCAAGTTTCATACTCTTTTTTGGCATCTGCTGTGTCTTAGGGTTATAAACTATTTCCTTCTCCTCCAAAGGATGTGTGCCAATTATTTGAAGAGTCAACACCATCTACCATTATGTCACATCATTATGACAAATAACAAAATTATGAATAAAAAATGCAAGGCACGATTTGTGGTTTTAAATTCTTGCCGAATTTCCACTAAATATCTAATTGAACATGATCTGTAATGCTTCTGAACTATTGGAACTGTGTCGTTGGCACTGAGAATCCATCCCTTAAATCGTGAACTGTTATCACAGGAGACAAAGGGGAAGGGTATAAAGCAACAGGTATAAATGTATTACGTAATAAATGGGAGATGCAAAGTAAGGACTTTGCTTTACACATGACACAAGACATAAATTAATCGCACACTTCCAGGGCTTGTGTCTGTGACGCTACCCTATTCTGCAGAGCCAGGTCTCCTGCCATACACTGTATTAGAGTTCCCTCTACTGGCTGAGTTACTGAAGGTGTTCCTTAAGGATTTGTGAAGTAAACTTGAACTTCTAATCACTCTCCTTACTGACTTGAACTTCTTACATTAAAAAAAGGAAAGCCTTCTTTTGGTGACATATTGAACCAGAAGACCAATCCACATGTACACAGCAACAGACTTCTCTGGTCAATTGTCTCAGAAAGAATGCATTGTTCGGCACACTAATAATGCAGTGCTCAATGCAAGAACTACTGACCAGGGAATGCATTGATTCCATAATCTGAAGGCCTCAGGAAGACGTGAGGATTTGCAATAGAGATGGCATTTTAATGTCATTGATACATAGATTGCATATGCATAGATGATTGCTTAGTTAACAGATTAGAAGTTGTATTGAGTCTAGTTATTGCACGGCAATTCATTGAGGATTCAAAACCTGACTCCCATGAAGAACTTTTAAAGTTTAATTAGGATTAGTCAAGACCTTTACTGCACTCTAATAAGAAGAGTAATTTCTTGGCCACAGTACTTTGCAGCTGCTGTTTAAAGTTTCTGATCCTCTGCTGCCACTCATCTGTTTCATCTTTAGGAGCAATCCACTTTGAGAACATCTTGTGACAATTGTTTCTCTGGAACTCAGAATAAAAAGCGAGCCAGATGCCACTCACAAGCTTTGCAGAGTTCATCACTTTCTGAATTGCAGCTGATTATGCCTGAAGATGGTGGATGAGTTACTAAAATTCTTGCAATCTCACCTGGTACCTGAGTATTCACAGGACAGGAAAAGCAACATGCTTATCATTTTCAAAGGCACATGTGGCACATGCCACACCAGAAGGAAATATTAAGTTACTAAACTGTGACAAAGGAAACATCCTGCTTTGAATGGTAATAGTAATGGGAAGTTGTAAAATGCCAAGCAGTTATGAAGTCCTTATTTAATTCTGATGCGACCATCATACGGCACTAAAATCTACAACCAAGTCTAAACTAGGCTCTTCTATTCTGTACACTAGTTGGAATCTACTGCTTGATCTTTGGGTGCTTGGATTATCATTGCTTAATTTTAGGGCTTTATGCACTTTCCTGTCAAAATCCTTCACAAGAGGACCTTCACACAGTTTGAATGTCAAGTATCTGTGTGGAGGAGTGGAAGTGAGAAGGGAACTGCATACAAATTACAAATCATCTAGGAAAAGAAGGCTCCAGGGAGAGCTCAGAATAGCCTTGCAGTACCTGAAAGTGCAAGAAAGCAGGGAAGGGCCTTTTACAAGAGCTTGTAGTGGTAGGATGAGAGGGAACATATTGAAGCTTGAGGAGGGCAGATTTGGACTGAAGATTAGGAAGAAAATCTTTACAGTGAAGGGCGTGAGACACTGCCCAGAGAGATAGTGGATGCCCCTTCCCTGGAGGTGCTCAAGGCCAGGATGGATGAGGCCTTGAGCAAACTGTTCTACTGGAAGGACTGCATACTCCCATGGCAGGGAGGTTGGAACCAACTCCCTTCCAACCTCAACCATTCTGTGAAACAGTTGCCAGCATCAATGAAGGTGGGTATTTCCTACAATCTTAATGAAGAAAAGATAGGTCATTAGAACTATCACATATTCAGGTTTTGCCCCAGATTAATGGGGTTTTTTTTGTTTGTTTTTAAAGAGATTTCTTGTTTGTAAAGTTTTAGGAAAGAGAAAATATTAATTTGGTTTCATAGGGTTAAATTACATACTGCCACAGATTTCCAAATACATTTGAATTGTATGTTCAGACAGCACCAACATAACATCTACCCTGGCACCTGCAACTGGGTTCTTCTCTCCTGACTGGTTATATCACAGGTGAGAGTCTACACATTAAGCATGATTCAGTGCTTTGCATTTTTAAGATCTTAAATTCAGTCTTTGTTGATAGCACAGTGACTGTTTACCTCACACAAGGCTAGAGACTTTTTACAACACAACCCTCTTAAGACTTTATCCTTCCAAACTATTTAAGAAGATTCCTCACGTACCTGGATGTGGTTTCACTATCAACAGGGCAACTCACAGATTTAAGCTAGATTTCCATTCATCTGCTTCTGCTACACCAGAGACTTCACTGTTTATTATAAGAATTGATGTATTCTGGTTATGACAATTAGTAAAGTGGCACAAGATTAAATGATACTTAAAAGTAACCAGGCAGTTTCATTTATTGTCTCTGAATATGTGTAAAGAATTCAGTGTCATTACACACCTTAAATTAAGGCTGACTTGTCTGTGTTATGATTATGCAGTCCTTCAGGAGCTGAGGTAATAGAAAGTAGAGACAGCTGGAGTGTTTAAAACACATTATAGAAGAAAGGTAAGAAAGGATAAAGCAAAAAGAAAATGTGAAGTTGGAAGGATAGGAGCTGGGCCAGGACCTAGTTTAGTAAACCCATCTATAAAGCACTCATTCTGCATACAAGCCATCTGCCACTGAGATGATGTTACCAAATGATCCACTTGATCTGTAAAGGAAAGATCTGTAAAGGAAAGCCCAGAGAGATTTCTGCACCTTTGGATTCCTGCTCCTTGTCAAGCGTAAAAGAAAAAAACCAGAAGGTTCTAAGTAAATAAGCAGGAAAAGCGAAAGGACAGGCACTTGGATGACAGCATCAAACTGCCTTTGCTATGAAAGTGCTGACCTGGGCCTCCAATAACATGACAGTGGTAAAAACTAAGAAATGTGACATGCTTTGTAGTATTAAGGGTGGGTTGCAGTTTGAAGTTCATACATCAAAGTGTGAAGAAAGTTGAGTAGCAAAGGCTCTGCACTAGTACTGACAAAAAAGAGAAATCTGGATTCGGTTGACCTTAACATTAGGATAAAATGCTCTTGGAGGTTTCTTCCAATCTGCTTGATCCTATGATTCTATAATGCAAATTACACAAAACAATGTTAATTTTATCTGCTGTATTAATTGTGCTCAGCTATCCCCATCTTTCCAGGTGGATTTAAGTTCACGCAGTGTCCTAGGGAGAAAGTAGTTGTTAACATTAAAAATTCCATATGTTTAATTTGTAAAATCATAGAATGGTTTGAGTTGGAAGGGACTTCCAAAGGTCCAACCCCTCCCTGCAGTCAGCAGGGACATCCTCCATCAGAGAAGGTTGATAGAGGCTTTTTGAGCCTCACCTTGAGTATCTCCAGAGATGGGGCCTCAACTACTTCCTCAGACAACCTGTTCCAGTGTCTCACCACCCTCACGATGCAGAATTTGTTCCTAACATCCAATTTAAATTTCTAATTTCAAACCATTGTTCCTCATCCTATCACTGCAGGCCTTTGGAAACAATCCCTCTGCAGTCTTTTTGTAGCTGCCTTCAGGTACTGGAAGGCAGCTAGTGAGCGTCCCTGAAGTCTTTTTGCCAGGCTGAACAACTCCAGGTCCCTCAGCCTGTCCTCATAGAAGAGGCAAATCTAGATTGAACATAAACACAATGAGTAAAAATGATTAATTGGAATTTTTGAGATCCATGAAAAGCAGATGAAGATATATATGGCCTCCTACAGTATAAGCATGACTTCAACACTTCCTAAATCCCTCAGGGATCAGTGCTGGGCCCCATCCTCTTTAACACCTTCATAGATGATCTGGATGAGGGCATGGAGTCAGTCATCAGCAAGTTTGCAGATGACACTAAGCTGGGGGCAGATGTGGCTGGGTTGGAGGGCAGAAGGGCTCTGCAGCGGGACCTTGACCGCCTGGACAGATGGGCAGAGTCCAATGGGATGGGGTTCAATAGCTCCAAGTGCAGGGTGCTGCACTTTGGCCACAACAACCCCATGCAGAGATACAGGCTGGGGTCGGAGTGGCTGGAGAGCAGCCAAACACTAAGGGATCTGGGGGTGCTGATTGATACCCGCCTGAACATGAGCCAGCAGTGTGCCCAGGTGGCCAAGAGAGCCAGTGGCATCCTGGCCTGCATCAGGAATGGTGTGGTCAGCAGGAGCAGGGAGGTCATTCTGCCCCTGTACTCTGCACTGGTTAGACCACACCTTGAGTGCTGTGTTCAGTTCTGGGCCCCCCACTTTAGGAGGGACATTGAGATGCTTGAGCATGTCCAGAGAAGGGCGATGAGGCTGGTGAGAGGCCTTGAGCACAGCCCTACAAGGAGAGGCTGAGGGAGCTGGGATTGGTTAGCCTGGAGAAGAGGAGGCTCAGGGGAGACCTTATTGCTGTCTACAACTACCTGAGGGGTGGTTGTGGCCAGGAGGAGGTTGCTCTCTTCTCTCAGGTGGCCAGCACCAGAACGAGAGGACACAGCCTCAGGCTGTGCCAGGGGAAATTTAGGCTCGAGGTGAGGAGAAAGTTCTTCACTGAGAGAGTCATTGGACACTGGAATGGGCTGCCCAGGGAGGTGGTGGAGTCGCCGTCCCTGGGGCTGTTCAAGGCAAGGTTGGACGTGGCACTTGGTGCCATGGTCTAGCCTTGAGCTCTGTGGTAAAGGGTTGGCCTTGATGATCTGTGAGGTCTCTTCCAACCCTGATGATACTGTGATACTGTAAATTAAATATATTGCTTCACAGTCCCCGAAAAGGTTTCTGTTTCAGTAGTTCTAGAGAATCACTATCATCCCTGATATACTGGTTTTCAATTAGATAGAGATGTGCTAATAAAGCACTGTATTATCATTTCATTGAACAACCAGGTTTTGCTAATTTGTTTCACGCCAAACTTCCCAGCTTTAATTAGTAAGAGGAAAATATCCATTCAATCTGATTAAAGATCCCCAGGTACTCATGTCCATCTGAAGAGGCTCTTTGGAAGATTATGATAATGAGTAATTACCTTAGGCAAAAAATGGTTTTATCACATTGCCTGGAATGAAGAACTTGAACTAGGGCTATGAGGATGATTAGGGGACTGGAACACATGCCTTATGAGAAGAGGCTGAGGGACCTGGGGATTTTAGTCTGGAGAAGGCTGAGAAGGGGTTTAATAAGTGTTTATAAATACCTGAGGGCTGGGTGTCAGAGGAGGGAGGACAGGCTCTTCTCACTTGTTCCCTGTGTCAGGACAAGGAACAATTGATACAAGCTGCAGCACAGAAGGTTCTACCTGAACTCAAGGGGGAAACTTCTTTACTGTAAAGGTCACAGAGCACTGGAACAGGCTCCCCAGAGAGGTTGTGGAATCTCCTTCTCTGGAGACTTTCAAGGCCTGTCTGGATGTATTCCTCTGTGACCTGAGATAGATGTTCCTCTGATGTGTGACCTGAGATGTGTTCCTCTGTGACCTGCTCTGGCAGGGTGGTTGGACTTGCTGATCTCTTTGGGTCCCTTCCAACCCCTAACATCCTGTGATCCTGTGTGAAGTAATTCCTCCCAGGAAAGGAAAAAAAAAAACCAAAACAACAAACCCCTCAAATTCTGGTTAATCAAATTTACCTCTACATTCCCTCTCTAATCATTTTTTTTCTAGCAGGTTCTTTTCCATGAAACATACTCATACCCTGTATATGGTGGATGGCAGAACTTCTGTCCAGCATAAGACTGACAACAATGGTTTCCTTAGGAGTATTCACACATTTGGAAGCATGGTTTGGGTTTTAGTTGATTTGTTTTGTTGTTGGGTTGTTTTTTTCTTTTATGGGCTGCATCTCTTTGATAGCTATTGACGTTTGATAGCTATTGACGTTTTTGATGTAAATCTAAAAGGAAAGAAATTACAACTATACCTTCAACTGCTTAGGAAACATGAATACATTTCTCAGATGTTAACTTTAGTGGCACTGAGCTCTCATGTCAAGTCAGATGCAACTGAGAAGTACAGTCATAAAAAAGCACTTTCAGCTGACCTTTTTTTTCTCTAAGACTTCTAATCTCTCATTACTCAGAACAAGAAGATGAAAGAAGCCCTCACAGAAGCAAGGATGTACCAGAGGAAGGCTTGTAATCCAACACATTCCACAGAGGAAAGGATAGCCTGAGCAGCACACATTCCGCCTACACGTGGGCTGAGGGGCAGATGCACAACATGGTCAGCTCTGGTGTATTCTCTGTCCAGACTGAAGATCAGCAGTTCACTTCTAGGTTATACTCTTGGGCCTCCTCCTCACACCAAAAAAACTAGCTGGAGAAGAGTGTTTGTGTGGCCCTTAATCTATTGTGGTATTTTTACAGGACTAGACTCCTGCCTAGATTTAGGAATGCCAAAACTGACATTAGTGCATTGTTCCAGACAAAATCTGAGTGCCACTCAAAATTCTGTTCTTATTTACAAGGCAATAACCTCCATCTCCTTGGCAGCAGTGGCCAGGATGCAGGAATGAGTGTGAGCATAGGTATGTGCGCCTGTGTTTGCATGCAACAAGAGAGAATGCAGATAAACAGTATGAGCCAAAGTGTCCTTCTCATGGGCAATCATAGGCTCATGGAAGAGTTTGGGATGGAAAGGACCTCCAAAAGTCATCTAGGCCAAACCCCCTGCAGTCAACAGGGGTATCCTCCACTAGATCAGGTTGCTCAGAGCCTTGTCTAGCCTCACCTTGAACATACCCAGGGATGGTGCCTCAACCACCTCCATGGGCAACTTGTTCCAGTGTCTCACTACCCTAAATTCTCTAAAGAATGTCTTCCTAATATCCAACCTGTATCTCCCCTTCTCTAATTTCAAACCATTGCCCCTCATCTTGCCACTGTAGGCCTGTGGAATCAGTGCCTCTACAGCCTTCTTTGAGGTACCCTTCAGGTACTGGAAGGCTGCTATTAGGTATCCCTGGAGCCTTCTCTTCTCCAAGCTGAACAACCCCAGCTCCTTCAGCCTGTCCTCATAGCAGAGGTGTTCATTCTGGTAGGAAGCTCTTGCACATCTCATTTGGATTGACATTGTAACTGGTTTGATGACATCTTATTACCATAGAAAAACAGATCAGGATTTATCCTTAAGGAAAATATCTTACAAGTGCTGTCAGTAAAAACAAGGCCTGTGGACAGCATTGCTCTGTGAACTTTTAATCACGTTTGCGTATCATGTCTAGCAGTGGCAAAAGTGTGGGATGGGAGGAAGCAGGAAGAAAGTTCTCTCTAAACTACTTCCTTCCAGTTGCTTCAGCCTTTGGAACCTAAAGTGTTTAAGGAGCCATTAGAAACACACTCTCTATTGCAGGGTTCAAGCACTACGTACATCAGAATGTTTTTAAGCAATCTCTTATCCATGGAACACAAATTTCCTAGGGACAGATCCACCTTCTTTTTGTATTGGTTCTGCATTTACTTTTGCCTGAAGGGGCAAGTTTGTCTTTCAGTATGATCAGATCACGATCAGTGTCCCATAGCTTTGCATTAGGATAAAAAACGTTCATTACTGCAACTGCTGTTCCTCCAAAAGCAAATACATCCTGTAGAGATATCATCTTGTGTCTAGATGGAGAGCAAAGAAGCTGCTGGAAAGGCTGCTCTATCTACAAAGGCGCTTTCTGAGCAGCAACAGCCAAGCTCTCATTCATGGTGCTGAGTTGTCTGATCACAAGGCCCATGATAACTTTGCTACAGGGTTCAGGATGGCTGTGAGGCTCAATACCAAAATCCTTCTGTGTAAGGGCATTTTTAATGAGTTGTTACCAAAGACTTCTTATTTTCCTGAGGTAGAATGCTGGTGCATCAGCTTTGATGAAGTTGACATCTGTGGTTATTCAGATTGGAGTAGACACAAGCTTGTGTTTGCCAAAATCTACAGATGTTTTACCCAAAGTAAAACTTTTTGTGCAAGACTGGCATTTGCAGGTCCAGTTATGCAGTCAAGTACAGATAGGCCTTTGCAAAGTTATTTCAGAGAGATGCCTATAAACATGGAAAATTGAAAAGCTACACTGTTCCTGACACAGTGAAAGCTAACTCACTGCACACCAAATGTATTGGTAGAATCATTCTACCCTCATAAAATCTTGTGCTGACATCCTTTACTCTGAAGTGTGTCTTCCCATTCTGTGTTGTTCTCTCTTTTTATCAGCCATCCTTTCCAAATAAAAATAATCCAGTGAAGTTCTGGAAGCTCAGCAAAAGCTACTTATTTGAAAGACAGTATTCACACCTAATGTGGTGAAGGAAGGGAAAAGTTGTCAGGGCTTCATATCGAAAGCACTATATCCAAAGGACTGGTCAAGAAACTCTACTTTCTTCTCTGAAATGATCATGTCTGTCTGCTTGTACTGGACTATAATGAAACAGCATCTCACTTGGAAGAAAGAACTGATTGGAAGGGACCTCAAAGATCATCTAGTTCCAAATCCCCATCATAGGCAGGGACACTTCCCACTAGAACAGGTCGCTCAAGGCCTCATCCAACCTAGTCTTGAGCACCTCCCTTCAACTCACTGGAGAGAATCAAGAACCTGTTGAGATATGAGTACACAGTATGTAAGATGAAATAGGAACAGTTCTTGTAAAAAAAGCAGTCTAATTATAGCAGTTGAATAAAGACAATAGAAAAAAAACCCAAATGACAATGCCTCAAGTAATAACACAAAGACTTCTCATAATCTCCAGCACCTGTGGTTTTGTAGGTCTGGATTAGGGATTTTTACTGTACAGACTATGCACATGTAGAGAAAAAAAATACAAACAATAAAACAGCTCAACTTGGACTGTTGTTCTGTGCTATCTTTACTGAAATATAAGTTCAGCAAAGTTCTTTTGTTTTGGGGTTGTCTTTTTCTTGTTGTTATTAAATTTAGAGATCTTTTCACCTTTTTACAGGAATTCTGGACTCTTCCTCAGTGATTTTTCTAAAAGAGACCATTATGTAAGGTTGTTTCAGATGCAAGAGAAAAGGTGGAGAACAGGAGAAAGCTTTAGCTCCCTCAAATAGACCATCAGTGGTTATTAGATGGCGTGTTAAGCAAGTTCATGTCCTCCATAAACTTCATGGGTCAGGTAGCAAATTGGCTTTGAGTGCAGCTTGGTCTATGCAGGTCACTTTGAACTAAAATGTTTGTGATTCAGTAGTCTCATCTGGCCTCTCAAAGGGCCAGTGAATCACCTTGCTTAGGAAAAGGAAAACATGTAGACACCACTGACATTTTTTCAGGAGATTTCATGCAATACACACAGAGTGAAAAGCAAAAGGAGCGAAATGACGAATGCAGTAAGTACCCTGAAGACACAGTATCACATGCACAGTTATTTTTTCACCAAATAATTTTTCTTCACCATACTAAAAATAACATTGTTCTCTATTCTTTTGCATTAATAAAGATCAAATGAGAAGCAGTCTATGGGAATAAATTAGCAGGAGGTACTGCAGTAGTCATGAAGCACTGTGTTCTGCAGGAAACGAGCAGTTCTAAGGACATCCAGATACAGCAGACCAGTTGGGTATGCAAAAGTCTTAATTAAAATTAGCAATAACTCCTTAGACCATTTCCTCTTAAGTAAATATTCTGCATCTTTCAATTCCCTATGCAATCTACTCTGACAGTTTTGGAAGGGTTACTCTTTTTAACAGATTGCAGTATAATCCCAAAATAAACATTCAATAAAAGAACATTTTTTAATGGGACAGTTCATTTAATCTTCCTAGTGGAGCCTATTAAAACATGTTCACTTTAAAGAAACAAATAAAAGTGACATTAATGAAGGCTTAAGTTTAGAAATAAAGACTTTTCATTCATTTCCCTTTCCAAAAAAAAAAAAGCCTCCATAGGTATTCCTCAAGCCTGCAGTCAGCCCAGCCAAGTCTGACCAAGGTAATGAAGGGAGCACTTTTGCAGTTGAAACACTTTAAAGGAGATTTTAAAAGGCAAAATATAACAAGGGTTAGATTCTACAATTCCATACCCCAGAACTGTCTAGCAAACAGTGGTAACAAACACAGTTTCATAAAACTAATGTTGGAACAAATGCTTTTTGCACGCAGAGCCTTTTGTTTTTGTTATGTGTGCTAGTTAAGAATTACCGAGAAGAGATGGCTGCCACACTAGTCATTACGTTTCTGCATAGGGCTTGCTCAGAGACAGCTGAAGGTAGAATTCAAGATGTTAAAAGCCCTCTAGACATGGCACACGCACACAAAAAGACAAAAGGTGCAGTATTCTCTGAAGGGTATCATATCTTTCTTTGGGGAAAGAGCATCTTAAAATGTATGAGTGGATTTGGAAAGAATAGACACTGTAGCCTGCCTTCATTATAGCACTGCAGGCAGAGCAAAGAGTGGATCCATGTATTTTTGGAAAGAAACCCTCCCCAGAACATCATAGTACTCATATCCACTGCCCCTGATTTTAGCCTAGAGAAGAGGAGGCTCAAGGGTGACCTCATTGCTGTCTACAACTACCTGAAGGGACATTGTAGCCAGGTGGGGGGTGGCCTCTTCTCCCAGGCAACCAGCAATAGAACAAGGGGACACAGTGTCAAGTTGTGCCGGGGTAGGTATAGGCTGGATGTTAGGAGGAAGTTCTTGCCAGAGAGAGTGATTGGCATTGGAATGGGCTGCCCAGGGAGGTGGTGGAGTCACCGTCCCTGGAGGTGCTCAAGAAAAGACTGGATGAGGCACTTGGTGCCATGGTGTAGTTGACTGGTTAGGGCTGGGTGATAGGTTGGACTGGATGATCTTGGAGGTCTCTTCCAACCTGCTTGATTCTATGATCATTTTTTCTCCCTTGATCATACTGCTGCTTCTGTGACCCCATTTGCCTTAAGTGAAGCTGCACATTATTTTTGCTGAAGGACAGACTCACCATACTAATTAGTATACATCATGGCAATACTTGTGAGTAGATGAGGAGAAAAAGGATCAGAAAACATTGAAAACATGATTAAATTATATGCCCTGCTATTGGCAACATGTTGAATTAAAAAAAAAAAAAAAAAAGAGACTTCACCATACATTTTTGTTCAAGTAGCCCAGAGCTTTGCAGAAATGCAAGAACCAAAAATCATGTCAACACATCAGACAACATACTTTAATATCTTAAAATTGTCTGTGCTGGTTTGAGGATAATTGGAATATTTTGATGAGAGAAATTAAATCCTTGGCTGTAAGAAGAAAATTAACAGTGACACCTATATCACTTATTCTTCTGCTGATAGATGCAAGTAGTCAAAATATAGATACGGTACTCACTTCTTCCCTGTTAGTCTGCGAGTCTGGCTGCATCTTGCCTTAACTCCTTCGCATAAAAGACTGGATGAGGCACTTAGTGCCATGGTCTAGTTGACTGGCTAAGGCTGGGGGATAGATTAGACTGGATGATCTTGGAGGTCTCTTCCAACATGGTTGATTCTATGAATCTATGAACTAACCTTTTCCTCTAACCTCCTTGTTGTCTTTTGACATCTCACCTCAGATTTCTGCAGATTTATCACACATGAGCTATATGGAGATTGATTTGGTTATTTCCTGGGTGGGGGAAGGGAGGTTGATTCAGGAGCCTTCTGGGCAGTCTAACTGTTTCAGGAGGGATTTTGTATTTTTGTATTACTTTTAATTTGTATTTAACAGTAAACATCTGTGCATATTGTGTATATATATGCTTGCAAATTGTGCTGCACTACAAATACCGCTTCCTTAACTTCCAGATGGCTGAGTTTAGTCTGGTGGGGCGGGTAATTCTGAAACCACCACAATTGTCAAACACTTTTTTCAACATTTGTCTAGTGGCAGCAACTGAAGATGAGAAATGACTCAGTAGAATTCAATATAACTACTCTTAGAGCTCATTTAAGTTCCCTCAACTCAAGAGAAAGCAAATACTGCCTCACGCCCAAACCAGTGTCTTCCTCTCCGTAATGATCTGTTTCTGTTCCCACCTAATTGTTTAGGAGCTTACTCATTTGTGACATTTCTATTACTATGACTAACTCAACTCTAAATTGAGTTCTCATTTTTCTAGCATAATTTGTAATTCCCCTCCCATTTCCTTCACATTTCTATTTTTAAATTTGAGGTGACAGACAGGAAGCTTTCCTTGTGATTTATTATGAAGAGAATTAATTATTTTATGGATACTATTCCTTACGCTCAACTACTGTATTTTAACAGGCCAAAGGCTGCATTTTTGTTAGGACTAAGTCATTACTGATTTTTCTTTTGTTGTACTCTAGAAATCAGGTATTTTAAGTCACTTAAGCCATGACAATTGCATTTTTTACCTTGGGACTACTCTCTGAAACAGAGAACTGAAGCCATTCATAATTCAGCTTAGTAACTTATTTACTATCCTGCAACATGGCTCCCTTGGTATCTTTCCTCTTATTAGCATTCAGCTAGGGTAGCAGGGAGCGAGCAGTCTTCTGCTCTGGAGTTTTTGTTCATGTACACACAGCTATATTGGCATCTGCACTGAGAAACTGCATTTCTGTACAACAAAGAGCCTCTTAGCACTGCTCTTTTACAAAATAACCTGTTCCTGCTGTTCACTTTGCAGTCAAAGGTTACATCACACAGGTAGGCTTGCTCACTACACCCATTACAGGAACATTTGTTTCATCATCATCTTCAAAGTGCATCCATTGTAGCTCACCTCCTTTTCTCAAGTCCTGGTGACACACTCATAGAAAGCCAAGAAAAGATGTGCCTGAGAAAATCCTCTGACATTCAGTTATCTCACATAATGCCTCAACAACACCTCTATGTTCCACTCCCCTCAAGGAGATTAACCTAATTTTGCATGTTTGCTTTTTAATTTCTTTTTTTTTTTTTTCATCTGCACACAGTCCTGGGCAACTGGTTCTTGAGGGCCCTGCTTGAGCAAAGGATTTGGACCAAACAACTTCACAGTATCACAGTAACACCAAGGTTGGAAGAGAACTTCCACAGGTCACTTCCAACCTTGGCCATTCCACAGTTCTGTGATTATTCATTACAAGTATAGTCCCCCTGTAATCCATGAGGAAGAAGTAAGGGACCTGATGAGACACTTGGATCCTCACAAGTCCATGGGAATGGATGGGATCCATCCTAGGGTGCTGAGAGAGCTGGCAGATGAGCTGGCCAAGCCACTATCCAGCATTTATCAACAGTCCTGGCTCACTGGAGAGGTCCCCAAAGACTGGAAGCTGGCCAATGGGATGCCCATCCACAAGAAGGGTCGAAAGAGGAGCCAGAAAACTACAGACCTGTGAGCCTGACCTCAGTGCCAAGCAAGATGATGGAACAGGTCATCTTGAGTGCCGTCACAAAGCACCTACAGGATGGCCAAGGGAACAGGCCCAGCCAGCATGGGTTTAGGAAGGGCAGGTCCTGTCTCACCAACCTGATCTCCTTTTATGATCGGGTGACCTGCCTGGTGACTGTGGGGAAGGCTGTGGATGTAGTCTACCTGGACTTCAGCAAAGCCTTTGACACTGTCTGCCACAAGAAGCTCCTAGCCAAGCTGGCAACTCATGGTTTGGACAGATTCACTCTGTGCTGGGTCAGAAACTGGCTGGATGGCAGAACCCAGAGAGTGGTGGTGAATGGTGCCACATCCAGTTGGCAGCCAGTCACAAGTGGTGTTCCCCAAGGATCAGTGCTGGGCCCAGTCCTGTTCAATATCTTTATTGATGATCTGGACGAGGGGATTGAGTCCAGCATCAGAAAGTTTGCAGATGACACCAAGCTAGGAGCAGGTGTGGAGCTGTGGGAAGGTAGGAGAGCCCTGGAGAGAGGCTTAGACAGGCTGGATGGGTGGGCAGAGGCCAATGGGATGAGATTTAACAAGGCCATGTGCAGGGTTCTGCACTTTGGCCACAACAACCCCAAGCAGCTCTACAGGCTGGGGACTGAGTGGCTGGAAAGCAGCCAGGAGGAAAGGGACCTGGGGGTGCTGATAGATAGTAGGCTGAAGATGAGCCAGCAGTGTGCCCAGGTGGCCAAGAGAGCCAATGGCATCCTGGCCTGGATCAGGAGCAGTGTGGCCAGTAGGACAAGGGAGGTTATTCTTCCCCTGTACTCAGCACTGGTCAGGCCACACCTTGAGTACTGTGTCCAGTTCTGGGCCCCTCAATTCAAGAAAGATGTTGAGGTGCTGGAACATGTCCAGAGAAGGGCAACAAAGCTGGTGAGGGGCCTGGAGCACAAACCCTATGAGGAGAGGCTGAGGGAGCTGGGCCTGTTTAGCCTGCGGAGGAGGAGGCTCAGGGGTGACCTCATTGCTGTCTACAACTACCTGAAGGGAGGTTGTAGCCAGGTGGAGGTTGGTCTTGGTCTCTTCTCCCAGGCAACCAGCAACAGAAGAAGGGGACAGAGTCTCAAGTTGTGCTGGGGGAAGTCTAGGCTGGATGTTAGGAGGAAGTTCTTCACTGAGAGACTGATTTGCCTTTGGAATGGGCTGTCCAGGGAGGTAGTGCAGTCACCATGCCTAGGGGTGTTCAAGAAAAGACTGGATGAGGCACTTGGGGCCATGGCCTAGTTGACTGGATAGGTCTGGGGGATAGGTTGGACTGGCTGATCTTGGAGGTCTCTTCCAACCTGGTTGATTCTATGATTAATTCCTTATTTTATCTGTTTAGTGTTCTAAGAGCCAATTTCCAGTAGCAGATTGTCCTCACTAGCAGTTCGGTTCCAATCTGAATATTTCAGATTCCTATTTCCAACAGCTGGATCTTGAACTAATTTTTTTCAACAGACAAAAAGATGGTTTAGTTGGGTTCCTCTCCATGAAAAGACAAAACTGATTAGCATTACTACTGGTTCTGAAATGCTCACATAACAAATCTCTTTCCTAACTGTGTGCACTGGGGCACACAGATGCCAGCCACCACGCTGAACATATGAATGACCAATCATGGTTTTATTTCCTTCCTTGGAAATGGTGAAAATTACCCAGAAAAGTGAATGTTATTTTTTTTTCCCTTTAAAAAAAATATTTTGAAATTGCTCCTAAACTGAAATCATAAGCAGAAGTAATTTGAATTTGCTTCATTTGTGCTATAAAAGATTTCATACAGGGGTAATTTTACATCCTTTGGGTTCAGAGATCTAAAGAACGGGCCTCCCAGTGCAGTGACATTTTTCATACCCTATATGAGGACTGAGAATGACAGTAGAGTGATTCCTTCCTCAGTGTTATTACACTGTAACTTGTCAAGCAATAATCCCCAAGCAGAAAGATCATGCCCTTCCCTACTCCTACTACTGAGGTTATGACAAAACCCAAAACCCAAACTGCACAAAGACAAGACAGAGGCAATACAACATCAGGTTGTAATTTACCTATGAACAGTTTTTAGCTGGCTCTAACTCACATTTTTGAAAGGCCCACTGAAACACTGTTGAATTAAAAGCATTTTCAATAGATTTCTTTTCCATGATGATAACTTGGAGGAGGTTTCAGAACAATTTTATGATACAATTTTTGTGCTGTACCGTATTATTTTAACACAATTGTGGAGCATGCTCTAACAAGAGTATTCAAGTACCTGCATATTTAAGGTATAATGTGTGGCAATAACAATCATCTGGGTTTGTGTTGGTTACTTTGATTTTGCTCTATATTCTTTGATTTCAAATATGTAGCTCACAACATGACCAATTAGCTAGCACTAAAAAGCTCATACCAGACACAGCTGTCTAAATGCACTCAAAAAGAAATGGGCTCCATTCTAGAAAGCAATGCAAACTGACAAAAAGTCCCAAAAGCATGGAACTTCTGACCTGTGAAATGCATGAACAGCTTCCAAATATGGCAACACAGAAACAATTGGACCATTGTTTTCTGTATTTCAAAGGCCAACTGTTACATATATTTCTCCTATGCCTCTATAACAGCACTTTAGCAAGTAGGGATAGGATGAGGGTCAGTGGTTTGCAACGAGAAAAGAGATCTAGATTAGATGTTAGGAACAAGTTCCTCATCATGAGGGTGGTGGAAGACTGGAACAGGCTGCCCAGCAAAGTAGTTGAGGCCCTATTCCTGGAGATACTCAAGGTGAGGCTTGACAAGGCTCTGAGCAGCCTGATCTAGCAGAGGATGTCCCTGCTGACTGTAGGGGTGTTGGCCTAGATGCTCTTTGGAGGTCCCTTTCAACCCAAACTATTCTATGATTCTATGAAGTTCTTGAAAAAAATCTCATAAACTTGGAGCAAACTCCACATGCATCCTGCAGAGTAAGAAGGTCTGTTTTAAGCAATAAGCACCTTGAGGTGCAGCTGCATTTTCTTTGTGCTCTGAAGACTACTTCTGCATCTGTACATTTGATAAATGTTGTCAGCTAAATTATTCCTTAGCCAAAGAGAAGCTTCACACTACTCAAACTTCTTTTACTACTGACTCTACCCACTGATATGGATTAACAGCATATTACCATGTTTGACAGTCAGGGAAGAACAATGTTCTAAGCTTTTTTTATTATGAAGCACATTTCATCAATATTTTATTTGTAGCTCACAGCAAACTAATTCTGAGTTACAGTTTGTGCTCTTTTAAAATTATCAGAAATACTATGAGGCTGTCAAGCTTTGGCTGCTTGATTTGAGGGAAGCAGTAAGTCACAATTTTAACTGCAGTGTTAGTAGAAAGTTCTTATTGTATGGGGAAATAAAAAAAGAAGAAAGAAAATCTTAATCAGACTGCAAGAGTCCATAAAAGTAAGATAGCAACACTTCAGAACTGCACGTTTAGAAATAGCTGCAGCCACTGTGCCACAGACAAATTTTAAGACTTCCCAAGAAAAATGTGCAAATTGCATGTACTTCTATGAAATCAAAAAGATGAAGCACAGATTTCAAATCCATAGAGCTGGAAACCCATTGTAGAAATCAGCTCTAGTCCTCTTCAAAATCATGGTTCAACTATTTAAAGTCCAAAGGTTCTTGCGTCCACCAACGCTCAGTTTCCAAATCTGCTCAGACCAATCATGGTCCAAACCATTTGCTGCTCAGCACTTGTCTCCAGTTAATACAGAAAAGGCAGTGGGCATCTGATGGTGACTTGCACAGAAAACCTTTGGCAAAGTGGCCTGGGTAAGCAGAGCTGTTAAGAACACCTGAGCAGGTACTTTCCAAAACTTATGTCAAAGAGAAAGAAGATCACTAACTGGATTAAACAACAAAGGTAGCTATAAGGAACCCTTCAAAACAAAGAAGGAATCAGCTTCAAGAAGTGTAAAAGAAATGTGGACATTTGAAACACTGGGGAGAGATGTGGGAGTGAAGACAACAGCAGCCAAAACTGGGTTTGTCACTGCCAACAGTTGCTCCTCAGCATCATGAGCTGCTTCCCCAAATGACATAGTGGAGAATCTGAAACCAACTAGGGATGTGACAACGTGGGTGTGCTAGTTTGAAGCAGGGCAGAATGTTTTGGTGAGAAGAACTAGATCATAGGCTGTGAAAGGAAAACAGTGGTGATGTCTGCTTCCCTCAGAGTCTTATAGAATCATAGAATCAACGAGGTTGGAAGAAACCTCCAAGATCATCCAGTCCAACCTAGCACCCAGCCCTAGCCAGTCAACTAGACCATGGCACCGAGTGCCTGCCCCAGCCAGGCTTGGCTTCAACACCTCCAGGCACGGTGACTCCACCACCTCCCTGGGCAGCCCATTCCAATGGCCAATTACTCTCTCTGCCAACAACTTCCTCCTAACATCCAGCCTGAACCTGCCCTGGCACAGCTTGAGGCTGTGTCCCCTTGTTCTGGTACTGCTTGCCTGGCAGAAGAGACCAACCCCACCTGGCTACAGCCTCCCTGCAGGGAGCTGCAGACAGCAATGAGCTCTGCCCTGAGCCTCCTCTTCTGCAGGCTAAGCAACGCCTGCTCTAGTCTTGCTGAAGAAGAAATGAAAACATTCTCACCATTTTCTCTCACTCTTGCTTGGCCTGCTGTCTGAGCAACATCTTACTCCCTAACCTCACCTTCCATTTGGACTAACCCACCTTTGCTTCTTAACCTCTTGGCTGAACCTCTATTCTTTCTTAGGACTGGGGTAAGGTTGAGAGGGGCAGGGGGAAGGTGCAGGGGTGGTTGAGAGCCCCTCCTGGGGACTCAGGTTTCTGGGAGGGGAGTTGTGTTTCTGTATTACCTTTTACCTTGCATATTTCTGTCTATAACTGTATATACTGTAAATATCTGCTTGTATATTGTGCTAGCTGTAAATAAATAGCTTCATTTATATTCCCAGAACCAGCTGAGTCTAGTCTGGGTGATTTCTAAAGTGTGGGGGGGCAGGGAACACCCAAACCATCACAGTGGGGCACAGTGCCTGGGGACCCAGACTAAGGTGTGCCTGGGAGCTTGTGGGTGTGGCCACTGTCTGATCCTGTACAGTTTGCCAATTGCCAGAAAATTGCATGCTGCTAGTAAATTAATAGATTGCTTTGATCCTGACTTGGTTTGAACTATGTATCTGACCAGGCTCCCCCTGGCACAGGCAGGTATGTGATCCTATCTGCCCATCTTAGCCACCTCAACTTCACCTGAATTTTAAGCACTTGGTGAATCATTCTTCACAGATTCACAAGTTTGGAGGGACCCTCAAAGGTCATCTTGTTCAACTCCCTTACAGTCAGCAGGGAGATCTCCAGTACTTTAATCACATTGTGCAGAACTTTCTCCTGATGTCCAACCTAAATCTAGCCTGCTCCAGTTTCAAACCATTGCCCCTCGTCCTCTGTCTACAAGCTCTTCTAGACAGTATTTCCTGAATACTTTAATAAGCAGTGAACAGAAAGAGGTAAGTGCCTTTAAAGGTCTTCCTGAGAAGTTCAAGTGTGGGTATTGAAGTGGATATGATCTTCCTCTGTTGGAAAACACGTTTGGTGGAGCGCTATGGGAAGATGACTCTTTGTTCACCAATATGGTTAGATGGTCAAATCCACTTCATTTCCGTGACACAGTGACTTAAATGCATTCTAGCAGGAGGCGTGCTCAGCTTAAGATTGGTTACAGTCAGAGGGTCCAGAGTTACTTGTAAGGCATCAATAGGTCAGCATACCATAACAATCTGAGGGTCAGCCTCTGGGGCTGGCTAAACTCTGCCCACCTGCAGCTGCACTCCACCCCCTGCAGCTGCATGTGGGGGGAAGCTACCCTGTGCCTGCTATCTAAACTCCCAAGATGGATTCAAGGACATTCCCAGCACAGGTTGCTCATGTTTATAATTCTTGTGTGCTCTGCTAACAAGAATTTCTCCAACATTCCTCTGAGGATCTTCAAAGACACATACAACTTATCATTACCAATATAAGATACTTATGTCTTACATCCTGACTAGGTGCCCATATGGCTCAGATTCGTTAGGTCTGCGTATAACTGGACTATTTTCAGCTAAGGTTAAGTGAGATGAAAGAAGGCCCTAATGTAGAGAATTTACCATCTAAAATAACCCTAATCCTACAATTTTATCCAGCAGGATGTTGCCCAACGTCTTCAATAGCTACTGATGTCAGTGCACTAGGGGCTTCGATTTTAAATAAAGGTTTTAGTTTTGAGGCATTTGCTTCCTGTGAGGAACTAGGAAGACATCAAACAGGCACTGACAAAAAAACCTGTATGTACAGTTTGCTGACAAGGACCTTCACAGCTGAAGACAAGAGTGTCACAGCTGCTGCAGTACCTGCTCCCTCACTTCTTACATTTCAGTCCGTAGAGCAGACTTTTACAAGGATGTTGTTAAGTCTCAAGACACTGGATATCTTTTTCAGAAAACCTGACAGGCCCTTAATTATACATGTCCTGGAGGACACTGGTACAATACTAATTCTGTTTCCTTGGTTACTAACTCATGCTATCACAACGTATATATTCTGCCACAGCATTATTATGACATGCCAAAGAAAGCATGTCATTATTCAGGCTGGCAAACACTTCACAAACCCCAGCTCTACATTCCTCTAGATTATTTCAATTATATCAAGCGTTCTCCTTTCAAGGGATTGAAAAAGGCAGCAGGAAGACAGAGGATGCACACAAACTAAATTAATATTATACTAATATTTTTGTCAGTTACATCTTTACAATCAGCTGTATACAGAGGTATTTCAGAATGTTTTAGGTACTCCATGAACACAAAAAGGATTCAGGCGGCCAGAAGCAGATTGATTGATTGATGATAGAATCATCAGAGAATGGCTCAGGCTGGAAGGGACCTCAGAGGTAATCTACTCCAATCTCCCTGCCACAGGCAGGGATGCCACTCAACTAGACTGCGCTGCTCAAGGCCTCATCCAGCCTGGCCTTGAACACCTCCAGGGAGGAGATACTCACAACCTCCTCAAGAAACCTATTCCAGAGACTCACCACTCTCTTCCTGAATAACTTCTTCCTAAGATCCAGTCTAAACTTCCTCTCCCTCAGCATCAAACTGTCGTGAAGGGCCTGTAGGCCCCAAAAGAGGCTTATTTATGCCTATGCTTGCCTGGACATGTTTTTCTGCCAGGACCCCTGGTTGTAAACAGGTTGTGTAAGCCCCCACACACCCAGCTCGTGTCTCCCTGGGGTAAGCCCATGTGATCCCCATATTTGGGATAGTCCAGGCAAGTAGCTTCTGCCTATTACGCTAAGGTTTGGCTAACTGCCAACCTGATTGGTCATTGTAGTGGCCAAAGAGACCATTAATCTCGGCCCACATTCAATAAACAGGGGTGCACAGGAAAACAACATGCTCTGACCCTCACTTGCAGCTCAGACCCCTGCACAGCTCGGATGCTCAGCCACTCAGACGCTACCTTGATAGCTCAGCTGCTCAGACCCTGGCTTGAACGCCATTGCTCACACTTGGAGCCTCACTTGCAGCTCACCTGCCTGCGTACCTTTCATGCAGAGCTCATGCAAGCCTGCCTATATATATATATATATATAAGGAGCATAGTCTCCAGCCAGCTGTGCACATCTGCATGCCACTGTGTTATCAGGACCAGATCCTGTATTGCCTGCCTTTACCTACAGAGCACAGTCTCCCAGCAGCCGTGCGCATCCTGCATGCCCGCTGCCTACCACTGCCTGGTAAGCCTGCCACTGCTGCTCAGATAACCAGGAAAGCAGACTTTGGATTGCCTGCACACACAGCCTGCCAGGCACGTGAAGAACCGTGCCAGAGACAGCACGACATTCTTCTCCTACACCTGAGATCCTGCCAGCTCAGAATTCCTGGACAGAAGCAGCCAGAAGAAAACAGCAGCACAAAGGCAGAGATTGAATCTTCACCAGGAGAACAAGGTTAGATACCACTATTTCCCCAGAAACTAGGGAAATCCATTCCCCTCAAGCTGGGAGGATTCCAGCCTCAAAGTCCACGGGCAGAGATCCCCTGAAGTTTGGACACTGGCATAGGCTGACATAGCCCCGGAGGGTGATTAATAATTAATAAGAGTTGTGAGTAAAAGCCTTAATACCTATGTAAATATAAGTTGCCTCTGCCATAGAGCAGAATCAGTTTCAGCCCGCTCTGCTGGGCAAATAGTGTACAGACCCTAAGCAGCATTAAGCCGCGGGGAAAACTCCTCTCTCTGTTTACAGTTTGAATGTTTGCTAGTTAATTAATAAGTTCCTGTATATAATTTATCCTAGAATGTTTTCATAACCGTGTAAGGACATTTTAATATTAATATAAAGTGGTTGGGGGTGGTGAGAGTCCAGAATATTGAGTTTAATAAATATATATTTTTATATAAATTTATCTCGCCCCAATTAATTTCTGCCCTCTGCCAAAATAGGAGTAGGAGGCAGAATACCCCCTCCGCGACACAAACCATTCCCCCTTGTCCTATTGCTAGACACCCCTATGAAAAGTCTCTTTCCAGCCTTCCTGTAGGATCCCTTCAGTGGTGAATGGTGCCACATCCAGTTGGCAGCCAGTCACTAGTGGTGTGCCCCAAGGATCAGTGCTGGGCCCAGTCCTGTTCAATATCTTTATTGATGACCTGGACGAGGGGATTGAGTCCAGCATCAGTAAGTTTGCAGATGACACCAAGCTAGGAGCAGGTGTTGATCTGTTGGAAGGTAGGAGAGCCCTGGAGAGAGGCTTAGACAGGCTGGATGGGTGGGCAGAGGGCAACAGGATGAGATTTAACAAGGCCAAGTGCAGGGTTCTGCACTTTGGCCACAACAACCCCAAGCAGCACTACAGGCTGGGGACTGAGTGGCTGAAGAGCAGCCAGGAGGAAAGGGACTAGGGGGTACTGGTGGATAGTAGCTGAAGATGAGCCAGCAGTGTGCCCAGGTGGCCAAGAGAGCCAATGGCATCCTGGCCTGGATCAGGAGCAGTGTGGCCAGTAGGACAAGGGAGGTTCTTGTTCCCCTGTCCTCAGCACTGGTCAGGCCACACCTTGAGTACTGTGTCCAGTTCTGGGCTCCTCAATTCAAGAAAGATGTTGAGGTGCTGGAACATGTCCAGAGAAGGGCAACAAAGCTGGTGAGGGGCCTGGAGCACAAACCCTATGAGGAGAGGTTGAGGGAGCTGGGCCTGTTTAGCCTGGAGAAGAGGAGGCTCAGGGGTGATCTTATTACTGTCTACAACTACCTGAAGGGAGGTTGTAGCCAGGTGGGAGTTGGTCTCTTCTCCCAGGCAACCAGCAATAGAACAAAGGGACACAGTCTCAAGTTGTGCCAGGGTAGGTATAGGCTGGATATTAGGAAGAAGTTCTTGCCAGAGGGAGTGATTGGCATTGGAATGGGCTGCCCAGGGAGGTGGTGGAGGCACCGTCCCTGTGGGTCTTCAAGAAAAGACTGTATGAGGCACTTGGTGCCATGGTCTAGTTGATTGGACAGGGCTGGGTGATAGGTTGGACTGGATGATCTTGGAGGTCTCTTCCAACCTGGTTGATTCTATGATTCTATGATTCAGGTATTGGAAAGCACCTTTAAGGTCCCCCCAGAGTGTTCACTTCTCTAGGCTGAACAACCCCAGCTCTCTCAGCCCACTGACATGGCAGATCCTTGACCCCTGCACTAGGAAAAGCAAGAACATCTCAGGGTTGTGCCAAGGATATTTGCCACCTTAAGCTTTCCTCATTGTACAATGAAACTTCTTAACTTAGCTTTTTCCCCCTTTCTTTTGTACCTCATGGTAACAGGATGGCAACTGGTTTTACATGCATATGACAGGTAGATTTTGTCAGTGTCTGTTCTATAGGGTGTTTTTGGAGATCCCAAACTGATGCCTGCAAGGAGCATTCTTCAGAGAAGCCAGACTTAAAGGGAAAGTTTTCCTTGCAGCTCTACCACATTTTAAAAACTATGGAGAACTGCAAAATCAATTAAGTGGACAAATATAATCCATGAGCTTGAATGGATGTGTATCAGGGTAGACAATCATCATGAATTCCTCCTGCAGGTAGAGTTCCACTTCCCACGGAGTAAGAGTGGAAAACAACACTAATGATGCCAGTATTTTCCAGGTTTTTATACTTCATTTGGGTTTGGAGGAATGGTGGTGAGTGGGTCACCTGCTGATGAGTCAGCCCCAAAACAACTCCATTTGCTCTCTGACTGTATCTGGTTCTGTTCATTTTCCAAAGGTTTTCCTTTATTTCCCTTCAGAATTAACTTAGAAGCAGTTGAAGATCACTTCCATGATATATACAACAGATTTTCTGTAAAATGTTGGATGTACAAATCTCTAGAAGTGAGGCACCACTGGGGCCCTACTGTTGAACGGTTTCTTTTCTCTGTCCAGGCTCACCTTAAAGACAAAAAGTCCTGAAGAAGCAGCAATTGAAATGCAGTTTCCTTTATATATATATCTATATATCTTGATGTGATTTAACATTTTTTTTAATAATTTGGTGGATAATAAATTTCAGCTTTTGAAAGCTATTTTTATTTAAGGGCTTCTTGAAAGCCAAAAAAATTTAAATGCTTGCTGAAGGAAATGATAAAAAATTAATTAGCAAGCAGAAGTGAAATCCACATCATGAACACAAGGGACACTGGATGGTAATTCATCCCTTCCAGCTTTATGTACCTAGACATGTATGCCTAAGTTGCTTATGCCATGGTCTAGTTGACTGGATAGGGTTGGGGGATAGGTTAGACTGGATGATCTTGGAGGTCTCTTCCAACCTTGTTGATTCTATGATTTATTTGGCCTATGTGTACAGTTGTTGAAAAGAAATGAGCACTTTTTCAAGGTAGTTGTCAGAATAAGTGAAATACATTGTTTGGAACACACTCAAAACCAGAACAAACCAAAACCAATGCTGTGCATTGTGCAGCCTTAGAGCCTTGTTGCCTAAAAACGAGGCCCAGGCAATGTTAGTGTTCCCAGAACTATTTCATGGCATGTGACCAAAGAAATATTCTGGTACCAAAGGAAGCAGTGTTCACTGATAGATCTGGAATCCCAAAATGAGGGTCTGGGGATAAAGAACTTGGCAGAAGTAAGAAAAATATAAAGAAAAAAAATTGGAGAAGTTTTTGATATTTAAACCAAGTGACACTAAGGAGATAGCCTCTGAAAATGGTATTCATGGGTGAGGTGTAGCAATCAGTTCAATGTGGCATGCTTGGACCAGGTGGGGATACAACAGATTCTAGCTCTGTTTATATCAAGATGATTAGACTACAGCTTAGACTTGATGCTCCTTAAAGCGATGCAGGGATGACTTTGGGCTCTGGTAGCAATGAGGGAAAGCATGTTATGGAGAGGAGCATTAGAGAAATAAGAAGATAATAATATGCAGGTTCCAGCTTGGGAAGTGAGAAGGAAATTGCACTTCTCTTTCTGTGCATAAATGCAGATCATTAATGACAGCAGCTGTCACTGCCACTGATGGGTGGTAATGGAGCCAACTAGCCTGGAAATTCCTGCCTAACTCATTGAGTAGCTTTCTGAATCTACACAAAAAAATCACACAGAGTTTAAAGCCCATTAAAAGGCTCCCTGGATAGCTTTTTAAGTATTTTTGAATATTTTGCTTTGAAAGACTGATAAATCAAGACATTATTTTTATTATTGAGAATGTTCAGTAATCACAGAGCAATTCTCAAGTCAGACAAACACACAAAAAGTCAGTCAATAATAAAGTTAAAATGAGGATAAAAGCATAAATAGATGTAGCACTGCTGATTTTCTAGACTGATTTTCTTAGTAAAAATCTACGAGCAACAATACTTAACAAACTCACTATTCAGAAATACAGAAATTTAGCAGAAAGGTTTTATGCCCTCAATTGAAATTCACAAGGAATGCTGCCACTCTCTCATAAAAGAGAATGTGAAATCTCCTGTGAATAGATTCTGCAATCAAGCCCCTTTTTCTTGATGGGTCTGCTTCTTTACACTTATAAAGGAGGTTAGCAACCACTTTCTGGTAAAGACTTCCCAGAAGTACTAATGACAAATTAATGGTTTTGATGGGAGAAGCTTATAGAAATAGGGTCAAAACCATAGCCAATATAGACATGATTTTGTAATAAGTATCACAGTATCATCAAGGTTGGAAGAGACCTCATAGATCATCAAGTCCAACCCTTTACCACAGAGCTCAAGGCTAGACCATGGCACCAAGTGCCACGTCCAATCCTGCCTTGAATAGCTCCAGGGACAGCGACTCCATCACCTCCCCAGGCAGCCCATTCCAGTATCCAATCAAGGCTTTTAATTTTCAATAATCAGAAAAAGAGCTCTAGAGATGGAAATGAACAAGTGTTTCTAGTGACCATGTTCTATAGTCAAGAAAAGCGATTAAGTTGGACTATATATACACTTGGTGAACGATTGCTGCTCAGAGACAAGCAGCTCTAAAATGCTATCAGCAACTCCCAAGGATAATCATTGCTTAAATTCTGTGTTGGGGATTTTGCATTTCAAACTCTAGCAATAAATATCTAACTCAGAACTGCCAATGAAATATGTATAGGGTTAACACTCTGGGGGAGTAACCCTGAACCTGACCCTAGGGGTCTTCGCCCCTCCCCAGGGGTGGGCCACACTCCAGGTGATGGTTAGCCCACTCCCCCCACTTCCTGTCCTATAAAAGAGAAGAGCTTTCTGCTCCTCGCTCTCTTTTCTTCGCTCCCTCTCGACACACACACGCACACTGCATACCAGCACACCACGTGGCAGCCACGAGGCAGAGACACCATCACATTGCTTGGGTCGTATCCATCCCTTTTTGTATTTGCTGTTTTCCCTTCCTTATCCATTGTAAACCTCTCTACCTCCAATACCTTTTCTATGTTATTGTTAAACTTTTCCTTTTTAACTTCCAAATCGAGTGAGATTGATTTATTTGGGTGTGCTTACCTCTCTCTCTCCCTGTATCTAATCTCTATTTTTTGGGAGAGGAGGGGAAAGAGGGGAGGGCACTCTATAAATTCTATAAATTGTCATTGGGTCTATTAAATTGATTAGAGTCTCTGGGAACCTGCATTTGAACCCAAGACAAAATAGTATTTAATTTTCCTGAATTCTGGGTGAAAATGTTCATATTCATAACAACAAAACGTTTATGCTATTGACTATCAAAGCACTTTAGCTCCTTCTCTATCACTACACTGCTGTATTTTTCTTTTCTTTTCTGACTATGACAGTCTTTGTGCAAAAAAATCTTTTGAAGGTCAGAGCCTATTCATGAAATGTGATGACTGCAGCCACATTTGTTTTGTCACACATGATTTGTTTTAACACATTCTGTGTTTGCAGCTGGATTGGTCAGCTTTGCTTTTCTGAGACCCCACTTCAGATACTGCATCCAGTTCTGGTGTCCCTGTCATACTAGAGTTGTTGGAGTGAGTCCAGAGGAGGGCCACAAAGATGATCCAAAGGCTGGAACATCTCTGCTGTGAGGACAGGTTGAGGGAGCTGGGGTTGTTTAGCCTGGAGAAGACTTGGGGGAACACCTTAGAGCTGCCTTCCAATACCTGCAAGGGATCCTACAGGAAGGCTGGAGAGGGACTCTTCATAAGGGTGTCTAGCAACAGGACAAGGGGGAATGGTTTGAAGCTGAGGGAGAGTAGATCTTAGGAAGAGTGGATCTTAGCAAGAAGTTTTTCAGTGCAATGGTGGTAAGACTATGGAGCAGGTTTTCCAGGGATGTTCTGAATGCCTCTTGGCGGTGTTCAAGGCCAGGCCAGAACAGCCAAGTCTAATTGAGAGGCCTCCCTACCCATGGTGGGTAGGTTGGAGTAGATGATCTCCAAGATTCCTTCCAACCTAAGCCATTCTAGGGTTTTGTGATCTTTACAGGGTTAAGATATCGATGGAGTGATCTGTATTCAGGTTCAAACAAAACATTTACATACTTCCTTTCATTAAGTATTTCTTAGACAGAGATGTATGTTTTAGTAATAAAACCCAACAATCCATGACTTCCCTGGAATTTAAACAGATACTGAAACATTTTGCTAATCTGGGCAGAAAGAAGACATATCAAGAATCTCAGTCTTGTTAATGGCGCTTAGGCACACAAAGCCAAATTTCAGAATGAATGACTGTATCACATGTGGCAAAGAAACGAATAGACAGAAAGGAATTCCTTCTGTTATCACAGGAAAAATAAAAAGTAGCCTCTTTCATTAATTTAAAATGAGTTCCTTTCTGCTCCCTTAAAACCAAAACCCATCAGATTTTCAAAAGTGCTGTAAGTGCTGCTAATTTCTAGCCTTAATGGATTCACATTCAGTTTTCACACATTTATTTAACCTCTTTTATCTTAAATATTTTTTCACCTTGGCATTCATTCCTGAATTTATCTATAACTGGTGAATAAAACTCCTCTTACATATCAACCTCTACTTTGCTAAGGTAATTAAGCTAAGCTATTTCAGTAAAAAAGGTATTTTGCTCTGCTGAGCAGCTCCATATATCTTCTGAGTGCTTCTTCAAATTTACATCTTTCCTGAACATAATCATGCAAAACAGTATGAAGAAAATCAGATTAAGTCTTCCCAGTCTGCTATAGAGCAGCTTTATTCCTTCCCCTTTCTCAGAATCAAATGTGATAATGAATCACAGGTCAATTGTGTAGTGCACTTCCCCAGTGATAAAAATCAATAATCCTATCAAAGAACTATCAGAGCAATCTGATATATTTAACCCTTTACAGAAGTCACAGAATCATGGAATTGTTTGGGTTGGAAAAGATCTGGAAAGGCTATCTAGCCCAAACCCCTGCAGTCAGCAGGGACATCCTCCTTTAGATGAGGTTGCTCAGAACATTGTCTTTGATCTCATTTTCCATCCATCTCTATGAGTTTGCGGTGTTAATACTTCAAAATTATTTTGATTTTGCTTTCTATGGAGTTGAACAAATCAACACATAGTTATCTTTTTCTCCTAAAGTGAGCAATATTTGCTATTTGTAGTCTTACTTGTGACATCACAAACATACTGAACCACCTGGATGTCAGACTCACAAGTTCACACTAAAATTCTTCAAATATTCTGATATGGAGGTAATCTGCTCCCCTACATCTGTCAAATTCTTACTTTTGCTGCTATCTCAGACACAATAAATTGCCTTTTTGTTATAAAATAAAAACAAACAACCCTCTCCAAACCAAGCAACTAACAAGCAAAAAACCAAAATCAACCAATCAAACAACAAAAAAAACCTAAACCAACAAAACCTCAAACAAACAACCCCCTCAAAAGCCAAGAAAATAAAAACCCAACCAAAACCCCATAAACAGTCACTCATCCTCCACATTCAGGTTCTGAATGATATCTACTGAGCAATATTTTAGCCTGAGCAATTGCTACACCTTATGTCCCTCTCTTAAGGAAGACCTCATCTTTCTCTGTTTCATTTCTGTTTATATGGTCAAAGAATTTATGCTTTTGTTTAATTCTCTGGAAGGTCTAATTCATCTTTCTTTTTCCTCAGCCTTACATTTCAACCTCTAGAACACAGCTGACTTTCCTGGCTGATAAATGTGCTGTCTGTTCCTTGTAGATGTTTACTTACTACTAAAATGATTTTCAGAGTAGATGAAGATTAAATCTTTCTCTATCTTTTGCTTTTGCCTGGAAGAAAACTGGATGGCTATACATATTCATCTTAGAAAAGCTCCATGCCCCTGGCTAATTCCCAAATTAACTGATTTAATATAGCCCCTTACTGTTCCAGAAAGAACACCTTTGAATAAAATCTGTAAATAATATTAGTGTTCATCTGAGGATGTGAACATACACACATTTGTTTTCATCTTTATTTGTCAAAGCATCCTTCAATCTGTTTCTGCTTTCTTCATGTTCAACTGAGTCACATACTCCCAGGTTTTATTATCAAAGGAGAAAATCAACTAGAAAAAATGAAAGGCAAACTTAGTTTGTGGAACTGACTGACATTTTCTTCACCCTGTAAATCAAAACACTGAATGTTTATGCAGTGTTTACTGAGTGGAAAGCTGTAAGACATGATGTGACAATAGATATTTGGAGCTAATTCACATATATATGGTACACTACTGAAATAATACTTCATACTGGAATGGGTTGCCCGGGGAGGTGGTGGAGTCGCCGTCCCTGGGGCACTTCAAGGCAAGGTTGGACGTGGCACTTGGTGCCATGGTCTAGCCTTGAGCACTGTGGTAAAGGGTTGGACTTGATGATCTGTGAGGTCTCTTCCAACCCTGATGATACTGTGACACTGTGTGATATTTCTCTTAGCTGTTATTTTCTCCTATAAAAAATGTCGGTGGTATAAATGTGTAACTGGAGGCCTTGGCAAATGAGTTGCTAACTGTTCCTGTTTGCAAACCTGGTCTCCTTCTATGACAAAGTGTCCCACTTAGTAGATGCAGAAGAGGCTGTGGGTCTTTCACACTGTCTCCCACAGCACCCTCCTGAAGAAACTGGCTGCTGATGGCTGGGATAGGTGGATGATTCTCTGGGTTGAAAAATGTCTGGAGGGCAGGTGAATGGAGTTGAATCCAATTGGCAGCCAGTTACAAGTGGTGTTCCCTGGGCAGTTGATTTACTATGGTCTCCTTTCAGGAGGGTGAGGTGGAGGCTCTATCTCTTGTCCCAAATATCAAGTGACAGAATGAGATAAAATGGCCTCAAACTTCAGCAAGGGATTTCTTACTGTAAGAGCGTCAGGCACTGGAACAGGCTGCCCAGGGAGGTGCTGCAGTCACCATCCCTGAAGGTGTTCCAAAAATATGGACACATGGCACTTCGGGAGTTAGATTAATGGCCATGGTGAGTTTATTTCAACTGTTGGATTCAACGACCTTAGAGGTCTTTTCCAACCAAAACAATTCTATGATCTATCTGAAAAAGTCTCAATAATTAACAAAAAAATCATTCACATGTCTATTCTTCTGTACAAATGCTAATATATTGAGGCAGGAAAAGCAGAGACAAAAAAATAAACCCAAAGGGAAATGCTGAATAATAAGTTAGATGCAGCATTGATTTTCTTGTAATGTTCAGGTAATTTATATAAAGCTTTAATTCTCTAAAGAAAATACATATAGACCAAACAGATTTTTTTTTCTCCATGGTATCAGTGTGCAACCTCCACCTTTACTGCAAAATATTGGCCAAAACCATCTCATTTCTCCTAAGGAACACTTCTTTATTTCCCATTTCATTCTCTTCTGCAGACTCTGGAGTCATTTGCAAGAGGCACTAGGACACGTCTAAGCATGTCTAAATGTAAGCCAGGCCATGGCCATTTCTTGGTAAGGAATACTGTGTGGTACTGCTGTGTGGAGAGGACTCCTTGAAAGCTCAGTGCCCACTGTTACTCAGATCAAAACATTTCCATTTCAAGCAGCATATCATTGCAATCCAACAGATTTCTGAGCTTCTCCAGCACCCACAAAGCATTTCAAGGACTTCTGATTTTACCAGAACCCCCTGGATAGTTTAAATCTACCCCTGGTAAGGTCAACTGCAAATTTTGTGTTAATATTTAAAGTGACCTGCTAAGAAACTGTTATAGTATCACAGTATCATCAAGGTTGGAAGAGACCTCACAGATCATCAAGTCCAACCTTTTACCACAGAGCTCAAGGCTAGACCATGGCACCAAGTGCCACGTCCAATCCTGCCTTGAACAGCTCCAGGGACAGCGACTCCACCACCTCCCTGGGCAGCTCATTCCAGTATCCAGTGTTCACATGTATTGAGATCTGTAGTTAATTTACATTAAAATGAGCTTGAAAACTTTTTTTACCACAGTACTGGTTAGTATTGGCTATACTACAACCAGAACAAAGCAAGACAGAAATGTAAATTAGTATTTTTGCCCCTAAAATAATTGTTGATTCCTCCAAGAAAAAAAGCAATGAAACATAACTGTTGTATAACTATTTCTACTCTATGACAGAAGAACATTATTACATTTGTAAACCATAACACTCAAAAATCAGAACATGTCATGGTTTAGCAGTTGGGTTAATTCACCTCCTTCTGGATTTCTATTATACTGCACTCTTTAATAATCCTGTCACACAGTATTTCCCACCAGTTTGCCACTTCAATCAGTCTGGTGAAAATTACACCTTCTTTTTTTCATTTACCTTAGAGAACCTCATGCTCACCTCCTCCAGCTACTTTCCTACTGTCTCTGAACCCACGATCACAACAGCCCTGCAGTATCGTGTCACTCTCTTCCCGTTCTTAGTTCTCATGCAGCAAATCAACACAAAGGAGTGCAAGTTTACACAAGCTGAATCTGCTAAGCAGTTTGAACAGGAAGCTGGATTGCAATGTTACTGTGGCACCATACTTCATACATCAGCTGAGAGTGCTGTACTCTCTCTGGCTGATACCTGCACTAGTGGTGCAACCTCCCGGACCTCCCTCTGCCAGGCAGAGGAAGCTCCTGTCTTACCGAAACACCTGCATATGTGAGGCACTGCTTGAGCAGCTTCCCTCTCTTAACAAGACTTGTAATTTTCCTACTATGCCTACCCTGAATTGGTCCAGGCTGAGGTCATCTGCTGCCTTCCCCACTCTGCTGGGAAGTCTTCATCCTGTGATTGCACTAGTCCCAAACGTTTCAATGCTGTCTTCTCTTTTATTCTCTTCTGTCATCTACAGCTAAGCCTCAGACCAACTTCATTATGCACCCTCCTGGATTGCTCCTCTCACTTTTCTTTCCCGTTCCTTCTTAGCCTGTCGCATTCATCCAGCTGACTGCAGCAGCCATGCAACACAATTTCTATCCTGTTTTTTATCTGAAAGGTGTAATTCAACTTTTCCACTGACCAAAAGGCTGTATGAACAGCTTCTGATTTTACAGAAGGACACAAGAACTCAATGGCTGAATCTTCTCTCCAAAATGGCATCACCTATCACTGCCAACATTTTCTATTTTCTCCATTCTCTTTCCCTACCTCTGTCACCACCTAGACCTTCTTCACCAAACTGCTGTCCTGGCTCACTGTCATGTTTCTTTTGTCCTTGCTTGAGCAGTAGCAAAAATTCCTGGCAAAGCATCAATCCTTTCTCTACAAAAGTCACTTCTAGTCCAAAAACCCTCACTGAAGTACTTGAATCCTATGACTCAAATTTGCTCCTCACCATTTTTGTTTATCACTACTTTCTTCACAAGAACGGTAAGGCTGACCATGAACCAGCAATGTGCTCTTGTGGCCAAGAAGGCCAACACCATTCTGGGGTGTATTAGAAAGTTGAGATAGGTTCTCTTCCCCCTCTACTCTGCCTTACTGATACTCCATCTAGAATACTGTGTTCAGTTATGGGCTCCTCAATTCAAGGACAGAGAACTGCTTGAAAAAATCTGGTGCAGAACCACAAAACCAATTAAGGCAGAGAACAGACTGAGGGTCATGGGGATCTGTAGTTTGGAGAGGAGGAGACTGTTTATAAACAGGTAAAGAGCGAGTGCCAAGAGGATAGAGTTAGGTTATTTTTGGTGATGCTCAATGACAGGACAAGGGGCAATGGATGGAAGTTGAGGCATAGGAAATTCCATGGAAACAAGAGGAAAAAAAAAAAATTCATTGTAAGGGTGACAGAACACTGGAACAGGCTGCCCAGGGGATTGTGGAGTCTCCTCTGGAGATCTTCAAAACCTGCCTGAATGCATTCCCATGTGATCTGGTATAGGTGATCATGCTCTAGCAGGGAGGTTGGACTAGGCAATCTGTTGGGGTCCATTCCAACCCTTAACATTCTGTGAAGGTAAAATGTGATCTTCCTCCTTTTCTCATGAATAAAAAGGTCTTGTTCCATAAATCCTATCTCACTCCCACATCTATTCTTTCTTCCAAGGAAGTTAATGCCTTTTGCCTATGTGAACAGTTCTAGCCCTTGGTCTTACTACTCTGCTTCTGCTCAGAGGCACATGTGTCTGAAATAGCCCCAAGAAATTCACATTTATGACAAGACCAATGCAGCTTTGCACCCTGCCAATTTGAGATTGGTGCACTTGAGTTTAGCAGTGAAGCCTGCACTAACTTTGTGAAATGAATAGGTAGATCCTCAATTGCAGGTGCACAGGGGGCTGTTATTTCTTATAGTAGTGCTTGAGAAACAACATGACATTTAGTTTCAGAGGTAAAGAATAAAAAAACCCAAACAAGACAACTAAGGGGAAGTGACAGAAATAACCTTGGCATAGGTATCCCTTCCTAGGAAGCAATTATGACAACTGGCACTTGACTGTTACGAAAAATCTGCCTGCAATAGTGATTTCTTTCCAAAAAAACCCCATAAAAATAAATGCAAAGGGTTTTTAACTTGAAGTTGAGGTTAAGGTTTTTTTAATTTGCTTTGTTTTTAAATGTGGAATTGATAACAACAAATAATATTTAAAGAAAACACTAAAGCTTCTGCTTTTCACATCTTCCACCTTTCATAGCTTAATTTCATTTCTTTTGTAATCCTTGAGAACAAAGCCATTTATCATCCTCTATAGAAAAATGCTGTAAAACTACAATTAAAAAATGAAACTATTTTGATATTTCAGGAACATAATCAGCTCCAAAATGATGAGGGCTTTTAGTGCCAATCTATATCACTGAAATCAAGGGAACTGTTAGCATTCAGTAATAATTTGGAAATGGAACTTGATGTTTCCTGGCTATAATAACAAGGTTAAAGCCTGAGACGGATCATCTCCCAAACTCCTGAACAATAATGAAGTTATGATGATTGACATTGGTGGAGAATTGGGTGCTGGTATATTCTATTCCAAAAAAATGGAAACTCTTAAGAACATTAACTTCAATTTCACTGTATAGAAAAATGTTCCCAAAGAGGATGAGAGAGTTTTAGCTGCAGACCTAACTCAGCTATTAAATCAGTAAGGTACAAATTCTGACATGCTCCAAGTCTCCTATTCCACCAAACTCCTTGTGAATATTACACTTCAGGCCTTGATCTCACAAGATGCTTTGTGTAGCTCACCAAAGAAATATGGATCCTTTCATATCTGTAATCCATGTAGGCATTGTGTCCCCTACATGTATGACTACAACAGCAACACCATAAATCATAAACAATATTATAGCTATTTAGTTTCAAACACCACTGGATAAACAGAAAATTCAGGCTTTTTAGAGAGAAATAGAATCAAGATACACACTTTAGCTGTCACACACTGAATTTTCATTTGAGTAATACAATACATGCAAAAAAAACCCCAAAACAAACAAAACTGAAAAGAAAATTAAGAACCTAAGTCAGCTCTTTTTCTTTGCCTTGCTGTAAAATAGGCTGTTCCCTCAAATCACCAAATAAGTATAATAATAGTTATTTTTACTTGTATGGCTGATCTGAAACATCTTGCAGAATCTTGTTCTGTCATTCAAGTGTTGTGTATGAACAACACACACAATAGCAGCATTATAGCCAATCAGCAGCATTATTGTAGCACTGCTGTATTAATCTTTAGATTCGAATACAGAGAAGCAAATCCTTGTCTCTGTGGATGACAAAGTAGCCTGAATTCTTAGCAGAGTTATATCTCTGCTTGTGCAGCCTGCAGAGAATGAACAGACAAATCATGCTCTATTTCTGTCCCTGATGAGGGAATCCATGTAGTTAGACTCTCATTATCTATACTCATTTCTTTCCTATGCTATCACATAATCTCGGGATGGTAGTGGTTGGAAGAGACTTCCAGAGAGCAAGTCCAATCCCCCTGCCAGAGCAGGATCACCTAGGGCAGACTGCACAGGAACATACTCAGGTGGATTAAAAGTCTCCAGAGAAGTAGACACCGCAACCTTTCTGGGCAGCCTGTTCCAGTGCTCACAGAACTCATTTGTGGAGCTGGAGAGTGATGGAAAGGTGAGGATGAACGGTCTTTACTGCTAATTTCTGTCATGCTGTAGGACTGTGGCCATTTTACTCTGCACAACCTTTTTAATGACACAGAAAAGAGGAGTAGTTTATGGCCCAGATTTAACAAAGCATTTGACCAGAATCATTAATCTAACAAAAGACAATGAGAATAGAAGATTGGGAATCAGAGTCTGAGTTCGAAATAATGTTACACATAAAAAGAAAAAAAATCCATGTCTGCTAAGGGACATATTTTGAAAGTTCTATGGTTGCTTTGATAGAGTAGCTGTAGAATAACATTTGGCAAGGTGTTGTGGCATTCTTCAGCTTCCAGAACTGAAATTGTGGCTATATCATTTGGAATCAGTTTTCTCATCTCAAACTTTGCAGCATGTGTCATTGGAAAATAAGCTTGGAAGCACACTTCTGTGGGAGGTTTGTGGAGCAGTGAAGAGACAGCTAATGGAACATCTAGAATCATAGAATCGGTCATGGTTGGAAAGGACCACAAGGAGAATCTAGTTCCAACCCCCCTGCCATGGGCAGGGACACCCTACCCTAGATCAGGCTGGCCAGAGCCCCATCCAGCCTGGGCTTAAACACCTCCAGGGATGGGGCCTCAACCACCTCTCTGGGCAACCCATTCCAGGCTCTCATCACGCTCATGGTGAAGAACTTCCTCCTCATGTCCAGCCTGAACCTACCCATCTCCAGCTTTGCTCCATTCCCCTTAGTCCTGTCACTCCCTGATATCCTGGAAAGTCCTTTCCCAGCTTTTTTGTAGGCTCCATTCAGATACTGAAAGGTCACAATAAGGTCATCTCGGAGCCTCCTATTCTCCCGACTGAACAGCCCCAACTCTTTCAGTCTGTCATTTAACTATGCCATATGTTGAAGGGAGTCTTCCCATCAGTTTACAGAGTTACTATTTTCTGCTCACTTCTATGTAATCTTACTAGCACAGGCAACTACCTGTTCTGGTAGGCCTGATAGGCCAAAAATGGCCTTATCCATGTCCTGGGTTGCCCAGGCACGTTTTTCTGCTCTCTCTCCCTCTGCTGTGAGGAGCAGCAACCACGAGAAAGAGGACAAAGGACCTGGAGTCATTGAGTCTAAGGACTCTGGCTTGTCCAGACATGTTCCCCTGCTCCCCCTCCTTCTGTGCTGGGGGAGGCAACCACAGGAAAGGAAAACAAAAGCCCTGGCTTCACCAAATATGGTCAAGCTTGGCAAAGTGCCATTCTGATTGGCTGATCTATGTCCAAAGCCCCATTAGTCTTGGGCTAGTATTGATAAAAAGGGATGAGCAGGCAGCATGGTGTGCTGCTGCTGCTGCTGCTGCCTCATTGCATCCTGAAACTGCCTGTAAGCTCCACTGCATCGAGTTTACCAGGACAGGCTCTAAATGCCTGCATGTGACCAGCCTGCATAGCCAGTGTGACATTGTGACAAGACTGCACATTACATTGCATCTTGCCTGCCCCTCTGCAAGGCTTCTGCTGAATCAGGAATCAAGAGCAACTGGGATAGAGACTACGCTATAGACTTCCAGCTTCCTGAGAAAAGAGCCTGGGAAACTTCAAAGCCTCTAATGGCTTTGTAGCCTCCGACAGGAACCCCTCTGTGTGCTTTGAGTACTGTCTGATAGTATTTTGTCAGTAAATGCATAAAGCCTCTTCTAATACACTAATTGCCTTCTGCCGTAAGCAGAAAGGAGCTTCCTGTGTCCTCTAGTGGATAAGCAGTGTAATTAACCACAATAATCTTCTCTTCCAGTATAGTGTTTGTGCTTGCCACTTTAAGAAAATAAGTGCTCTAGTTCTGCCTCTTCCCTGTGTGTACAAATTTCCAAACAGTGTGTTTTGAGCCCTGTGAATAAGTTTTCTGATAAGTTTTAATGTTAATAAACAGTTGTCATAGTTATTAACAATCTTTGCCTGGATATCAAAATTAGTACTTTTGCATAATCTGGCACACCACCACCTTGAAAAGGGTACTGTGTGTTGTTTCTGTTGACTGTCCCATACTGGCCAAGAAAATTCATTTTTAAGCTTTCCCACATCTTCCATGGTCTCTCTATTTAGAGAATAAGACCAAAAGTGGATTACAGCACCATATGGGGTATTGTCTGGAGACACACTTTGCCTGCCACATACTATTGTTCTGCATGGTACTGTCTGAACAGGGGTAATCCACACCTCGTGGGCTCTGCACTGTGATGTATGTACATGGTATGGACAAAACCACAGATGAACCCATTTTAAATATTCCTCTCTCTGTAAAAGCTCCTTCTCACCTCCTCCTGTGTTGTTACAGTACTAAAGCAGAAGCAGTTTCTGTAAGCACATATTTAACACCTACAATGGAGAACTTAACAGGAAGATAAAGTATTGTCAACCTTGTGCCATAATGCTGCACCAACACAGACGTGGACTGGAAGGATACAGTACCACAGCCCCACAGACCCTCTTGTGTATGACTTCCAGAAGAGTGAGGTTGAGAATCTAGTTTCCATAATTAGTGACACTGTTATGCCTCCGTTACTGTTATGCATTTATCAAGCTCTCTGGACAGTGGTGTGAAGCGTTTTGTGTTAATGGACCTGACAGTATTGATGCATTTAAGCTTTAATTTTGAAGGACTGTTAGTGCTGCACAGATTACATATTTATAGGTGCTAAATGGAATCACATAATGAAAGAAAAATCACACTGCCACAAACATTACTACATTGTCTAGGGAAGTAGTGCATTATTTTACAAGATGCAGAAAGTTATGGCCTGTGGTAATTTAACAAAATTCTACCAGGAACATAGAGAACTAAATTAATTCTCACTTCAGCTCAATGAAAGTTCACGATGATATTTCATTCGAGCAGTAAAAACTGTGCTCCAAGTTATGACTGTGCTTCTACACATTTCCTAGGTAACTCTGCTTATGTTCTTACCCAGCAGGTTAAAAATCAGTCCTCAAGCAACTGAGGTGTCTTGTTTTTTTCAATGCCTCAGCTAGGCTAAGAAATAATGTTCTTTCTCCTTCTAAGATCAGTAACAGCAGAAATGGAGAAATAAAGATTAATCATTTCAGAAAAGGCTTCAAGAAGTGGAACAAAGAGGTTGTTTGGTTGGTTACTTTTAAACAATGTATATATTTTAAGCTGGTTGGATTTAAAATTATATAAATAGAGAATGATTACCAGTCCCAGACTGATTATAAAAATAAATCAGGAAATTTCAGAAAACATTGAATTTATCAAACAATCCTATATACATTTCTCTTTGGAAGTTACTCATGTATTCTCTCTCTCACCCAAAAAGCTTCACAGACAACTGCCTGAATCCTGTACCCTGAGACCTTGGAGGCCACTCAAATCACTTGATGGGAGGACATGAAATGCATTTTTTTGCTAAGAGCTTCCTGTCTCTTCAAACCCGTAATGATCCTCTTAAAATTCATTTTTTGTTTACTCTTTAATAATTGTTTCTGTGCACCAACATTTCCAAAGCAGAGTAAAAGACCAGTTACTGTATTTTGCACTGCATTCTATGCCATAATGTGTTCTTCGTGACAGCAATGCTGTGAGCTTCAGGAAGCTCTTGCCCAAGTCAGGAAGACATCTACCTTTCTATGAATGCATGATCTGGGCTCTGGCCATAATGCATGTAGAATCATAGAACCAACCAGGTTGGAAGAGACCTCCAAGATCATCCAGTCCAACCTAGCACCCAGCCCTAGCCAGTCAACTAGACCACGGCACTAAGTGCCTCATCCAGGCTTTTCTTGAAGACCTCCAGGGACGGTGCCTCAACCACCTCCCTGGGCAGCCCATTCCAATGCCAATCACTCTCCCTGGCAAGAACTTCCTCCTAACATCCAGCCTATATCTACCCCAGCACAACTTGAGACTGTCCCCCCATGTTCTATTGCTGGTTGCCTGGGAGAAGAGGCCACCCCCACCTGGCCACAACCACCCTTCAGGTAGTTGTAGACAGCAATGAGGTCACCCCTGAGCCTCCTCTTCTCTAGGCTAAACAACCCCAAACATACATCCTCAGCAACCCATCCATGCTTTCAAACTCAGGTTACAGTGGCTAGCGAGTTGTACAAAATTTATAAGGGAGTTCTGTGAAACGAAAGTGATGTAACCAGGACAAAAATGTTTGACATCATCCTACTGAGCTCTATCAATGACCTTGAAAGGAAGATCTAAGGGTTGTTCCTTCAGCACAAACCATTACATCCTTATTGCTAGAATTTCAGTTAGGGCCTTTAAACCTTGAAATCATTATTAGGTTCACTTGACCTAGTGGTATCAAAAGAAGTTCTATTGTAGCCTAATGATTATGGAAATGTTGCATGAAACCCTTGTTGAAAAATAACAATGTCATTTCCAAGGTCTGTACAGGGCTAAAGGACTATGTTGGGCTTCATTTCCCCTACTGTGTGTCAGGCCACTCCACTGTTTGATGGACAAAAAGATATCAGGCACAAGAAGTAAAGATATTTTTTTGGTGGATTATCTTTTTAAACAACAAACCCTTCCATTTTATCTTTTCCATTTTCCTTTCTGCTCTTCTTCTTTTAAGGTTTCTTAAAGAAGAGAGAACTTAAATATGTAACCTTTTCCAATAAAATAAACCTTTAATCTTCATTCAGAATTCTCTTTTATGATGCTAATTGAAGATTATACAGGAACTAACATTTTATGTTTATTATTGTTGCTCAAGCCTTCCACATTTATTAAAAGAGGGAAAAGAGAGACAGTATAATTGCATCCTGCAGAAGCCTTTTCTTTTCAACTTTCCTACTTTTATCAGAACTTTTAAAAGAATTTCAGTAAATAGGAACTACTTAACATAAATTCATTGTTTAAAGCATAAAGTGTGGAAAATTTCCTCAACTTAGTAGGCAAAAAAAGCTCATACAGACACAGTACCTCATGGACTTCAAATACTTATTGGAAAAGATAGAAGCCAGTGGAAGCATTGTTACAACTGAATCCCTTGGATATCCCAGCCTGTCTTCTACTTCTGTTCTCCAGTTCAGAATAAATGGCTCGGATCCAAGCCAGAAATAATCTTGCATCTTACTCAGAAGAGTCTGAAAACTATAAAATCTCTACAAAAGCTCACCAGACGCATCAGAGCTGAGAGCAAATTGAGGATAATGACAGGAAAGAACAGGAGTAATTAAATGCTCTTTTTTTTTGCAAAGATGATGAAAGGAAAGATTTTCTCCAAAACTCATCCCTCTCTTCCAGAACATGGCATTATAAAGTACAAAATCAGAATGACAACTATTCTCTGCCAGCTTTAAAATCCAGATTACTAAATTGTTTCTGGCTATAATTGCCATGCATCTGAGTCAGTACAATTTGAACCATGTATTTAAATAGCAGTCAGTTGGTGCTCTTATCTTGATACAAGCATGGATGCATTTGCATTGTAGATAAAAGTGACTAATGATGCCTTGGCAAATTTTGAAGCACTATAGGTAATTGCTATTATTTTTGAAGCACAGAAAGATAAACTAAAGATTAGATAATAAATGTTACAGCCAAAATCATTCTACATGGTGCACAGGGGGAAAACTCCATGACACATAGCCTTTGGTAAGTGATGAGAAACTCCACATTATTTCACATCTTCCCTGAATGAAACCCACAATATAGGTGATTCTACCTCTTTGCTCTTCTGACACCCCATCTTGAATAGTGTATCCAGTTATGGTGTGCCCAGCGAAAGAAGGGCACACAGCTGTTTGAGTGAGTCTGGAGGAGGGCAGGATGATCCAAGGTCTAGAGCACCTCTGCCCTGACAGGCTGAGGGAGACAGGGTTGTGCAGCCTAGAGAGGAGAAGACTCTGAGGCAGACCTTAGAGCTGTGTCCCATGATTGTCTAAGATTAACAAAGGCCAAATGACAAGTGAAGCACCCATTCAAGTCAGCAGCAACATGAACTGAAGAAGTTGTCAACAGGAGTTGAAAAAGAAAGGTTAGCAGTGAATCAAAACCAAAAATGGGAATTAGAAAATAAAGACAAGTTGAAATGAGCGGTGGCTCAACATATAAAATGATCCATTATTTTTGTGAACAATGTGAAAATATATTAGTAATATCTCACATTATTGATTAATATTACTGATTATTTTCAAAGTCACAAATATATTGACAAAATAAAGGTACATGTAATTTATTATTGTGAAATTTAATACTAAAAATAGCTCACTCCCTAACTGGAAAGCCTATTGTTTTCTAGATCCTTTTATATAAATGTCCATGCCAATCTTTCAAAATTCCAAGACCAGACTTTCAAAGCTGATATCTCAACATTGTTCTTCATTTAAAGCCAGATCATTGATTTCAGTCTGGAACCTCTGCACTCTAATTATTTTTGAAACCAAAACATATTTCTGCCATCTCCACAGTAAGAATCCTTCCCTATTTAGGATCACCAAAATTAAATGTGACAGAATTATTTGTATAATCCATGCTAGACTGATAGCTAATCAAGCAGCTGATGTGCTAACAATAGTAATGCACTGCCAAGGGAAAAGCACATTGGGTAGAATCAAAATCTGGAACTATGGGAGAAACAAAATTGTGACAAATTGTCGTGGGACAAAAAGAGGACAGTGGTACCCTCAGGATAAAGAGAAATTAAAAAAGGTAAGGACTTGCAGAGAAGAGTTTCTCTCATAGCAGTTTTCCACCAGGAAGTTATAAATTAATCTCACCCCTACTGGAGAAACCAAAGCGCTATTCACTCTTCAGATGTTTAAAAGCAACTCTTTAATCTTCATTCTCTAATTTCTTTTTTCACAAAAAGATTTATTGCAACCAGGCTACTTTTGAATCAAAACCACGGTGCTACTAAAAGCACTAGTCCATCCACTTTGGCTAGCCACAGAGAGAAGGTCTGAAATTCAGTGTATTTGTGTCTTGCATAAGACAGAGAAAATATGAAGGGAACCTTGCTCTGTAAGTGTGAGGGCATAACAAAAGATCTCAAAGCCTGAATAAAAGCTTTTAAGTTGTCTCAGTTGTATAACCTCATTAATGCAATATGGTATAATGCTATTAAATGAAGAGAGCAGTGGCACAGAGCATGGTGTCCAAATAAGCTTGCACGAACATGAGCTTCAGTTGGTGTAATGGAGCTACTGAACTATAGGTGCAGAGTAGCGACACAGATGTGAGCATTTAGCCACCCTGGACTTGGCCAAGAAAGACAGCAAATCCAAAGGTCATCCAAAGACAGGAAAAGTTGCAAAATAAAGCAGCTTTGAGGGAAATTCAGTCTATCCAGTTCTAATGTTCCCAGGTGAACTGCACTACCCATACTTTACTACAAAACTTGCACAATCTGGCCTGCACTTCTGCCTTTATGTAACATTTTTTCATCTTCCATCAAGAAGAATGAGGCATTTGACCTACTTGACTGTATATAGAGGCTAAATATATCTAGAGGATGCTTATGTTCAATAATGCTGCCTCAGCTGTTAATCACATTGTAAATCACATAATTTCAAAGACAGCATTGTTATATTAGGGAAAAGGTCAATAGCACATCTGAGACCCTCAAGCTGGAAAAGTCTACTGTCACACGGAGATATAGTCTCCACTCATACTTCAAGATGCTTTAGGTGAGACAAGAGCTATAAAAACTAGTAAAAATAAGTAAGTTTTGTCCTATTGTTTGCTGCTCTTGCTCTGGAGAGACAAGGTACTTTATCAGATTTATGCTACTGCCCCTGTAGTTTCCTGCTAGTTCTCAAGTAATCAATAAGATTAGTGCTATCATCAAAATTTATATAAAACTGCCACTATCCTTTATCCTTTTGGTATCATGTGAATTAAAGAACTCATTTTGCAACACCAGAGAGCCTCCTCAAAGTTTCAAGAGAAACCGACTGATCTTGGGGACAAGCAGCACAAATGTTGTGACTAACCTTCTGATCTGGCATTATGCAGGTGTTATAACACAGATAAATAATTGCATACAAATATGATTAGCAACTCAAACCACTTGCCAGAGACTTTAGTGTTTCAATTGCATGCCAGTTAACATCAGTTAAAGGAGATATGTGATACTCTTTTATAGGAGAACTGCTTTAAAAAGGTCAGATTTGCAATTCCAGAACTTTTCCCAGCCTATTTTTCTTTTCTACCACAAAAACTGGTGGCAAACTCTGGTGATATTACAGAAACTTCTCAGTTGGCAATGTGTTTTAGTATTTCTGATATAAATCATTTATATTTGCACAGCAGTATGGGGAAAAATGAAGTATTTGGATTATTTGATTTTGAAAACAAGAGAGAAAAACAAAGTGTTTTAGGAAGCAGAGAGAATGAGGGAGTGGAAAGAATGGGAGCAGAGGGGAGAATTAGCAGTCTCAGTTTCTTACAGATGTGATTTAGGTACAAGGATCTCAGAGAAACACAAACTGTTTTAACTGTACAGCCAATGAAACTACCCTAATGTCTTCGCATGATATTTTATAAGAGATTCAAGCTGCACTATATAGTAAGCAGTACAGAGCTACTGCTTTGTTGGATCTGTTCTCGCTTCATACTCCAGCTACACCACATCAGACACATTCTCCCCTTTGCCTTGTTAAGGTGAGTATGTAGAACAGACTTATTAGTCACTGAATAGCTGAGAGTTGATGGCCTCAATATGCTGAGCTGAGAAATTGCTGAGAAAAGCTGACAGGAATGATGTGTGTTTTCCCTCTCATGACTACCAAACAGAACAATATTTTCTATCAGCACTGATGTTTGTAGACATAGTTTGGGCATATGTTTACCCTAGATCTTAATAACAATAAAATTATGAATAGTTTTTTACTCATCCACTGCTCCCAACAATGGCAATGCAGCGCCTGCAGCCCAAACGCACTGAACCCAAGCAATGCCTTGTGCCCCCTGATTGAGAGGCGGCACAATGCTGATTGTAACTTTTTCCATCCTGCTCTGAAACAGAAAAAGCAAAAAAAAAATCATATTGAAATCAATACAAAGATGCATCAGCCAATCTCTTTATAACCAGATACTCACAGACTCTTCTGAAAAGCAGGTCAGTGTACCACGTGTGCTTCCATGAGCTAATTAGGAATACTAAATGCAGCAGTAGGAAAGAAAGCCAGTTTAACCACCGCTACACCTCTTGAAAGTCTGCTCAAGCACTCTCTGTGCTATGGCTTTATTTGTCAACTTCTCTTTACCTTTTCCATTTGGCTGTCAGCTTTTCGAAGCAGCAACCTCCTCATCTTCACAAAACCACTTAGGTAGGAAAGGACCTCATCAATCATAGCATGGATTAGGTTGGAATGGATCTCAAAGATCATCCAGTTCCAACCCCTACCATAGGTAGGGACACCTCCCACTAGAACAGATCGTCTACTCTCATCTCATGTAATTACCTGATTTGGTTTAATTTTTCTTGAGATACAAAAGAAGGCTGAATGCTCTTGCCAATGATTCTGCTTTCAATACACCTTGGAGATCTGCTCCTGTGTTCCATTAGCTACCTAAACCCAAGAACATTTCCCTAGAGCTCTGTATTGTTCTATTCTGAGGCATCAAAGTAAAATTTAAGCAATAACTAACACCTGTCTGCAAGAATAAAGTAGTCATTAGGTGCTGTTATCTGCAGTGATGTGGATGGTTTCTGGTAGTACAGTACACTAAACACAGGTTATTTTATCCTAAGAACAGTTCCATATGATGTCAAAGTGGCAGATACTTTAACTGACTGGACTTTCTAATTTGTTTAAGAATAAAGCTGTACACTGAATTTCCACTCTTGAAAGATAACTTTGACACTGAAGAAAAGGATAAGGAAAATACAAGAAACCACAGGCAAGCCTTTTTCACACATTCACCTTAATGCTCTGGGCTATATGCATTTTAGAAGAGGAACAAACTATTTCACAAGTGAAATTTGAAAGTCTAGAGTTTGGTCAAATATATTTCAGATCCTTATTCAGGATAGCAGAACTACCCATACTGAGCTTGTGTGCGAGGTGTACCCTCATCCAATGCATATTTATTGCTCTTGACATCTGTCACTCTTTTCTCACCTACCACAGAATCACAGAAACATCCAGGTTGGAAAAGACCCTCAGGATCACTGACTCCAAACTATAACCCTACTTTACAAGATTCACCTTAAACCATATCCCTAAGCACCACATCCAAACGACTCAACCACTCTCCTGGGCAGCTCATTCCAGTGCCTGACCTCTCTCTCTGTGAAAAACTTTTTCCTAATGTCCAGTCTAAACCTCCCCAGTCTCAGCTTGAGGCCATTCCCCCTTGTTCTGTCTCCAGTTACCTGTGAGACCAGCGCCAACCTCTCCACAATGTCCCTTCAGGTAGTTGTAGACAGCGATGAGGTTTCCTCTCGGCCTCCCCCTTTTCAAACTAAACAGCCCCAGCTCCCTCAGTCACTCCTCATAAGATTTATTCTCTAGGCCCTTTGCCAGCTTTGTTGCCCTCATCTGGACTCGCTCCAGCACCTCCACATCTCTCTTCTTTGCAGTGCCCAAAACTGAACACAATATGCGAGGTGGGGCCTCACCAGAGCTGAGTACAAGGGGACAATCACCTCCCTACTCCTGCTGGCCACAGCATTTTTAACATCAGTTGGGATGCTGTGGGCCTCCTTGGTCACCTGGGCATATTTTTCATATTCAGCTACCTGTCTATTACAACCTCCAGATCCCTTTCTGCCAGGCAGCTCTCCAGCCCCACTGCCCCAGGCCTGTAGCATTGCTTGGGGTTGTTGTGACCCAAGTGCAGGACCTGGCATTTGGCCTTGTTGAAACTCATCTCATGTCAATTAACAAACGTCAGATTAAAATCTGAGTATGCAATTAGAATCACCTTCAGTATTTAATCAACATTGTCCCTCCCTTCTTACAGAGGCTGATATAAAATGATGAATACAAACCACTGTTCTATCGGCTCCACGCCCAGGGAGGAAAGACAGAGGTAAGCCTCATAACAGTAGATACACAGAGATGAATTGTTTCATCTGACTGGTACACATTAAGACGATAATGAATGACTGTGGTCTCCTAATGTAATACATCTCTTTCCCAGAGTTTTTTGAAGATGGAGATTTCTCCAGGGCTGGAAGTGGGAAGTTAATTCCTTTGGACTTGAATGTCCTCACTACTGTGCAGCGTTTTCTGCTTCAAGTAGAAACACATCTTCTTGACTTCATAGGGTGGCTAAGGTTAGAAGAGACCTTAGAGATCATCTACTCCAACCTCCCCATCATGGGCAGGGATGCCTTCAGTATCTGAAAAAAACACTAACAAAACCCCCAAACAAAACAAACAAACAAAAACCAACCAAACAAAACCCACCAAAATCCAAATAACAATTAAAAAAACCCAAACAACAACACGGCCCCTGCATCTCCAACAAAACAAAAACCAAACACATTGCACAGAAAAAAAAAATGATCAAAGGAAGAGCTAATAGCACTGACCTTTGCCATATATGACAAACAAAATCAAATCTAGAAAAAAAATCCCCAAATTAAAAAAAAAAAAATCCCTACAAACACCTTCTCTTCTGGGAAGAAGACTACAATAAACAGAAGCACTATGGAGCATCTAAGAATTGTGGTAGCAAGCAGTACACAGAGTACTGCAGCATGTAGGTTAAATCTATTTATACATAGACTGAATTGTACCAGAACAAAATTATGTTTGAAAAGGAGATTTTAAAACTTACTCAAAATGACCTCAGAATCTGACTTTTCTAAGAAGATACATAAAGATAAGAAATCACAGCAGAAAGATATTAAGTGTTCATAGGTTCCACGTTTACAATTCACTCTATTACCTGTATTTACCTAACACAGAGCAATCTTGATGCCAATGAGCAAACTAAGCAACAGAAGGAATTATGATCCTGTGATTATTATTGTTTCATGTGGGGAACTACAGCACACAACAATTGCATTTCTTGCCTGTGGTCACTGACATACAGCACGCAGTAGAGTCACAAACTGACCTTTTTACCTATGTTATTGACAAATGTCTTAAATAAACCAACTTTCCTCCAAGACTTCTGTAAAACTGCATTGTTCAGTGCAATAAGCCTGAGCCACATCCCCAGCCCTTTCCATTCTGCCTGCATTTTTTGTGAATGCAAACACTAGGAAGGAAACTTCCTTACTTTTATCTTTATTTTTTTTCCCCTAATTATTTCACATAATCTCTTCTGCCACATGGTCACTGGAGGATGCATTTCTAGGCTGCATCTTCCACTGGTGTGAACTAGTACTCTGGGATGGAGTAATTTACCTGAGCTACTGTCAGTCTGAGACTATCCCAGGAAACACCAACAGAATCCCTTTAAATTAGTAGGCAATTTTTCACTTCTGTGAATCACTTTGTCACTGCTGGATTTTTTACAGTGCTTTTTAATCAATGTCTTCCACTCTTACTTCATATTCCCTTCTGGGAAGGAAGCATACAGACTCTATTTTCAACAACAGCTCACTGTTTTGTCAGCTTTTAAAGAAACAGAATCTGCAATTGCGTGGAAGGACATATCAAAGGAGACAGGTCTGACCATGACTGTCTCCACCATAACTGCTTGCTTGTCATGTACTCTCCCTAAAGTCTTATTCCTGCAATGACAAAAAGTTAGAGCCATCTTTTCTTGCATTAGTGAAAACTGGAAAGTGTCTTCCCCACATGGCAATCACAGTTTGCTGACAGCGCTACCAAGCACAAGGCGCAGAATGACTCATCTGTTGTCTGCCTGCAGCATTCACAGTCCCAGATGTGTTTTGTGGCCTTTCTCCAGATCAACGAACTAGGGCAGCATCAGATACTGCTCACCTGTGTTTAACAACTACCACTCCTCACCATAGAATCATAGAATCAACCAGGTTGGAAGAGACCTCCAAGATCATCCAGTCCAACCTATCACCCAGCCCTATCCAATCAACTAGATCATGGCACTAAGTGCCTCATCCAGTCTTTTCTTGAAGACCCCCACCATGCCTATTCCGTTGCATTGTAGGACAGCCTACAGGTTAGTGCTCCTAAATAACTTCAGGAATAAATTTAGGGGGCAAAATCTATGCTAGAAACACGTACAGCAGAAAAATAGGAAGAAAATTAATGAGACAAACTACAGTTAGGCTTTCTGAACTTGGAGATCTGTGAACCTTTCTTTACCCTAGAACAATGTTTTTTTCTGTTTTCCTCTGAGAAGCTCAGCATATTTCTCATTTTTATTACTTTTGGATTCTCAACAGCTGAAGCTGTGACCTCATGCATGCATCAAATCAAGAGCTGTGCCCTGACAGAAGATTACCTCCCAGTCCTTCTTCTCAAGAGACCACATTTTCTTTGATAACTATTTGCAACACTGCATCTTGTAAAAAGTTTCAGTTTCTTGACCTTGTGTGTTGGAAACTTTATTTGCTTTTCTAACTCAGCTTCAAATTGACAGAACTTTCTCATTTTCTTGTTTATGTATCAGTTTCATTACTGCTGTCACACAGCTCTGGGGACAGAGCTAGCTAATGGCTGCATCTCTACTGCTGCAAATACAGTCGCACGTTCTGCCTTGGGATACATGCGTGTAATTCCTGTTGACAATGCAGTGAAAATCAATTTAGCATGGCACTGAGAACTGCAACCACTTAGGGAAGGCATCATTTGACTTTTAGGGTTGCTCGTGCATTTCTAATGTGCTAGAAAGTCCCACTGTATTAATAAAAATAGAGAAATCCAAAGATCACAAATGCAACCAGTTCATCCCATCCACACGGGCCATAGCTTCTGAAGGCAGAATTGAGCTGCTACCTCATGTCATGCATTTCTGGCCTATGAACCTTTGGTGCACACAAGAATGTACCCTTGTGTAATGTACAATTCCAATTATTATCCAGTAAATACTGGCTTACCTGTTCAAACACAATTTGGCTTATCCTGATTTAAAAGAGGTGTGGATTTAGTTTTCTGCTTTCTTGTTTTAAACAGAGACTACTCACTCATTTGACCTAAGTGAAAGATACCTTAGTTTGACCTGGAAGACTGAGAAACCAGTGGTCATGTCCACTGCACTGGACATGTCCTGCCAGCCAGAACAAAAAGCAAAGAACAGAAAAAAAACCTCAATGTCAAGGACTCTCTTGCAATAAAAGTCCTCCTGGTTTCACTGGCAGTTATACCTCTATAACTGAGGAAAGACTGTAGGTGTATCTTTTAAAGGGAAAAAGACTGCCACCTATTTTTCAACATTTCTTTTTCTCTCTTTATGTTGCAACTTCATCACTGGGAGCAAGGGCTGTGTTGCCTGCAGCTGTCTTTCGTTTTTCTGCACAAGAATTTGACTAAATGGAGTGCTGCTTTTGCTGTGCTAGCATCCACTGCAAGATTGTGATAAGTACATAGTCTGTACTCGTTAAGTGAACCGGTGGCAGTGCCATAGTCGGTTAAACATTACTGTTGCATGTTAAAGAAATCTCCTTATCAGTGTCCAGGTGGAAAATAACTACTCTTAGTCTACATACAGAGCTTCAAAACACCCCAAGACTGCCCAAATCAGAACAGTTTGAATACCAGCACCCTTGAAGAGTAAGCTCATGTTTTTAAAATTAGTTATATTAAATAAAAATATATAAAGCAGTTGAGAATGTTTGCCCTCCTAAAATTTACTCTGTGAGACCCCACCTGCAGCACTGCATTTCACTTGGCAAATGAAAATGTTTTATTATCACCTTAATTATAATCAAAACACATCAGCAAAGTACTCATGTCTATACTGTCGACAGACAGCATCTGCTACATGCATGCTCTAGTTGCAATATTGTTGTTCTTTCTTTTTAATCTGGTTCTCCATCATTAACAAGTATGTGCTGGGGCTATAATAAGCATACTCCTATACTAATGACCCTCCCAGGCAGGACTTGCCTTTGTAATTCAGCTGTCATGTTTTGCAGCACCTTCAGAGAACCTTAACTCAACACGAATCCCACATAAATGTAAGAGCTTTGATTTACAGGTAATAACTTCAAAATGTTTTTCTCCACTTTCTTTTCCAACCAGGGATGAAGGAAGTGCTGAAAATAAGATGTCATTTTTCTTCAGCTTCCAAGAGAAAAATGCTTGAGCATCTTTCCTTGTGGAGTTTTTCAAAACTCCTTTCTTCAGTATAATGAAAACAAAAACCTACAGAAGCACTCTGAACAACTCATCTTTCATTACCACATAAAATAGCACAGTCACTAACTCAGCATACCTTCCCAGTGTCAAGTCTGAAAATTCGAATGTGCACCCCTTTTTCTGTCCAAACCAGAGGGTCCATTTTTTGTCTACCACACAATTATTTTATGAGAAGAATATCAGTCCATTTCAAACGACACACTGTCTGTCAGCCAAGCAAGGTAAGGCTCGCCTTGCTCTGCTTACCTTCACATCTGCTGCAGAAACAGGTGAATAATGTCAACAGCTAGAGAAATTATTTTAGCAGCTTCAGAGTAATTCAGATACACATACCACTGAATGATGTGATGGCAGAAGAACACATATGCAAGAAAATACAAACTTTCATTGCCAGGCCTTCTGCACCTAACCAACAACATTTCCTGTTGCCCTGTTGCATTCTAAAGCCCATGGTACTGTGATGTAATGTATAATACTGTGAAACGTAGCACACTGAACTCTGTTGAACATCCACTTAACCAGCCCAAAACACTCTTTTTTCTTTGATTTTTTACTTTCTAAAACTGCAGAAGAAAAAAAGGTTACTATTGTAGAGCCACTGTTTATGAGTACTACAACTCTGAAAATACCACACATGTTCAGAAATTAGTAATTCACCATTACACAGGTTAGCTTCTCAGCAATAACAGAGAAGATATGAACCAAGCCTGTCAACAGGGAGCCTGCTACATCTACAGTCCACCACTTCACATCTTGCTCACAGCTTCAATAGCATTAATTCAGACAGCACTTGCAACTAAGAAAAGAGATTTGTTCATCTCAGCCTTACTCACATGGCACAGTGCGGAGGTAGAGATTGTCTCTTATGATCTGCTGGAGCTCATGGTCCACTGAACCTTTCTGGAACCGTAAATTGAGGTAGTGACGAAGGTCCTTATCAACAATGCCTCCTGCCAAGGAAAAGACAAATGAAAGTATTATTTAAAAATAAATCACTTTGACATAAGCACTGAATCACTTGTGAAGTCTCAGTGGCTCATTTCCCTTCGTGTTCCTGCCACAATGGGGGGCAGAAGCACAAAGAGCTATCTGGTTAATGTCTGCAGTTGCTATAACACTATTTAGTATTGATAGCTGCAAAGGTTATATCCAGTTCATAACAACTAACTGGCTACCATCCACACAGTCTGGAAATCATGCACAAGATTACAGACAGAAATGGCAATGTTCTTCTGCACCAAAATGGCTCACACAGTTAGTACATAGCTACCCCCATAGCTATCTAGATAATGCATTATTAGGTAGTATCACAGAATGTTAGAGGCTAGAAGGGATCTCGAAAGATCATCTAGTCCAACCCCCCTGCCAGAGCAGGATCATCTATAGCAGATCACACAGGAACACATTCAGGAAGGTTTTGAATAACTCCAGAGGAGGAAACTCCACAACCCCCATAGGCAGCCTGTTCCTCCAGTGTTCTGTCACTCTCACAGTGAAAAAAAAAATTCCTCAGCTTCCACCCACAGCCCCTTGTCCTGTCACTGGGTATCCTCAAGAAGAGCCTAACTCCATCCTCTTGGCACTCATCCTTTACGTATTTATAAACATTAATTAGGCCACTCCTCAATCTCCTTCTCTCCAAAATAAAGAGACTCAGCCCCCTCAGTCCCTCCTCGTAAAGAAGATATTCCACTACCACAGTAAATTTTGTGGCTCTGTGATGGGCTATTTCAAGCAGTTCCCTGTCCTTCTTGAACTGAGAGGTCCAGAACTGGACAGAATACTCTAGATATGGCCTCACCAGGGCAGAGTAGGGGGGGAGGAGAACCTCTCTCAACCTATTAACCACAGCCCTTCTAATAATACACCTCAGAACAGCATTGGCCTTCATGGCCACAAGTGCACGTTGTTGGCACATGGCCATCCTTCCACTAGGACACCCCAGGTTCCTTTCCTCTTTGCTCTCTCCAACAGGTCAGTCCCCAACCTATACTGGTAACTGGGGTTTTTAATATGGTACCCATGACCTCAACCAATGCTCCATCTGCTGATTAAACCAAAGATCTTGGTCACTGTAATGTTTGGTGTTTCAGTCCAGGTGTAACTGGAATAAAATGCAGCTGTACTTAAAGATCATACAAATATGATATAATCTTGTATTACTTATTTCTAATAGCATTTCCATCTGAAAAGACTCTCTAGCAAATGAAAGTACATATTTTAATTTCCATCAATGAAAAAAGTCATAGGTGATACATCTCAACACAACACTGCAAATGTCAGCAAAAAACCCTGAGTTTAAACCCCTGCATTTGCCACTTCTACTATAACTTTAGGGGGAAAAAAAAACTTAATATTTAGCCAGTATCTGGTGCATCAAGCTCCATTATTAAAAACATACTTACAAATCCCACCCAACATGACTAATAAACATTCCTCACTACAGTTTCTTTCTATTTCATTTGAGTGTGGATCACATTTGTAATGACACAAAAAAGTCTATCAATAACTGCATTTCTTCCTTCTCTCAAATTCTGACATAAGAAAACACATAGGAAATCATTACTGTACTGCATGTATTCCTGAGACAAAAAATTGCAAGCAGATAGATGCCTAAATTATTGCTTCATACAATCAACCTTAAAACATTTTTCCAGATGGCATTTGCTATTGCTCTGCCAAAAGTCTTATTGACCTGCATTGCAGAAGGGTTTTACTGTAAAAAGGAACAAATGACATTCCTACCTATTTGAAAGTCACTGCACAGCATATATAGCTTAAAATTAAAATGTATTTCTACTAACAACTGTTGCTATTTATCTGCCAATTACAAGTTCATAATCTTATTATTGCTGCACTTTGTCAATAACTTCAAACCTTTTTGTTCCAGGTTTAAAAAAAAGCTTATGAATAATTTTATCTTCAGCTAAAGGCAAAAAAGCCACAGCAGAACTTGATAATCAAAAGAAAAAAATCAAAAAATCAAATAGATACAAAGAAATACCTGTGTGCCCAGTTCCTAGAGGCTGAGAACTTCCAGACAGATCTTTGTTCTTTGAGAATCCCAGCTGAGTCTACTACTTTGATACCACAAACTCTGTTTCTAGCAATGTGTTCTGTTTGCAGACCAGCCCATTCTTACTCCAGCTAATTTCTTAGGGGACTTTGGAGCAGGTGAGAGCTAGAGGCTGCAGAGAGACACTCTGCTCCTGACCAGAATCAGCTGCCCTCTGTGATCAGCTGCAGAGAGTAAAGGTCCTGCAGTTCTTGTCCTCCTCACTCTAATATACAGAACATGCCCAGTGATGCAGATACATTCTGGCAGCCTGAGAAAATGCCAGCTCAAGAACAATAGCTGTAGCCTGCCCACTGACATAAACCTGAATCATTCAACTTATGACATAAGTAACTTTAGGAGCCTAGATGGATTTCTGACCCTCAAAGTGCAGATTTATTTACAGTCTTTTGCTTTAAACACAGCCATTTACTTCAGCATGTGTTAACAAATGCACTCAAACCTTCCAAGCACCAGAAAAAAGGAGTCACCTGAATATTTTTGGCAAATTGCATACTCGAAATAACAGCATAAACACACATATTTACATGAGGAGATACCTACAGCCTTGTATATTTTATGTGCAGATTAGAAAGGAAAGATTTGTAACAGAAATAAAAGCTGAATATCACACAGTATCACAGTATCACCAAGGTTGGAAGAGACCTCACAGATCATCAAGTCCAACCCTTTACCACAGAGCTCAAGGCTAGACCATGGCACCAAGTGCCACGTCCAATCCTGCCTTGAACAGCCCCAGGGACGGCGACTCCACCACCTCCCCGGGCAGCCCATTCCAGTGTCCAATGACTCTCTCAGTGAAGAACTTTCTCCTCACCTCCAGCCTAAATTTCCCCTGGCACAGCCTGAGGCTGTGTCCTCTCGTTCTGGTGCTGGCCACCTGAGAGAAGAGAGCAACCTCCTCCTGGCCACAACCACCCTTCAGGTAGTTGTAGACAGCAATGAGGTCACCCCTGAGCCTCCTCTTCTCCAGGCTAAACAATCCCAGCTCCCTCAGCCTCTCCTCGTAGGGCTGTGCTCAAGGCCTCTCACCAGCCTCGTTGCCCTTCTCTGGACATGCTCAAGCATCTCAATGTCCCTCCTAAACTGGGGGGCCCAGAACTGAACACAGTACTCAAGGTGTGGTCTAACCAGTGCAGAGTACAGGGGCAGAATGACCTCCCTGCTCCTGCTGACCACACCATTCCTGATGCAGGAATATGGTGCAGAGAATAAAAAAACAAGCCAGCTGATTAGTTTCCAAGCACAAGGGAGAAGAAATTTTTCTGAATGTCTACGTATGTACAAGTAGCAGTAGTAGCAAATCCAATTTAAAAGAGCAGTTAGATGAAACACAGACAGCAACTGTAAAATTCACACACTTTCTTCAAAAGTAGTTGTTTCTGACCTGACAGTTATCAGTTTGGGGGGCATGTTACCTTTTGTTTGAACCTGCTGTAATGATTAGTTTTATATCCTGGAAAATGTGTGTGTGGGAAATTAAAACTGTCCTGAAAAGTGTGTGTAGCATTTTAAATTAATCCTTCTGGTTATCCTTCTTCTTCTATTCACTCCTAAAACATCTTGGTGTTCTACTTGATGTTTTTCAAAAGCATACCCTGATGCTAGAAGTACTTTCCAGGTAGAATCATAGAAAAGCTTAGATTGGAAGTGACCTCAGAGATCATCTACTGCAACCTCCCTGCCACGGGCAAGAACACCTCTCAACTAGACTCAGTTGCTCAAGGCTTCATCCAATCAGCCTTGAATATCTCCAGGGAGGATGTAACCTGCACTCTTAAGCAGCCTGATGCTTTTAAAGTACAAGCAGAACAAAACCCTGAGTGCATTAATATGGGGATATAAGATTTTTTGGAAGTGTTGTGGTTTGAGGGGCTCCCAAGAAAACTAGAGAGACCGAGATGAATCCCAGGCGATGAACCTGTTATGAACCAGTTATGAACCAGTTGCCCCAGATATTGTAATTTTATTATTCAACCCTATAAATCCTGCAAACACTTTAGAAGCAAGCAGCAAGGTCAATTCCTTCTCTTTTCTCCCTGCCTTTCCAGCTCTCCAGAGGGATCCTTATCTGGTAACTATGTAGGAGTACCCTGTAAGCCATGGCCTTGAAGGCCATGGGCTGCAGTGAATGTCACCTGCTTGGAGCCTAATTGTGAGACAATGTGGGATAGGAGAAAATGGGTACTGGGATTTTTGGTGGGTTTTGGTTTGCCTAGGGGGAAGGTTTGGGGGGAATTCTCATGTATCCTGTATCTGTATTAGATATTAAGGACTCATGTATGCCATATCTTTTCCTGTGCATCTCTAAATACAACCTTTCTGTATTCTTCTCCAATTCAGTGAGAGTATTATTATTTTACTGCCCTTTTTCCTCAGAACAAAAGAGTAAAGTAAGATAATCTCAGTCTGTCATGCACTCTTACACAAAAAACACTATGACAGCAAGAAACTGTAATGATCACAAGTCAGTAAACCAGCCTCGATTTCACAACAGTGAATTAGATCTTGTGTTACAGACTATATAAAGCAAGATTTACATCAGTAATAATAATAGGACTGTGTTCTCTGAAATATGGACTGAAAGTATTAATACCTCATTTACTTTGGAGGGAAAAAAGCAAGTTGGTAACATTGTCAGTAAGTTAACAGAAGAAGAAATCAAAATGTTTTGACAAACAGCATCAATACTCCACCATTTAGTGGTCCAATGCAACACAGTTAGACAAGTTACACTTGATTTCTATAAAATTCAGCTTTGCTTTATTTTCTCATTTTGCAGTATACTGAAAACCATTGAGACACTGAAATAATCTTGACATGAGCCTAACCTCTTAGTGTTCACAGCTAGCCCACACTGGAGGACTTCAGGATGATGCTCAGGGGCCACCAGTACATGTCACACCATACCATCAACCCTACTGCAGCTGCATAGTGACTCAGAAGTTTAGGGAGAAGGAGACAAGGAAGGTCATGTCCTGCTCATCATGCACAACAGTAAAAGGAAGAGGTGCTGAGTGTGAAAGGTATTATACGGCACAAGGTTTAGAAACCCACCACCAACACCACAACTGAGCAGCGTTTCTGGGCCATGGCCACAGGAGAAGGCTGACAAGTGCACAATGGAGCATGCACTGGCTTGTGGCCATGCAGAGAGCTTTATTTTCCCTTGTTCTGGCTTGAGGCCTGCACTCTGTTTCAGTTTCACTTCACTCCAGTGAATCCTATTGCTTTGTTAGCTGCGAAATACAGAACATGAATTAAATACTTCCAGTAATGATCTCTTGCATAATGTGTGTCTGGTTTAGGTACAGCTACCAATCACGATGGCAAACTCATAAAACCATAACTGAATTTGATTCCAGAGATTGTAAAATTAGATACTCGTGGATGAACTAAAAAAATGTTCTGTTTGCATGGTCTACTTAGGAGTTTAATGAGCAAAGTATATCCTTCTATGGTGTTTTAATGTATTTCTGCCAAATGTCTTGCCCTTTATAAAATCTAGTAGCAAAGTCCAGTCAGAAAAGAAACAGAATAAAGAACACAGATACAAGAGTATTGACTGTGCTAGTTTGAAGCAGGGTAGAATGTTTTGGTGAGAAGAACTAGATCATAGGCTGTGAAAGGAAAACAATGGTGATGTCTGCTCCCCTCAGAGTCTTGCTGAAGAAGAAATGAAAACATTAGATAACACTCTCACCATCTTTGTCACTTCCTGGCTGGGCTTCTGACTGAGCTGCATCTCCCTAACCTCACCTTCCATTTGGACTAACCCTTTGCTTCTTAACCTCTTGGCTGAACCTCTGTTCTTCTTTAGGATTGGGGTAAGGTTGAGAGGGGCAGGGGGAAGGTGCAGGGGTGGTTGAGAGCCCCTCCTGGGGACTCAGGTTTCTGGGAGGGGAGTTGTGTTTCTGTATTACCTTTTACTTTGTATATTTGTGTCTATAACTGTATATACTGTAAATATCTGCTTGTATATTGTGCCAGCTGTAAATAAATAGCTTCAGTTATACTCCCAGAGCCAGGTGAGACTAGTCTGGGTGACTTCTAAAGTGTGGGGGGGCAGGGTACACCCAAACCATCACAAGACCCAAAACTGAAGAAGGTAATTGCCATTTCTGAGAAAACAACGAGTCTGACCCCAAGTGTTTCCTCATGTGCTTCCTTGTGCTTTATATTAATAGTATAGTATGCCCCTATTTATATTTGACAGTAGGTCAGCTTTCACCTGCAGCTCTCCAGTAAAACACATGCAATTTGGTGCATGTTAGATCAACTTAACTTCCATCATTTACAGATGATCTAACTGACCTTTCAGTCTATAGCTACACAGTGGCCTGAATTCTTTAAACAAGTTATCAGGAATATCTGATTTGTAGTTCTTTTCTCTGCTGGTGAGATAAAAAGTATTTTACCCATGAAAGCACCTAAAATTTATTTTTTGGTGACACTCTCTATGGGGTATATCAAGGAAATCATAACCATCCTAAATAAAAAGCGGCACTCATGCTTTAACTGTTTATTTCTGAAGAGTTTTTTTACTGGTTCAGTAAGAATTCAGAATACTTGAAATTATAACATGCAACTCCTATCAGTCACCCTCATCAGTTCAGGGACACCATGCCCACTTACTTATGAAAATCTCTATAATTTTCTCATTTTGGCATATACAACCTATAATCTCCCTCCTTCACTCCAGTTCTCCAGACCCACAGAATGTGAGGCTGCTGTGTGCACAGAAGTAGCAATGCGAGCTGGAGGAGCACTGAGGGACTGGCACTACCTAGCTGTGAAAGAGCCTGTGGCAGCCAGAACTCCAAAACACTCCCCCCAAGGCACACTACTCACTGTGAGCTCCTTATAGCAATTGAAAAGGCTTTAAACACAAAACCAACCTTTTTTTTCTTCCTCCTCAAAGTTTCTTTCCCTAGATAGTTCTCTTATGAGATCACCAGATTGTTTCTTTCCACAAGTCCTGTGATATTTTATTGTAATAAACATTTTAACAAGTAATAAACTACTTCAGAAAACATCCATTAAAGAATTGATTACCATCACTCCTAGGAATTGATAACCTTTGCAGCACAAACAATAGAATCACAGAATCAACCAGGTTGGAAGAGACCTCCAAGACCATCCAGTCCAACCTAGCACCCAGCCCTAGCCAGACATCCAGACCATGGCACTATGTGCCTCATCCAGGCTTTTCTTGAACACCTCCAGGGACGGTGCCTCCACCACTCCCTGGGCAGCCCATTCCAATGCCAATCACTCTCTCTGGCAAGAACTTCCTCCTAACATCCAGCCTAAACCTCCCCCGGTGCAACTTGAGACTGTGTCCCCTTGTTCTATTGGTGGTTGCCTGGGAGAAGAGGCCAACCCCCACCTGGCTACAATGTCCCTTCAGGTAGTTGTAGACAGCAATGAGGTCACCCCTGAGCCTCCTCTTCTCCAGGCTAAACAACCCCAGCTCCCTCAGCCTCTCCTCATAGGGTTTGTGCTCCAGGCCTTCACCAGCCTTGTTGCCCTTCTCTGGACATGTTCCAGCACCTCAACATCTCTCTTGAATTGAGGGGCCCAGAACTGGACACAGGACTCAAGGTGTGGCCTGACCAGTGCTGAGTACAGGGGAAGAATAACCTCTCTTGTCCTACTGGCCACACTGTTCCTGATGCAGGCCAGGATGCCATTGGCTCTCTTGGCCACCTGGGCACACTGCTGGCTCATCTTCAGCTTACTATCTATCAGTACCCCCAGGTCCCTTTCCTCCTGGCTGCTCTCCAGCCACTCTGTCCCCAGCCTGTAGTGCTGCTTGGGGTTGTTGTGGCCAAAGTGCAGAACCCTGCACTCGGCCTTCTTAGTGGGCCTTCATCTCATTGGCCTCTGACCACCCATCCAGCCTGTCCAGGTCCCTCTGCAGGGCTCTCCTACCTTCCAACAGATCAACACCTGCTCCTAGCTTGGTGTCATCTGCAAACTTACTCATGCTGGACTCAATCCCCTCGTCCAGATCACCAATAAAGATACTGAACAGGACTTTATAAAGCAAATGAAGTTTGCCTTATCTTAGAGCTCGATTAATTAAGGAGCAATGCATTTTACATTTCTCAGTCAGCATGAGATTATTTGCTTTAACAGATCCTTTAGCTGGCAAAAGTAACCCAAAAATAACTTTTGAGAGAAAAAACTCCAAGTAATATCAAACCTCTCAACTGGATTTCATAAGGATTTGTTGTTAAAATACAGCATGCAGCTAGGACTGTTATGTGAAGGAAATTGCTCTCAACAAACCCCTCTAGTGCTCACAGGAATATAAAGCTTCATGGATTTACTCACAGAATGGTTTAGGTTGGAAGGGACTTCAAAGATCATCTGGTTCTGTCCTCCCTGCCATGGGCCGGGACACCTTTTGCCAGAACAGGTCCCTCAAGGCTTCATCCAGCCTGACCTTGAGCATCTCCAGGGCAGCAGCACTCACAGCCTCCCCAAGCAACCTGTTGTGGTGTCTCACCACCCTCACTGTAAAGATTTTATCCCTAATCTCCAGTCTAAATCCACCCCCTTCGAGCTTCAATCCATTGCTGTTTGTCCTTTCACCCTTGTGAAAAGTCCCTCCCCAGCCTTCTTGTGGGCCCCTGCAGGTACTGGAAGGCCACTGCTAGGCCTCCCCAGAGCCTCTTCTCCAGGCTGAACAGCCCCAACTCACACAGCACCGCAGGGCAGGTGCTCCACTTCTTCGGCCTTTCTTCTTCCTCTGGACCCTCTCCAGCAATTCTTTGTCCTTCTTATGCTGAGGACACCAGAACTGGACACAGTGCTGCAGGTATGGGCTCACCAGAGCAGAGCAGAAGGGCAGAATCCCCTCCCTGTCCTGCTTCTCTCACTGCCTTGGGCGCAGCCCCGCACACGGCTGCCTTCTGGGCTGCCAGCGACCACTGCTGGCTCATGGTGAGTTTTCATCCACCCACACCCCCAGGTCCTTCTCCTTGAGACCACTCTCTAGCGACTGCTTACCCAGCCTGGATTTGTGCCTGGGATTGCCCCGACCCAGGTGCAGGACCTGGCCTTTCATGACTGTCAGCACTTCACTAACCACTCTGTTTTGGGTATATGCAACCCTGGATGGTTGTTCAGGTTGCCATGTAAAACTTGCAATCACTCTAACAGTCTGAAGAGAGTCAAACAAAGCTGCAGCACATCACAAGTAGCTTGTATTACTTTCCAGTCATCTCCTGAAGATTACACATTTTATTTTTTTAAAGCCCTTCTATCCCTGGATTAAAATTTGTGTAGATCTTCTTTGAATTTCTACCTGCGTTCCACCACTACCTTCAGGTAAGTCTCCCATTAGACTTATCTGTAAAGCTTCCAACCATCTGAGCTGAGCTATCATTACTGTGGAACTGGTGGTGAGATAAAGTGTGACAGACAGAGAGCCAAAAGGGAATTATGTAAGCAAATACAGAATCTTCAGGAAGAAAATTGATTTATTTCATACCTGGCACTACTCAAAAAAAAATCTCTTTCATGATGCTTCACTGGAGTTCTAAACAAATTTCAATATCCCTATTGATGACCTGGACGAGGGGATTGAGTCCAGCATCAGAAAGTTTGCAGATGACCCCAAGCTAGGAGCAGGTGTGGAGCTGTTGGAAGGTAGGAGAGCCCTGCAGAGGGACCTGGACAGGCTGGATGGGTGGGCAGAGGCCAATGGGATGAGATTTAACAAGGCCAAGTGCAGGCTTCTGCACTTTGGCCACAACAACCCCAAGCAGCGCTGCAGGCTGGGGAGAGAGTGGCTGGAGAGCAGCCAGGAGGAAAGGGACCTGGGGTTAATGATAGACAGTAGGCTGAAGATGAGCCAGCAGTGTGCCCAGGTGGCCAAGAGAGCCAATGGCATCCTGGCCTGCATCAGGAACAGTGTGGCCAGTAGGACAAGAGAGGTTATTCTTCCCCTGTACTCAACACTGGTCAGGCCACACCTTGAGTACTGTGTCCAGTTCTGGGCCCCTCAATTCAAGAGAGATGTTGAGGTGCTGGAACGTGTCCAGAGAAGGGCAACAAAGCTGGTGAGGGGCCTGGAGCACAAATCCTATGAGGAGAGGCTGAGGGAGCTGGGGTTGTTTAGCCTGGAGAAGAGGAGGCTTGGGATGACCTCATTGCTGTCTACAACTACCTGAAGGGAGGCTGCAGCCACGCCGGGGGTGGTCTCTTCTCCCAGGTAACCAGCAATAGAACAAGGGGACACAGTCTCAAGTTGTGCCAGGGTAGGTATAGGCTGGATGTTAGGAGGAAGTTCTTCACAGAGAGAGTGATTTGCCATTGGAATGGGCTGCCCAGGGAGGTGGTGGAGGCACTGTCCCTGGAGGTGTTCAAGAAAAGCCTGGATGAGGCACTTAGTGCCATGGTCTAGTTGGCTGGCTAGACCTGGGGGATAGGTTGGACTGGATGATCTTGGAGGTCTCTTCCAACCTGGTTGATTCTATGATTCTATGATTCAACAGGAAAGGCTTCGGAAGAATGTAAAACTTGGGAGTTTTCACATGTGCCATATATGATGAAAGATTAAAAATCTTAAATATTGAGTTTGTGGATGTGGAAATGGCCTTCTCCTTTGTAGCCTGTTTCATAGTCTTTCCCTTTCTCTTTTTGTATGTATTGTACCAATAACCTTTTGCTTACTGATCATTATGTGAAATATTCTACACATGTATATTGTACGTATCACACAGGCTTCCATCCTTTGGTGTATCTTTTGTTTTCTTCCTCCTAGAACTATAAATTCAGTTTTAAAATTCAGGAGAGTATGGCTTAGAATAAATTCTTAGGGATGGTGCTACATGGAGACTGCAGACTGTATTAAAACAGAACACACCAAAATCTAGCCAAATAATGACTACTTTTCTCCTCGCTGATCATTCATACTTGGATGTATGTCTCTGTACAAATATGCAGTAGCCCAGTCTCCGTGGGCAATGTATTTTACCTGCTTCCTTAGACCAGGAGACAGGCTGAGGTCTGCATAGTGTGATCTTCACAGTGGAAAAAGTTTATTCTTTCTCTGTTTCTGGGAATGGAGGAATCCTCAGTGCTTAAGAACAAACTGGATCCAATTCAGTAAGGACTAGATCAGCATGACACCCTACAGCAGCATCAAGATGAGATAAAAAGCACTGGGTGCAGAGTGAGTCTTGGAAAACTGTGAAAGCATATCAGGCCCTGGATTTATTTTCTTAGCTTTGTGGCTAACCTTAAGACTCTGTCTGAAATACAAGACCCAAATGTGTAGTGTGCCAGAAGGAAAAATGTGGTTTGTGATGATAGGGGGAGACTGTGTCAACAGCAGAGTCAGCTGAACCAAACACATTTGCATTTTGTACCTTATCTCAGATTACTGAACTTCAACTCCTTTTACAACAGTAGGTCTCTAGTACTTGTGGCTACAGAAAAAAACTACTCTTGTGAAGCCAGTTGTACCATCTACCAGAGCCTGCTGGCAGCATGCTACCATGACTTTGAGATAAGCACTCCCAAATTAACCTTAAGAAATTGCCATTTAACCAATAAAAACATTTTGTAGCTTTGCTGTTCAGAGGAACTTTGTTTAATTTCATTTTAACTTCAGTTAATTGACCACTCAGTAAAATTCTTGAGTAGAGGTTCTGAGAAATATCACAGTATCACAGTATCATCAGGGTTGGAAGAGACCTCACAGATCATCAAGTCCAACCCTTTACCACAGAGCTCAAGGCTAGACCATGGCACCAAGTGCCACATCCAGTCCTGCCTTGAAGTGCCTGGTTAGAAAAAAAACAGTCAAGTTGTACTTCATGTAAAAGAGTTTGGGACACGTTGATTTCAGAGTAGGGATGTTTTATTTGGTGTTGTGGTTAATAGGTGCATAAACAAAGTAAAAATGATGTTCAAACAGTGCTGCTGCTGCTTCTCTGCAGAGTCTGTCTGGAAAGGAATTGCCTTTTACTGTCGTTTTGAAAGTCAATAATGTTAATTATGAAGCAGCTGTCCGTAGGTGCTTCCAGTATGTAATTGATTTGACTGATAACTTACACATAAACAGTAATGACTGCTACTGAGATGTAGGTTCCATGTGAACCTGAGGAGGAATTTTTTCACTGTGACGGTGACAGAGCACTGGAACCAACTGCCCAGGAAGGTTGTGGAGTCTCCCTCTCTGGAGATATTCAAGAACTGTCTGGATGCATTCCAGTGTGATCTGCTCTAGGTGATCCTGCTCTGGCATGGGGGGCTGGACCAGGTGATCTTTCAAGGTCCCTTCCGGCCCCTGACATTCAATGATTCTATGACTTACTACAAGGCAAATAATTAGCTTTACAGATGTTTTTGACAAAAACTAGATTGTAAAGGAATGTAGATATACTAAGAAAATGAGAATGTCAAAAATGACAGACAGTCTGAGTGGAGGTTCAGTACAGAGCCAAGCAATATCCACAAGGATAGACTTGAAATTTGAACATACTTACTGAAGTCTTACTTCAAATACTACTTGGCATTCAGATGCTCCCACCCAAAGAAATCTCTTTTTATTTGGTCAAAAGGTACTACAACAGATTTTGAAACTCTTTAAGGCCAATGTTTGCTATGTGACCTAACTCCTAGGTACAGCTCCCAAAGAAAATAATAGGAAAGTCCCATCAGAATACAACAAGAACAGCTGGAAAAGGGAAATAATTACAGAATCACAGAACGTTAGGGATTGGAAGGGACTTTGAAAGATCATTGAGTCCAATTACCCTACCAGAGTGGGACCACCTAGGGTAGGTCACACAGGAACACATCCAGGCGGGTTTTGAATGCTTCCAGAGAAGGAAACTGCACAACCTCTCTGGGCAGCCTGTTCCAGAGTTCTATCACCCTTAGAGTGAAGACGTTTTTCCTTCTAATAATTAATCTCTTCTAAACAGTAAACCTGTTTGCAAATTGATAGCATATAAACATGAAAACTCATAGAATAAGTTTCACCAGAGATTAACTGCAGCATACTAAAACCTTTGAACAGAACAAATTAGGCTAGCTTTAGCTTAAGGAAAAACATTTTTTAGTGTTATTTGGACTGAGTATATTGCCAGGAAGATGTTTTGAATTCTAGGAAAATCCACATTATCTACAAATGTCCAACAGACAAGTTAACCACAGGGGAAAAGAAAGTAACAAAGGTGTAAGAATTTTAGGTTTTCAATCACACCATAGCAGATAATTTTTTGTGAGCATATGCTTGGAAAGAAACCACTAAGTTCTCTGTGTGCCTCTTACTGACATGATCACTGAAAAAAAACCCCAAACCCCACTTGATAATTGACTTCCTTAGAAAAGCTCAGATGCAGCATTAATTTCTGGTGCATAATAATGGTGATAAGGTGGAGCTCATTCATTCCGCCTGGCTATGAATTATGCCTCACTGCGTCAGTTTAATTCTCTGATGTAAGGATGAGTCACCTAACCCTGAAACCCTACAAGATTTCTTGAGGTCATCTGGTATAGCAGAAATTTTAATGTCCAGAACACCAGCAAAAGGGCATGTTCAGACAGTGTTTGTCAGAACTGCTTATCTAACTTGTATGCAAAGCTACCTCTGCTCTCCACATGTCTACACTCTTCTCTGTGGTCACTATGGGGCTTCCTGCTACTGAAAGCCTGAGAGCTTCATAGACAGATTATCAGTTTCCAAGAACTGTTTGCAAGATCATATGCTGGTACTCAGCCCTAGTGAGTATTGTGTTCGAGTCTGGGCCCCTCACTACATGAAGGACATTTTGGTGCTGGAGTGTGTCCAGAGAAGGGCAATGAGGCTGGTGAGGGGTCTGGAGCACATGACCTATGAGAAGCAGCTGAGGGAGCTAAGGTTCATTCTTGAGAAGAGGAAGTTGAGGGGAGACCTCATTGCTCTCTACAAATGTCTGAAGAAGGTTGGAGTGAGGGGCGGGACAGTCTCTTCTTGGTGGCAAGCAACAAGACTAGAGGACATGGTTGCAAGCTGCACCAAGAGAGGTTCAGGATGGATATCAGGAAATATTTCTTCACCAAAAAGGTTCTCAAATATTGGAATGGTCTGCCCAGGGCAGAGATGGAGTCACCATCCCTGGAGGTGTTTAAGCAGTGCATGGACCTGGTGCCTAGGAACATGGCTTAGTGTTGACCCTTCACTGCTGGGTCAATGGTTGGACTGGATGATCTTTGAGGTCTCTTCCAACTGGATGGATCTTGTGATTCTGTGAAAATTGTCTTATTTTGGACAAACTTTCTCCTGTCTTTGCCCTGCAGTGGGTAAAACCAACTCCTCTTAAAAGCAGACAGCAGTTGCTTCTGACCATTAATGGGAAAGTTACTGTTCTGTTTAATATTCTTTTTCTATTAATGCAGCAATATGACTGTCCATCTGCTAGGGACACAAATGTTCTTTTAGCTTTATCTTCTTCGTGGAAGACAATGGTGATGGGATTTTGAGGTCTGACATGTATTTGAATTAAACATTAAAGACTAGATCAGAATAGTAGCATAGTTTTTACCAGACTTGAATTATTTGAAAGGTGTTTTACTTAAATCATAGCTGCACAATTTTAATTGCTGGAGATAGAGAGTAATTTTCCTTACTTTTGGAAATAATACTGCTATATTAATAGGCTGTGAACTGTGCACTGACATTTTGTAAGAAGAGAAAGATTAACCTGGGTGAAAAAAAAACAAACCCAGCAACACAAAATTTGTGAGGGAAGCAAGCTCAGAGAGGCTACCAATGGATGAGCTCTAGCAATAGTTATAAAATATGATTTAAGTTGGTATCTGAATCGTGGGAGCCCAGTTTTTTGAATTCTTTGCAGCATCTCAGTCAATCCATAATGTACAACAAAAATCAGTTCTGTAATACATTACTGTTTCCAGGCTTTATAATACTTTGTTGCATAAAGAGTAGAACAAAATTTTGCAGACTTTATATTCATGAAGAGGCTCAGGGGTGATCTTATTACTGTCTACAACTACCTGAAGGGACATTGTAGCCAGGTGGGGGGTGGCCTCTTCTCCCAGGTAAACAGCAATAGAACAAGGGGACACAGTCTCAAGTTGTGCCAGGGTAGGTATAGGCTGGATGTTAGGAAGAAGTTCTTCACAGAGAGAGTGATTTGCCATTGGAATGGGCTGCCCAGGGAGGTGGTGGAGACACCGTCCCTGGGGGTCTTCAAGAACAGACTGGATGAGGCACTTAGTGCCATGGTCTAGTTGATTGGATAGGGCTGGGTGCTAGGTTGGACTGGATGATCTTGGAGGTCTCTTCCAACCTGGTTGATTCTATGATTCTATGATTCTAAGTGCAAACTCAACTTCTAACAGACAACTAAACTTTGAAAGCAGAGTTCACAGCATTATTGCTAAATTCTGAGACTCAGTTGCATTTATGTTATCAAAGGCACATCTTTCACATAAGAACTGTTTTCCTGAATCAGGTGTGGTGGCATTTACATCAAATCAAAGAATGAGTAAAATGCTTTACAGCTGTTTTTCAGTAATGGGGAGGTAAGACAACACAAAACATGCAAATAAGTGTAAGTTCCTTACTTAGTGCCATGGTCTAGTTGACTGGGTAGGGCTAGGGGATAGGTTGGACTGGATGATCTTGGAGGTCTCTTCCAACCTGGTTGATTCTATAATTCCATGATTCAAGAAGATGTCCTGTAGCTTCATACACAACACAATACTCAGTACAGTTAAGTGATATAGATAAATACAATGGCTTCAAGAAGGGAAATGATGTCCTGGGCAGCATCAAGAGGAGTGCGACCAAAAGGTCAAGAGAGGTGGTTCTGCCCCTGTGCTTTTCTGAGACCTCATTTTGAGTACTGCATCCAGTTCTGGTGTCCCCATAATAAGAAAGACACAGAGCTGTTGGAGTGAGTCCAGAGGAGGGCCACAAAGATGAACCAAGGGCTGGTACACTTCTGCTGTGAGGACAGGCTGAGGGAGCTGGGGTTGTTCAGTCTAGAGAAGAGAAGACTCTAGGGAGAGACCTTAGAGCTGCCTTCCAATACCTGAAGGGATCCTACAGGAAGGCTGCAGAGGGACTTTTCATGAGGCTGTCTACCAACAGGACAAAGGGGAATGGTTTGAAGCTGAGGGAGAGCAAGTTTAGACTAGGATCTTAGGAAAACATTCTTTAGTACAAGGGTGGTGAGACTCTGGAATAGGCTGCTCCAGGAGGCTGTAGATGCCTTCTCCCTGGCCAGGCTGGATAAGGCCTTGAGTAGCAAAGTCTAGCTGAGAGGCATCCCTGAGAGGCAGGGAGGTTAGAGTAGATGATCTCTGGAGCCCATTCCAACCTAAGCTATTCTAGGATTCTGTTATTCTACAATGCTTTTATGTAATATGGTACTTTGGCATGAAAGACAGCACTTGGTCTTGGAGCACTGAACCAGCTGCTCAGCGCATGAAGAAGCTGTTCTGTTCAGGGACAGTCTCAGTTGGTTAACTGAGTCCCCTTATGCTGATTTAATTAGCACTGCTGGAAAATGTAAATGACCGAAAAAGACACTGTGAGATGAGCAAAATGATGTGCAAAATATGTCTGCTTACATAACATGTTTCTACAAAGAAATCAAATGCTGCTGTTCCCAGGAGCTGCAGGCAGGCAGATGGTAGGTACTCCAGCAAGATCGTGCACTTTGCCTGCAGAGAAGTGATGCCCTCAACCTCTGGGGAAGACTGCTGCTCTACTTCTGTAATACCCCAGTTTGCTCAGCCACAGAGCAAACCACAGGATTACAACTGGACTAAAATTGCTCACTCTGCATTCCCAGAAGCAGGAAGGTGTCACAGCAGTGGACAAAACCAAAATGACAGAGTTCTAGGTTCACTTTTTTACCCTTCAGGCACATTGTCCCCATGGCTGTGACACACCAGTCTTACATCAGTATAGTCTAGAGTTCAGAAGTATGCTTGGTTGTTTCTTACAGAATTTATTACAGCCTCACTGTTGTTACTTAATTAAAAGAGAAAACTAATGGGCTAAAATTATGGGACAATAAAGAATCTGGCAAGCTGCTGAGGTATGGATTAACAGCTACACATATCCAGCTTTAACTGTGCACCTCTGTTAAGGTCAGTGTCAGTGTGCATATGGTACAAAGCCACTAAAAGTGCCTCAGATACAAATATTGTCAGCGAAGGCATGCCTGGAATTTCACTTGTCTTTCTCTGGTGAGACTTGGATGCACATCTCATAAAACACTAGATCTGTACTTTCTCCTTCTTCTGGTGTGACAGATCCAATATAATCTAAGTAAGCTTCAAGCCATATAAGAAATGCCAGCAGAGTTCATTTGCATTTTCCCCCCCAGCTTAACAGTATTAAGCTAGCATGCAGAGATAATTGGCAGATATATGTTTTTAAATCAAGAAGCTACTAAAAACCAAATCTTTCTATAATACTGTAATAAAGAGAGAAATTAAAACAATAAAGGACCACATTCTTGGTGAAGAAAAAACTACTGATCACCTCATGGATTCTCTTCGACACAGAAAGAAGGAAAGAAAATAGGAGAAGTTGAGCAGTTGTAGTTAAACATTTTGAAACTCTACTGTGAGTTCTTCTAGGACATACTGGTGGACTTGGGCCTCACATTCAGAACAGTGCTAGTGTGCAAGTCGTACTGTTTACTCATCCCACACTAACAAGCACAAATAATGCTTATGCCACAGTGAGTCTGCATTCAGATTTTGCATATAAGATCTCAGAGCAGAACAGAGATGCACTCAGAGGGTTATACTTAGGGACTCTGCAAGCCTCTGTTGCTTTAGGATAGAGAAAGAAGGATGATAATACAGACAGAAACTACTTTCCTATGCATATTTCATGCAGTACATACACCATACCACTCACTGAGGTTTAGGAAGGAGCCTTTTTGTTTCAGGAGTCATTCCAGACTACTATATGCTAAGCGCTTGATTTGAATGTTGAACTTGTTTTCTCAAGGCTCCTTTAGTTGCCAAGTGATGGCCCAAAATCACAACTTAGTGTATCTGACAGAAGGGCTGAAAGGCTGTGACAGACTTGACATATTTGAAGTTCCTGTAAACTGCACAGATACCTGCAAAGATGATGTGGCCTGGAGATCAATATTAATGAACAGCAAGTCCCACCTGTGGATTTCTCATATATTGGCATATAAGGAACTAGTTATGTTTTGGCATGAAATATGTTGGACATATTAGTACATGAAGAATCCTGCACAAAAGTTTGCATTGATACTAGTATTAATTAGCCCAGTGAGCTAGCTTGAATAATTTAAATCTACATAACTTCAGCTCACAAAAAATCATTTCCCTGCTTAAGAAATCCAATTCACAAAATGTATAAAACAAGCCTGTCTGGAATAGCTTTCTTTTCCTTCCTTTTTCTCTTTAACCTTTCCCTACTTCTCGGTGTCTTTACTTTTACCTTGAATTCCAGTTTGATTCTAGCCTTTCCTTCTGCACTCTCATCATGCCTTTCCTACCTCTCCTCTCTTTTTGAATACTTTCAATCCCTGTACACTTTCTAGCATAACTTTCATAAAGTGGTGACTGCTGGAATGAGCATCTGGCACATCACAGTATCACAGTATCATTAGGGTTGGAAGAGACCTCACAGATCATCAAGTCCAACCCTTTACCACAGAGCTCAAGGCTAGACCATGGCACCAAGTGCCACGTCCAATCTTGCCTTGAACAGCCCCAGGGACGGCGACTCCTGTCCCACAGGAAGAGATATCTGAGAGTCAAAGCTTTTGACGTCCCAAACAAGCACACATGTACATATGTATGTATTTGCATTAACCTAATGCATCTAGGTCCTTATACTTGCTCCATGCAACAGTTGTCAGAGCTAAAGAAATAGCCCATAAATCAGGGAAGACCTATATATGGCTATATGACTATAGTACAGGCAGACCAGCCTGAAATATAAATACTGAAGGGAAAAGAATGCTTTTGCTTGCAATTAAAGAGCAAGATAAACAAAATACCATTTAGAGACCCTCTGAATAATCAACTCTTTTCCCATAAAAACAGTAGTGTTGGCGTGTCAGATTAACTCCAAACCAAGATTCCATACTAGCTTTCTACATCAAAATAGTAGAGTCCTGAGAAGGACTATTTATAGAATTCTCTTGTTTTAACTGGAAAGGGAGGGGAGTGCAAATTAAGTTTGCCCCAGCAAAAGAAAACAACCCAGAACAGTTCAAGAAGTTTCTAAATGTGTAATATTGGTTGACGCTTGGAGCAAATCATCAGAAAGATTGGCTGGCTGTTTCAAGACAGACTTCAGCTGAAGCTGTGATCTTATTCATGAGGTGAACTCAGAGATATTCCACAAAGGCCTGGTTTTTGGTGTTTTAATTAAGCAAATGGAGGAGAGACATTTCAAAGAAAATTGAGTAGAGTATTCTTTCCTCTGCTGCAGTCTACAGGCATCTTTCTAATCAGCAAAAGACCAAAGACACCAGGAAAAGAAGAAAAAGGATCTATTTTTTGCTCTTAAGGAATACATAAAAGGCACAGTAATTCACCAGTTGCCAAGGAAGAGCTGGCAGATGCCCTTGTTCAGAAAGGGAATAGTCAATTTATGGAGTTAACAGCTTTTTTTGATTGGAGACATTTCAAGCACAAAGGGAATGCTGCACATCAAGGAAAACCAAGAGGAAGGCTAACATCTGAGGATACTGCCAGCACTGTAGTATGTCCTAGAAATATCAATTAATACTACAGGCTTTTGTGAATGGCTAAAGAGGAATCTATCTACATTAGCAAACAGCATGGTTCAGTGGCAGCAGGCTGGCAGAGCTGAGTACCTAACATTTAGACTGCACATGCTATATGAGTATTAGTCTAGTCTAATCTAATCCCATAGGCCCAGTGGGTACTGATAGCTGGGTCTTTCCTGGTTTGTCCTCAACCACTCCATATCCTGTGAGGCTGAGCTGAAGGATAAGCTGTAATGTGATAAAGCTGGGAGCAGCAGAAAACTCAGAACACTCCTGATTTGAATTGAAATGCTAAAGCACATACACCCACATTTGCTCTCTAGATGATTGCCATTAGTACAGTGAACTTTGCAATGACTGGAGAGTCCACCTCAGCATGAGGAGACACCCTTTTACTGTGAGGGTGCTGGAGCCCTGGAACAGGCTGCCCAGACAGGTTGTGGAGTCTCATTCTCTGGAGACTTTCAAAACCCACCTGGATGTGTTCCTGTGTGACTTGCCCTAGGTAATCTTGCTTTGGCAGGTGGGTTGGACTCCATGATCTTTCAAAGTCCCTTCCAGCTCCTAAGATTCTGTGATTCTGTGATGTCATAGAATCATAGAATCAACCAGGTTGGAAGAGACCTCCAAGATCATCCAGTCCAATCTAGCACCCAGCCCTAACCAATCAACTAGACCATGGCACTAAGCCATCCAGGCTTTTCTTGAACACCTCCAGGGACGGTGCCTCCACCACCTCCCTTGGCAGCCCATTCCAATGGCAAATCACTCTCTCTGGCAAGAACTTCCTCCTAACATCCAGCCTATACCTACCTTAGCACAACTTGAGACTGTGTCCCCTTGTTCTATTGCTGGTTGCCTGGGAGAAGAGGCCACCCCCCACCTGGCTACAATGTCCCTTCAGGTAGTTGTAGACAGTAATAAGATAACCCCTGAGCCTCCTCTTCTCCAGGCTAAACAACCCCAGCTCCCTCAACCTCTCCTCATAGGATTTGTGCTCCAGGCCCCTCACCAGCTTTGTTGCCCTTCTCTGGACATGTTCCAGCACCTCAACATCTTTCTTGAATTGAGGGGCCCAGAACTGGACACAGTACTCATCTCCTCATCCAACAGCTCTGGAGATGTAAGGTATAACTTGTTTAAACATATTTCACTGTTTTCCTGAAAGCAGTGACTAAAGGAGGTTTTGATTGTATTAATTAGTTTTTCAGAAACAGTTCAGAGGAATTTAGATGATGATCATCATGAACATTTGATTAACCTGTACTGAGAATAAATCAGTACCCATTGATAAATTAGAATTATTCTGGTAATAATATAAAATTAACTTCTCACTGCTTCTAAGGTTCTCCTATTATTACAAATCCTTTCTTTTTATGCTATCCTAACTATGCTATGCCTCTTGATTTTGATTCCATTTTACAGGCAACAGATAAAGGTCACCTGCTGTCCTAACAAGTACCTGAAGAGATACTTGACACTCTTGCTACTTTGGGGTTTATCATTAATACTATTATTATACTATTATTCATCTATGTATTAAATTGTGCCAAAAGAGGCTACCACAAGGGGAAAACTGATGTATTCTGGGGTAGCAGCCAACCACTACACCACAAACAAAAAAGGCATGACTGAAAAATGCTGTACATTATAAATAATTTACTCAGAGCTTCATACTCTGAGTAGCCAGGCTGCCAAAGGCTACTGAAACAATGATTGGGTTAGAAAAATGTCACTGAGCAATTTATATCTGTAAACATGGAACTGAGCATGAGACAGTATTGCTTTTTTCCCCTTTTTTAATAATTTCCTGGTTTAAGGCAAATCACAAACATGGGGAATTTAAAAGCACTGCAAGGAGAAGCCAGATGTATCATTTGATGTTGACAGATTTGGAAAGACTGAAAATTGCTCCAAAGTTAGGCAAAAGCACAAAGTTTTATTGTAAGATTGCATAGATTAGTGTTTGGTGTTCGAGGTCAGAAAAAAAAAAACATCAGATCATTCTGGGCCCCTCAATTCAAGAGAGATGTTGAGGTGCTGGAACGTGTCCAGAGAAGGGCGACAAAGCTGGTGAGAGGCCTGGAACACAAACCCTATGAGGAGAGGCTGAGGGAGCTGGGGTTGTTTAGCCTAGAGAAGAGAAGGCTGAGGGTTGACCTCACTGCTGTCTACAACTATCTGAAGGGAGGCTGTAACCAGGTGGGGGTTGGCCTCTTCTCCCAGGCAACCAGCAACAGAACAAGGGGACACAGTCTCAAGTTGTGCTGGGGGAAGTATAGGCTGGATGTTAGGAGGAAGTTCTTCCCAGAGAGAGTGATTTGCCATTGGAATGGGCTGCCCAGGGAGGTGGTGGAGTCACCGTCCCTGGAGGTGTTCAAGAAAAGCCTGGATGAGGCACTTAGTGCCATGGTCTAGTTGACTGGATAAGGCTGGGGGATAGGTTGGACTGGATGATCTTGGAGGTCTCTTCCAACCTGGTTGATTCTATGATGATTCTATGATTTAGTTTGGCCTCCCACAGGTTGCAGGACATGCCATAACAGTCAGTGACTTCTGTACTAAGCCTACTAATTTTTGCCTGCTACAGCACTTTCCAGAAGTGTCTACAGGCTTGAGGATGACAAAAGATAGAGTCTCCTCTTTGGTAGTTTAGGTGGTCTCAGTCTTCATTTGTGCCTTAATTTGAATCTGAATGTCTCTAACTTCAGTTTCCAGTCCTTGGCTGGAGTATCTGTCTTGCCCTTTGACAATGAAATACCTGGAATAACTCCATGGAAAAAAAATTAGTACTTTGCAAATGAAATCACTGTCTTTTCTACTTCTCATTTCCCCTCCCCCCCCCCTGTTATTCTTGAGCTGAGAAATCCAGAGTCTCACAGGTTTCACATCTCTTGAATGTTTCTCCCTGCAGCTAGTTTCCAATTTGTCTACATCATGTATAAAGAAAAGAGTGCAGAGCTGCACACTGACACCCCACTGACACCAAAACCCACAGCATGCCTGTGACTGCACCATAACGAAGTCACAGGGATTTTAATATCTCTTTAAAGGAACTACCTCAAATAACCTCTTAGCTCTTCTGAAAAGCCCTCCACTTTTCCACACTACCTACAGAATGATGGATAAATCAGCGTATTTCAGATTCTGAACAAGAAAGCTTTCAATGGTAATTCTCTTCCAACTGCCACTCACAGGACTCAAAAAAAGAGAAGGTAGAAACCAACTATTTAGGGAAAAGAAAGTGTTGAACAATCACAAAACAAAGGAAGAAATAATTTAGTAAGAGCAGCAATCAGTTGGAAATATGCTGTAAGGAGGATGGGAAACAACAAAGGTATTTACTATGATTTCAGTCAGACACTAAACCAGGAGGTAGATCTGTGATCTATTTCTGGTTATTTGAGACTATAAAATTGCAGCATTGCAAGATAAACATGAAGCAGAAAAGCAGAAGATAAAACACAGACATGTTTGCAAGAAGTAAGGAATATGGGTGTACTGATTGATGAGAAGCTTAGCATGAGCCAGCTCATGCAGCCCAGAAGGGAAATCATCTCCTGGGATGCACCAAGAGGAGTGTGGCCAGCAGGGCAGGAGAGGCGATTCTGCCCCTCTGCTCTGCTCTTCTGAGCCCCCTTCAGAATTCTGCATCCAGTTCTTGTGTTCCTATAATAAGAAGGACACAGAGCTGTTGGAGTTGAGTCCAGAGGAGGGTCACAAAGATGATCCAAGGGCTGGAGCACCTTTGCTGGCAGGATAGGTTGAGAGGGTTAGGGTTGTCCAGTCAGGAGAAGGGAAGGGAAGGGAAGGGAAGGGAAGGGAAGGGAAGGGAAGGGAAGGGAAGGGAAGGGAAGGGAAGGGAAGGGAAGGGAAGGGAAGGGAAGGGAAGGGAAGGGAAGGGAAGGGAGAAGAGAAGAGAAGAGAAGAGAAGAGAAGAGAAGAGAAGAGAAGAGAAGAGAAGAGAAGAGAAGAGAAGAGAAGAGAAGAGAAGAGAAGAGAAGAGAAGAGAAGAGCTCGACTCGACTCTGGGGGGACCTTAGAACTGCTTCCCAATACCTGAAAGAATCCTACAGGAAGGCTGGAGATGGATTTTTCCTGTCTAGTGACAGGACAATGGGGAATGCTTTGAAGCTGAGGGAGAGTAAGTTTAGACTGGATCTTATGAAGAATTTTTTTTTAGTACAAGGGTGATGAGACTCTGGAACAGGTTACCCAGGGAAGCTGTGGATGCCTTCTCCCTGGAGGCCAGATTGGATGAGGCCTTGAGCAGTTGAGTGTAGTTGAGCGGTGTCCCTGCCCATGTGCTGGAGTAGATGATCTTTGAAGTCCCTTCCAACCTAAGCCATTCTATGATGCTATGAAATTCTGATTCTACACATAACTATAGAGAATATTTAAGATCAAAATTTCACAGACAATTTGCTCTGCATCCAATACAGAAAGAGAAGTCTGAAATAGGAGAATGCCCCTTCTGGACAGCGTTTTTCTGTCCAATATCAACAGAAGGGATTACATTGATTTGTCTAGATTCTTCATGCTTAAACTGAGAGGCTCTTTCCTGCCCAATCCCCCTGGTGCACACAGTGGAGCACAAGGAGCCTGACATTCCTGAAGCTGGCTGCAGAACTGCCATTAGACAGAATAACGTTGGGATGAGATTTGAAAACATAGGAGGAGAAAAACACTAAACCCTGACATAATTCCAAGTTAATAATTCATGATGGGACAGTTAGTTTCCCAGCCAAATTATGAACTAAAAATTTACCAAATTACCCATCAATCTTCATTTTAGATGTCTTTACTGACTTCTGTATGGGAAGTGAATAAGCTGTTTAAATTTTACTTTGGTTGGACCGAGTGTATCACTGTGGGGTTTTTTTATGACTTAGGCCACAACAGGGATTAAGTGGCACAGAAACTGGGATCTTGTAATTGTTTTCAGACAATGTGGAATTTGCTTACATCACATTTTATAGCAGTATGACAAAAATCAGTATTAGATCCTAAACCTGTATGGATTAGTCTTCCAAAGCATTGAACTGAAGAAACTGAAAGCAGAACATATTGCTGTCAACAGAAGTGCTGTTTTTTATTCAGAGAGTATCAGGAACATGCAGTAAAGCAGACATATGGATGCACTTCATCCTATCAAAAAATAATGTTAAAAAAATTGTCTCCAGAGTAAAAACTCAAGGGTCACTTCAGAATCCATTAGAAGCTATTTTGGAGGACTGGAAAGTGAGGCATTAAAAGAAATAAAATATTTATGAGTTCTAGTAATTAATCTTTCCAGTTCCTTAACTTATAACCTCTTCTGCAAACCTTCAGCTCTGTTGTTTTTCTATAGAGGTTGCTGGCAGAAAGAGTGCCTTTGAAGTTGAGGTGCTCTGCACTGCTCCCATTAGCTGTCACCACCTTTAAGATGCCTCTGTAGTGACCCATGGATGATTCAACTATCATTCTTTACCTTTTACTGCAAGATTATTTTTGTGCTGTGCTTCTGCCAGCAGAATGGTGATTTAGATGACACAGTAAAAGTTAATATTATAAACTTCAGCTCATAGTCTGTTGCACCAGGAAGACCTATTAAAATTACTGGGCAGACCAGTACAGACAAAAATAACTTCTTAAAGGCACACTAATATCACAGATCACAGGATGTCAGGGGTTGGAAAGAACCCAAAGAGATCATTGAGTCCAACCCCCTGCCAGACAGGACTATAATCTAGCTCAGGTCACAGGGGGATGCATCCAGACAGGCCTTGAAAGTCTCCAGAGAAGGAGACTTCCCAACCTCTCTGGGGAGCCTGTTTTCAGTGCTCTGTGATGCTTACAGGAAAGAAGTTCTCTCTCGTGTTGAGGAGGAACCTTCTGTGCTGCAGCTTCTATCCATTGCTCCTTGTCCTATCACAGGCAGCAAGGGAGCAGAGCCTGTCACCCCTCTCCTGACACTCGGCCCTCAAATATTCATAAACATTTATTAAATACCCTCTCGGTCTTCTCCAGACTAAGCAGCCCCAGGTCCCTCAGCCTCTCCTCATAAGGCAAGAGCTCCAGTCCCCTCACCATCCTTGTGGCCCTCCATTTGACCTTCTCTCCAGCAGATCCCTGTCCCTCTTAAACTGGGGAGCCCAAAACTGAACACAGTACTCAAGATGGGGTCTCACCAGGGCACAGTATAGAGGGAGAAGAACCTCCCTTGATCTGCTGGACACATTCTTCCTATTACAACCTAGGACCCCATTGGCCTTCTTGGCCACAAGGACACGTTGCTGTCCCATGGATAACTTGTTATCCACCAGCACTCCCAGGTCCCTCTCCACAGGGATGCTCTCCAGCAGATCACCTCCCAGCCTGTACTGGTGCAGTTTATTATTCCTCCCCAGATGCAGGACTCTGCAGCTATCCTTGTTGAACCTCTTAGTTCCTCTGTGCCCAGCTCTCCAGTCTGTCCAAGTCTCTCTGGATGGCCACACAGCCTTCAGGTGTATCAGCCAAGTCTCCCAGTTTGGTGTCATCAGCAAACTGCTGAGCAGACACTCTCTCCCCTCATCAATATCATTGGTGGAGATGTTGAACAGCATCAGACTCAGCACCTTGGCTCATTAGTTGCTTTCTGCTTTCTGAATAGTCAAACTAAGGACAGTCATATATCTGGATTTATGGACACATTGAAGGATCTGTCCAGTGCTTTAACTACATCATAATCATAGAATCACAGTATCACAGTATCAACAAGGTTGGAAGAGACCTCATAGATCATCAAGTCCAACCCTTTACCACAATTCTCAAGGCTAGACCATGGCACCAAGTGCCAGAATCACAGAACTAACCAGGTTGGAGAAGACCTCTGAGATCATCAATTCCATCACCTAACCCTTCTAATTAACTAAACCATGGCACTAAGTGCCTCATCCAGCCTCCTTTTAAACACCTCCAGGGACGGTGACCACCTCCCCGGGCAGCCCATTTCAATGGGCAGTCCCTCTTTCTGTGAATGATTTGGGTTGAAAAGGACCTCCAAATGTGGAGGTGCCTCTCTGTTTGTGTGGAGCTGGAAAGGTCTCGTTTGAATTTTAGCACAAAGAGCCACAGACTCACACCAGTTGTTCATGTGTAGGACAGGTGCTTTGGCCACTTTTCAGATGAAATAATTCCACTGAAGTCAAAAGAACTGCAGTGATGCCACACTCATAGGCAGCAGAATTGGTAATGCCCGAGGTTTGTACCTTTCAAATTAGGAAGCTTAGGTAGGTATTGTGGGCTTCTCCCCAAACTGGTAATCATAGAATCATAGAATCAGCCAGGTTGGAAGAGACCTCCAAGATCATCCAGTCCAACAAATCAATATAACTGGGCAATACAGCATGAAGCTCTCATAAGGAGGACTCTCTCCCAGACATGTTCACAAGAAATCAACTCAGGATTGACTCCATTATATTTTTTTTTAAGCTTTAACAAAACTGTGAGTTTTCCTGTAGTAATAAGTTGTGCAGCAGATACCTTTCGAGATGACAATTTAAACATCATTTTTATCACTAGATAAGTTGCCATCTAAAGGTAGGAAACTGTCTTTTTTTTTCCTTCTGAATCAGATATATTAATGATAATGCTGAAACTTGTATGAAGATCGATCTCGGCATTTAACATTAATTTTGGAACTAACAAGAAAACAAAATGACTTATTTGCAAAAACGTTAAAACAGAAATATTCATTCCTCTTGTGCAGGAATAAAAAAGTACCTAGAAGGAGCATGAAGAACTAAAAAAAACAGGTGGTATTAAAATGCAATTAAGAAATTACAATTAAACAGAGACACAAAGACAAGAGATAGCTTAGCATCTCAGCTGTGAAATAGCCATTGAGGGTAAATGAACTGAATTTATACTCCCCCTTACAACATATTGAAGCTGCAATCTTTTGTAGAGTTTTGTAATTACTGAAGATCTAAGCAGCTGCTCAAAAAAGCTAAAAGGCTGAGCTGGGCTAAGCACTTTATTCAGAACTGTCGATGGCAGCCCTTTAGCTTTGTTCAAGAGATGGTTCCAGTTTTATCACAGTATTATCAGGATTGGAAGAGACTTCATAGATCATCAAGTCCAACCCTTTACCACAGAGCTCAAGGCTAGACCATGGCACCAAGTACCACGTCCAATCCTGCCTTGAACAGCCCCAGGGACGGCGACTCCACCACCTCCCCGGGCAGCCCATTCCAGTGTCCAATGACTCTCTCAGGGAAGAACTTTCTCCTCACCTCCAGCCTAAATTTCCCCTGGCGTAGCTTGAGGCTGTGTCCTCTGCTGGTCACCTGAGAGAAGAGAGCAACCTCCTCCTGGCCACAACCTCCCTTCAGGTAGTTGCAGACAGCAATAAGGTCACCCCTGAGCCTCCTCTTCTCCAGGCTAAACAATCCCAGCTCCCTCAGCCTCTCCTCGTAGGGCTGTGCTCAAGGCCTCTCACCAGCCTCGTCGCCCTTCTCTGGACACGCTCAAGCATCTCAATGTCCCTCCTAAACTGGGGGGCCCAGAACTAAACACAGTATTCAAGGTGTGGTCTAAGCAGTGCAGAGTACAGGGGCAGAATGACCTCCCTGCTCCTGCTGACCACACCATTCCTGATGCAGGCCAGGATGCCACTGGCTCTCTTGGCCACCTGGGCACACTGCTGGCTCATGTTCAGGTGGGTATCAATCAGCACCCCCAGATCCCTCTCTGTCTGGCTGCTCTCCAGCCACTCTGACCCCAGCTTGTATCTCTGCATGGGGTTGTTGTGGCCAAAGTGCAGCACCCTGCACTTGGAGCTATTGAACCCCATCCCATTGGACTCTGCCAATATATCTCTATATCTGAGTCAAAAGACTTCTCAAGTGGGTGTAAGAGACAAATCTAAGACTGCTTATTACAGCAAATATACTGAAATCAATTTGACTGCTGCAAAGACCAACTTGTTTCCTCTTTCTTCACCAGCCACTACCAAGGCCCAGGCAGCTTACTATAGGACAGTGACTGGTCCACATACTCTGTATGGGCATAGAGACTGTGGGAGAAAAGGCAAATCTGTGCAAGAAGAGGTCTGATCCACAAGAACAGCTCTTTGCTGTCTTCCTAGAGGCAAACTGGATTTATGTTTGGATATATCCTGGGGACAACCACATTTAAAATGTGAAGTAACAGTTACTGCACACCCCTCCAATCACAGCTGTTCCAGGAGGGCAAAATGGTGTGTTCAGTCTCCATCTGTTCGTTGTCGTTTGGGGGTTTGAGGGTTTGGTTTGAATTTATGGGCATAATTTCAGGAACCACAAGAACAACAAAACGAACATATCTGAGATATTTCAAAGCTCTAAGAGACATTTCAGAGAGGAGAAAGAATATACGCACTTTGAAATGTTCCAACATCAGTAGAGAAGCATTTCTGCTAGCAATGGGTCTATGCAAACTAAGAGATGTTTGTGTATTTATGTATGTTAATAAAAACTCATAAGTCCTGAGAAGAATATTTATGCCTTTCATATTATTGCTCTAGTGAGACCTCACCTGGAATACTGCATTCAGTTTTGGGCTCCCCAGTTCAAAAGGGACAGGAGTCTACTTGAAAAGAGTCCAACAGAGAGCTATGAAGAGGCCCAGGCAGGAACATCACCCCTATGAGGAGAGGCTGAGGGACCTGGGGCTTTTAGATCTGGTGAAGAGAAGACTTAGAGGAGATCTAATCAATGTTTATAAATATATGAGGCTGGGTGTCAAGAGGGTGGAACAAGGGGTAATGGATATAAACTACAGAGCAGGAAGTTCCACCTCAACATGAGGAAGAACTTCTTTACTGTAAGGGTCACAGAGCACTGGAACAGGCTCCCCAGAGAGGCTGTGGGGTCTCCTTCCCTGGAGACTTTCAAGACCCAAGTGGATGCATTCCTGTGTGGCCTGCACTAGATTCTATGGTCCCATGCTAGCCAAGCAGGTTGGACTCGATGATCTATGCTGGTCCCTTCCAACTCCTGACATCTCGTGATCTTTGATCCTGTGATTATACATCCTCTTAAGCTACTCTTGCCTAGGAATCTGTTAATGTCCTCTTTATTCACAGATTCACTCAGGAAATAGTGGTGTCTCCTACAAAGACAGGTAAGACCAAAACACTACCGTGGGCACTAATACTATAATAAAAATACAGTGGCAGGTTACTGTTATTTTTTTCTGGTTTATAACATTTATTTTTAGCTAATTCTTTAATGTCTAATGTGAAATAATGATTTCTACTTTAACAAGTCTACTAACACAGATGATAAATCTGATCTGACAACTGGATATTTTTGTGGCATGTTGTTGACTCATGTGTCCTCTAAACTAAGTCTCAGGTCAACATTTTTTCCTTGTTCTTTAGGCAAAATGAAAAATAGCTGCACTCAACAAATGTTCAGGCCATAACTATACCCACAGCATTTGGAGGTAAGTTCAAAAAGCATCATCTTTTCCTCAATTTCCACTGCAGTTAAATATTTTTAGTGTGAAACAAATTAGTTGTTCCTCAATGCAGAAGAAGAGCCATTAGAAAGTTCTTTTCCAGAAGGCAATAAAGCCAAACACAGTTCACAACCCACTGGACATCCAGTGGTGTCTTTCAATGTTGCTCAGTAAGTTCCAAGGTCTGTGTTATGAATCCTAAAATGTTTGTCCTAATAGGTCCCAAAGGAGTAAGACAAAATTGCCTCTTTTCTGCACAGTTTCATAACGCTTGCTAGCAAAAGATGACAGTTCAGCGGCGCTGTCTGGGCAGTCTGAAATTAGAGCCAGCTTACAAAGACCTTCTTTTCCATGCTCTTTGCAGAAGGATAAAGCCTTTCATGTGCTGGCTACTGAGGTTGTGTCAAGGTCAGGAAGCCTCACTCTGAAGGCAGAAAAGTCCTTGCAGACCCACCAGTGGTAAGCACGCAACTTTCCCACATGGGCAACTGAGGTACACCGTTCTGCTCATCTGTTGAGAGCAGAAGCTGAGCTCCCTTTTACTCCTTGAAAAAGTAGTTTGCACATATGTATACTATATTTCCATTTAGTTTCACAACCTTCAGACTTTCAGATAAGATTGAAGTGCTTCCCTGAGCTGACAGAAGGTATGTCCTCTGTGCTTCAAAAGGTCTGATCATACAGGAAGCCTGCTGGAAAAGCTCTTCACTAAAAGAATGAAGGAAGACACAGATTTTTCCATTTTTCTATTTAGGGAGGGTGATGGTAAGGACAATGCTGAGTAGAGTTGGATGCATAAAAAAACCAGAGGATTTGCAACGGATGTGGTGTATGTGAAAATACACAAGGCAAGGAATAGGAAACTACAATCTGTATTCTGCAACATACTTGAACCTTGCCCAGGCATGGATGCACCTTTGCAGTTCTGTGCACGGGCCCTGGCTTCTAGAAGCTGTGGAGAAATGAATATTCTCCTTCAAAACAAGGCTGTAGGAAACCATGGTTGTTGTTCCAGTGTTGCTCTGCCTTTCAGCTTTTAAGGAAAGTGCTCATAATTTCACAGTATTTCACAGTATCATCAGGGTTGGAAGAGACCTCACAGATCATCAAGTCCAACCCTTTACCACAGAGCTCAAGGCTAGACCATGGCACCAAGTGCCACGTCCAATCCTGCCTTGAACAGCTCCAGGGACGGCGACTCCACCACCTCCCCGGGCAGCCCATTCCAGTGTCCATGTGTGAAGAGACAGACCTATGTTCAAATACTTCTGCAGAAGGTGATTCAAAGGTGGTTCAGTCCAGCTGATGTGGTATGCCAGGCACAAGCCTCTGGGGTATTCCAGGGGGGCTGCTGGTGACTTTAGATCATTCCTGCTTTCCATTTTACACAAATATTTGCTGGGAAAAAGACAGATTCAGCACAAGGCTTAGTTTCAGGGCATTCATCTGCGATGGTAGTTCTGGCTTCCAGGCCTTGTTGTACCTTTTTGTCCAGCATTTCCTAAAACCAGAAGTCATGTGTTCCTCAGTGGTATGGCTAATTAACTGTGACAACCACATTCTTCTTCTATTTTATGTTAACATTCATTAATGTTCCATCTTTTTAGCTAGTGGATCTTAATTGTTTAGGCCAAGTGGAGCAGCTCTTATGAAAAGAATTTAGAATAAATCCCTCATCACAGAATTGCTGATGGCCTAATTACTGTCCTACACAAAACCCAGAGACATTTATATATGAGGTAGTTAGAAGGACTTTCCTTACAGTAAATGGGGAGAAATTAGCATTTCTAGACATGATTCATCTCACCCTACAGCAGCTGCTTAGTATATGCCACACAAACCACACTCTACGAATGCCTGCAGATAGCTAAAATTAGGTGAACCTAATCACAGCATCATTACTGTAAACTGCCTTTACAGTCAACAAAAGAAAGAGGCAATTCCATCAGGCAAATTAGTAAGACCTGAATTTCCATCTGGAATTGTCCCACTTTGTTTCCACTAAGATAGTGTGGAGCTAATGTACCTCAAAACAACTGTCAGCAACTGTGATCCAAGAAGCTATAAGCCTCCAAGCGCAGGAAGCCTCAGAAGTCAGTTTTCTGTCCAAGCCTATCAAGTAGATAACAGATGGACCTTAACTATTTTCTTCCTTTGCCAGTGTAGTCCCCAGCATGTGAGTAACTTCAAAATGCAAAACATGTTTCATTTGTCTTTTCTAGACAATGATACAACAATATTACTTCTTATTACACTACAAAGAACATCAGGCATTTTACAGTGTGCTTAAAAGAAGAATAAGCACTGATCCTACTGCTGAGGAACTTAACATCAAAATACTCATGACCACTGCTACACTTCGAGTGCACTGTATCACAGTGTCACAGTGTCACAAGGTTGGAAGAGACCTCATAGATCATCAAGTCCAACCCTTTACCACAGAGCTCAAGGCTAGACCATGGCACCAAGTGCCACGTCCAATCTTGCCTTGAACAGCTCCAGGGACGGCGACTCAAACACTTGCAAAACAAGTATCAAGCTACTAAACTAAAATTCCAGCTCATCTTTAATGTGATCCTTTGGAAATCTAAGTCTCCAGGACAGCAAGATTAATTCCTTGGAGATTTACCTTCATGAACAGAGAGTACAAAACTGTAGTTACTGAATACTGCTCATAGATTGATAGTTTTGGTTTGAAGACAGCAATAAACCACTGATTGATCTGACCTTATCAAAACCAGATGGAATTTCAAGGCTGTTTCTGTACAGATTTCTAGCTGGTTCTGTATCTTGATCCTAACAGTAACAGATGCTTCAGAAAAAAAGGTGCAAAAATCCTGTGCCACACATATGTTCAGTAAGCTACTGTCTGCATTTGATCCATAGCCATTTCTAACAGTCGTGATTACTAGAAGCCTTGAGGTGTTCATAGAATCATAGAATGGTTTGGGTTGGAAGGGACCACTGAAGGGCATCTAGTCCAATAGCCCTGCAGTCAGCAGGGACATCCTCCACTAGAGCAGATTGCTCAGAGCCTTGCCAAGCTTGACCTTGACTATCTCCAGGCACAGGGCCTCAACTAACTCCCTGGGCAACCACTTCCAGTGTTCCAGCATCCTCGTGGTAAAGAACTTGTTCCTAACATCCCACCTAAATCTCCTCTTCTCTCGTTTCAAACCATTCCCTCTCATCCTATCCCTGCAGGCTTTGGAAACAGTCACTCTGTGGCCTTCTTGTAGACTCCCTTCAGATACCGGAGCCTTCTCTTCCCCAGGCTGAACAACCCCAGCTCCCTCAGCCTGTCCTCATAGCAGAGACGTTCCAGTCTGCTGGCCCTCTTCTGGACCTGCTCCATGAGGTCCTCACATATCAGTGAAGGATACCATTTGGGGTAGCTGATTAAAAACTATGCGAAGTGTATTAAGTGCTTAAGTATCTCAAAACCACACCTAGTAAAAGCTACTGTAAGCTATTCACTTAAGAAAACACAGAATAAAACAAGAAAATGATCTTTATATTTTCCTGCTGCTTTTCTAAGTATACCTTTTGATCTATTTATTTTTATGAATGCTTGTTGCCTATCCAAAGAGGCACAGTAATTTTGTTATTATGAAATTACATATTTTTGATAGTGATTGTGGCAACAACACTATCAATTTCTTTAATGGTTGCTTTACTTTGTGGTCAGCAGGAGCAGGGAGGTCATTCTGCCCCTGTACTCTGCACTGGTTAGACCACACCTTGAGTATTGTGTTCAGTTCTGGGCCTCCCAGTTTAGGAAGGACATTGAGATGCTTGAGTGTGTCCAGAGAAGGGCAACGAGGCTGGTGAGAGGCCTTGAGCACAGCCCTACGAGGAGAGGCTGAGGGAGCTGGGATTGTTTAGCCTGGAGAAGAGGAGGCTCAGGGGTGACCTTATTGCTGCCTACAACTACCTGAGGGGTGGTTGTGGCATGGAGGAGGTTGCTCTCTTCTCTCAGGTGGCCAGCACCAGAACGAGAGGACACAGCCTCAGGCTGCGCCAGGGGAGATTTAGGCTGGAGGTGAGGAGAAAGTTCTTCACTGAGAGAGTCATTGGACACTGGAATGGGCTGCCTGGGGAGGTGGTGGAGTCGCCGTCCCTGGAGCAGTTCAAGACAGGATTGGACGTAGCACTTGGTGCCATGGTCTAGCCTTGAGCTCTGTGGTAAAGGGTTGGACTTGATGATCTGTGAGGTCTCTTCCAACCCTGATGATACTGTGATACTTCTAACAAACCAGGTGGATGTTTTTTTATAGCAAAGTGTTTCTGAGGGGTAAATAAAGTGGATAGCTTTGCTGATATTCTTGGGTTTAAAAAATTTATCATCCTTGGTGCTACTGAAAAATAAGTGAAATGTTTTCTTGCTGCATTTCTTAATCAGCAAGGAGGTGAAATGTTACTTATCACAGCTACAGTGTGCTACCTTGCTCAATAAATTTCTTAATCAATCATATTGAGTATAAATTGTCTGAGCGCAGCCATAGAAAACTTGTAATAATATAATTTGGAGCCTTCAAACTGCTTTAATACTGTGCTAGTTTGAAGCTAGCTAGAATGTGTTGGTGAGAACGATTATATCACAGGCTGTGAAAGAGCAACAATGGTGATGTCTACTTCACTCATAGGCTTGCTGAGATGTATAAGAATGAGAGTATAAACGTAGGTAAGGCATTGTGGGCACAGCCTGGGCTTTCAGCTGCATTTCTCTCTAACCTCACCCTCCTTCTCTCTGATTAATCCACTTGCTTCCTAACCCCCCTGGCCAACCCTCCATTCTTCCTTGGGGCACAAGGCAACTTCTGAGATAAGGTAGAGGGGTGGGAGAAGGTGGAAGGGTTGGGAGTGGATAACCACTCGGCATCACTCTCACTCGGGCTGCTGGCTGTACTGCACCTCTATAACCTCACCCTCCATTTTGAGCTAATCCACTTTGCTTCCTAACCCTCTGGCTGAATCTCTATTCTTTCTTAGGACTGGGGTAAGGTTGAGAGGGGCAGGGAGAAGGTGCAGGGGTGGTTGAGAGCCCCTCCTGGGGACTCAGGTTTCTGGGAGGGGAGTTGTGTTTCTGTATTACCTTTTACCTTGTCTATTTCTGTCTATAACTGTATATACTGTAAATATCTGCTTGTATATTGTGCTGGCTGTAAATATAAGCTTCATTCAATTTCCAGAGCTGGCTGAGTCTAGTCTGGGTGATTTCCACAGTGTGGGGGGTTAGGGAACACCCAAACCACCACAATTACCTGAACTGCTGTGACCATAGAAAGAAAGAGAAAATCACGATGTGTGTTTTCAACACAGGACTTTGGCTAACCCTGTAGCTCCAAAGCTCAGTGCCATTATTTCAATATTTTATATTATCCATGTATGTTTAAATTGGAGTTTATTCCAGGAAAGAGTCCTGTGTAGAGCTGCAAAGATGTTGAAGGCAGTGGAAGATCTTTCTGAGGAAAGGCTGAGGGAACTGGGGCTCTTTAGCTTGAAGAAGAGGAGCCTGAGGGATGACCATGTTCATACTTATACGGATGAGAAGGGCAGTATTGGGAGGATGGAACCAGGCCCTGCTCAGTGATGTCCAATGGTAGGAAAAAGGTCAGTGGGTGCAGGCTGGAACAGAGGAGGTTCCACATGAACCTAAGGGAAAATTTTTCCACTGTGAGTGTGATGGAGTCCTGCAACAGGCTGCTCAGAGAGATTGTGGAGTCTATTTCACTGGAGACATTCAAGACCCACCTGGATGTGGGTCCCCTGGACCAGGGGACTGAGTCCAGCATGAGTAAGTTTGCAGATGACATCAAGCTAGGAGCAGGTGTCGATCTGTTGGAAGGTAGGAGAGCCCTGCAGAGGGACCTGGACAGGCTGAATGGGTGGGCAGAGGCCAATGGGATGAGATTTAACAAGGCTAAGTGCAGGGTTCTGCACTTTGGCCACAACAACCCCAAGCAGCACTACAGGCTGCGGACTGAGTGGCTGGAGAGCAGCCAGGAGGAAAGGGACCTGGGGGTACTGATAGATAGTAGGCTGAAGATGAGCCAGCAGTGTGCCCAGGTGGCCAGGAGAGCCAATGGCAGAGACAATGGCCTGTATCAGGAAGAGTGTGGCCAGTAGGACAAGGGAGGTTATTCTGCCCCTGTACTCAGCACTGGTCAGGCTACACCTTGAGTACTGTGTCCAGTTCTGGGCCCCTCAATTCAAGAGAGATGTTGAGATTCTGGAACATGTCCAGAGAAGGGCAACAAAGCTGGTGAGGGGCCTGGAGCACAAACCCTATGAGGAGAGGCTGAGGGAGCTGGGGGTGTTTAGCCTGGAGGATGCTCAGGGGTGACCTCATTGCTGTCTACAACTCCCTGAAGGGAGGTTGTAGCCAGGTGGGGGGTGGCCTCTTCTCCCAGGCAACCAGCAACAGAACAAGGGGACACAGTCTCAAGTTGTGCTGGGGGAAGTCTAGGCTGGATGTTAGGAGGAAGTTCTTGCCAGGGAGAGTGATTTGCCCTTGGAATGGGCTGCCCAGGGAGGTGGAGGAGTCACTGTTCCTGGAGGTGCAGAAGAAAAGCCTGGATGAGGCACTTAGTGCCATGGTCTAGTAGATTGGACTATGGCTGAGAGCTAGGTTGGACTGGATGATCTTTCAAGGTCCCTTCCAACCCCTAACATTCTGTGATTCTGCAAACAGATGGCAGGTATGCTTTAAAGGATAAACAATATTACACAGGGGAAAGATTTTGGAAGAAATGTCATTGGAAGTGTTTTCTTTGTAGTATATGTCCAGCACACTACACAAAACACTGGCGGCACTTGTTTAGGTGTGAAGGCAGAAAACAGCACATCCTGCAAGTATGCTGCCAGGGCCTGTTAGCAGCACTCTGGGAGCACTTGAAGTGACACCAGGCTAAGTGCATCCTCAGATGACATTGCCAGAAAGGAATCTATTTCTGATCTTCAGCAGGGCTGACTGTGAAATCCTGGCACACTGAACTTGACTGAGATTTTAACACCAGCTCAAGGGAAATGATATTTTACCTTATACTTCTTTGTTATTGTAAATTATATGTAGATACAAATATGATTTGTTATATATTTGTACAGCTTTGGAATCTTCATCACAGAAGGACCTGGACCTGATGGAGAGGATCCAGAGAAGGTCTACAAAAATGATCAGAGAGCTGGGACAGCTCTGCTATGAGGACAGGCTGAGGGAGCTGGGGTTGTTCAGCCTGGAGAAGAGAGAGCTGCAGAGCAAACTAATAGCAGCCTTCCAGTACTTCCTGTTATTTCTCCCCAGGTGCAGGATTCCACACTTGTCCTTTTTGAACTTCATGAGGTTCTCCTTTGCCCAGTTCTCCAGCCTGTCTCTGCATACATTTTAGATTGTATTGAAGGATGTGTCATATGCAATTTGAAAGGAGTTCTTTACAAACATGTAATAAGTCCAGAACTTGACCTAAAACCTCAGTGCAATGCTTATTTAGGCAGTCACAGTAAACCTGTTTCCTGGACTGACACCTTGGCCAAAGCTTAACCTAAAGAAATAAATGCAATGAAAAAAAAAATACATATCTAAAAAAAATTACATAAAATCATACTAAGTCATCTCCAAAAAAGCACCTAAAATTTATATGACTTAGAAATACAGCTACTGCATTATAGATGAATACAGATAAACATAAACCAAGCAATATTCTATTCAGACTTTGGTATTCAATTGACTAAGGGAAACCATCCTGCTGCTGTTCAATGGTGAAGCCATGACTTGCTTATCATGTTTTTTTCCTACAGGAGTGTTTCAGCAGTCTTTCTAGATGGAGACCACAGAAGCATTGTGCATGTTTCTATAGAGGATGCTGCCAAAGAGCATCTCTAACAGATCTAACAGAGATCTCTTCAAACAGCTTGCTGTCCACAATGCACTGATGGCTAAGTTTGAAATTTAAGAAACACTTATCCCCCTCAATAAAAACCACTTATCTGAGGATGATTTTTGCAGTTATTTGGTTTTGTAATCTTGCTGGATGAGCAGAACATCAAATCAGACATCACTGCTTTCTGAAATAGTAATAATTCAGAGATGTTCAGGTTTTGCTTGTGACCACTGTCTGAGAAGAGATCAAAGTTCACCTCTGTATAAATGAGAATCCCCTTGTCATTTTTTATAGATTACACTGACAGTAGTAAAGTTCAAATGGCTAAGAGCGAGGCAAGAAACAGATTCCATAAGACAGTTTTAAATGTTAGTCCAGCACAAGAGATTGCTTATGTACTTTAAGAACTGATTGCTGCCCCTTCCCCGAACAGAGTTTTCCACCAAATCACACCATAAGCAGAGATATAAGAATGTTGGCTACAAAAATTCTTCTAAGGTGGCTAAAGTTGTGTTTATGCAAACGTGCAGGCTTTGAAATCAATTGTGCTGGATGATCAGAAAGAAAACAGAACCTGCCAGAGTAGTTTCACCTTTTACAGAGCTGTGTTAAGTGCCTTTAAGAAAACTCTGTATTTAGTAAAAGCACTGATGTGGCCACTTTGCTCTGGTAAGTCCTCACCTGAAGCACTGCATCCAGCTCTTGAGTCCTCAGCACAGGAAGGACATGGACCTGATGGAGCAGGTCCAGAGGAGGGCCAGAAAAACGATCAGGGGGCTGGAACACCTCTGCTACGAGGACAGGCTGAGGGGGCTGCGGTTGTTCAGCCTGGAGAAAAGAGGCCTTCTAGTACCTCAACAGGGCCTACAAGAAGGCTGCAGAGGAACTGTTTCCAAAGGCCTGCAGGAATAGGACGAGGGGCAATGGTTTGAAATTAGAGAGGAGATTTAGGTTGGATGTTAGAAACAAGCTCTGTGCTGTGAGGGTGCTGGAACACTGGAGCGGGCTGCCCAAGGAGGTAGCTGAGGCACCATCCCTGGAGATCTTCAAGGTGAGGCTTGGCAAGGCTTTGAACAATCTGCCCTAGTGGAGGATGTCCCTGCTGACTGCAGGCCTGTTGGACTAGATGCCCTTCAGAGGTCCCTTCCAACCCAAACCATTCTGTGATTCTATGATTTTGCTTACGCTGTACTGGGCAGAGGAAATACTGGACCACTGCCCTGCTTCTCGGTACCATGAACTGAGAGGTCACAATAACGACAAGCAGGATCTTAAGTTGCTCTTTTATCACAGTATCACACAGTATCACAGTATCATCAAGGTTGGAAGAGACCTCATAGATCATCAAGTCCAACCCTCCACCACAGAGCTCAAGGCTAGACCATGGCACCAAGTGCCACGTCCAATCCTACCTTGAACAGCTCCAGGGACGGTGACTCCACCACCTCCCCGGGCAGCCCATTCCAGTGCCCAATGACTCTCTCAGTGAACATCACTAAATGAATTTTCCCATTTTCCTATTTTTTATCACTTCTGTGTTCTTCATAATTTCCATGCTGTTTATCAATGCCAAGCTATTTCTTTTTTTTCTTGTAGGTGACTTCTCCTAAAGTCTTTTTTCTACACAAGTGCCAGGTGGAGCTGGATAGCTCTGTCCCTCCTGTCGTGTCTCTTCTAGCAGGCTTTTAATCTTGACAATAATAACAGTTATGCAAGAGAAGAATCAGACATTTTTATGTCTGTGGCAACTAATATCAGACATGCTGTACACCCACTGCGAGAACATCAACAAAATTGCTCCACAGAGACTGGTCTATGGCAGGTTTTCTACACAGAAAGTGCTAAGGATTCCTCCCAGTACTGCAGGATCTCTTAGCAAAAAGACTGTTAAATCATAACAGCTCCAATCATAAAGTATTTGAGATCCCTTAATAGAATCAGAGAATCGTTTATGCTGGAAAAGACCTCTAAGATCATCAAGCCCAATTGTTAACCTAACACTGCCAAGTCCACTACTAAACCACATCACTGAGCACCACATGTGCACATCTTTTATATACCTACACGGATGGCAACTCAGCCACCTCCCTGGGCAGTCTGCTGCAGTTCTTTTGGTGAAGAAACTTTTCCCAATGAATGGGGGTACATTAAGGGAGGTTCTCTTTCCCCTCTACTCCCCTGGTGAGGCCATACCTGGAGTACTGTGTCCAGCTTAACACTCCCCAGTTCAAGAGTGACAGGGCACTACTGGAGAGTCCAACTGAGGGTCACAGAGATGATTAGGGAACTCGAGTAGCTCTCTTATGAGAAGAGGCTGAGAGACCTGGGGCTCGTTAGCCTGAGAAAGAGAAGACTGAGAGGGGATCTTATAAATGCACATAAACATCTAAAGGGTGCAGGTTATGGGGCTGGGCTCCTCTCAGTGGTGCCTGGTGATAGTACAAGGCACAACAGATACAAACTAGAACACAGGAGGTTTCACATGAACTTAAGGATAAACTTCTTTACTTTGAGAGTGCCAGGCATGCCACTGCCCAGACAGGTTGTGGAGTCTCCTTCTCTAGAGACTTTCAATACCCACATGGAAGTACTTCTGTGCAAACTGATCTGGGCATACGTGCATTAGCAAAGCAGTTAGACTAGATGATCTCCAGAAGTCCCACACAACACCTAGCATTCTATGATTCCATGGTCTAACTTGCCCTGGTGCAACTTGAGGCCATTTTCTCTTGTCCTATCCTGGGATAGCACCTGGGAGAAGAGACTGACACCTACTTCTGTGGTTTGAAAGAGAGAAATCATGTGCAAAGCTCTGAGAGAACTTAAACATGGGAGGAAGCAGCTGCTCTGCACTACATAGGACTTTTGCACAGAAAATTATTCCCACCCCACTTTGACACTAGCAAGGCTACAGCTGGAGCACCAGAGAACATCCTGGCTTAGGCTGCCCAGCATGAGATAGACATTCCTATAACGTGGCTAGTCCAGCAAGCACTGCCAAGGTGACCTGATAGCTGGAGCACACCACGAGTGCATCAATCCCTGCGACAAAGCACGGCGTATTTGACATTGTTCTTCTCCCCTCCTGACAGCACAAAAGAGATGCTGTTAGTTTTTAACTACTCAGAAGATGCATTTTCCTAACACATACCATTCTAATGCTATTTTAAACAGCATTTGTTTTTGCAAGATGACTACTGACACATCTTTCTTTCATCACACCACTGTCTCTTTGTGGATTATCCAGCACCCATTTTGTCTTCCAGACACCTGTGGGATACTGAGGTATTCATTATTAACCACAGTTCTCAGAGAAGGAAGATAACCTCTAAGTTACATGCTCAAGGCCAGTGAAGAAGCTGTTAGAGAGTGAGAGGCAGAACACAGATCATGCTATTTTTAACCCAGAGCAAATCTTCTAGCACAAAAACCAGTCCCATCACACTGAACCAAGACCTCACGTTAACAGGGCACTGATTTTCTTCAAACAATCCTAACATACTGCTGTGCCTGTAGCAATAACCAACCAATCCATAAAAAAAAACCAGAGAGGCCATTAAACCCATACAGCAAAAAGAACATAAGCACAGAGAACATTGTGCTTGTTTTTAATGACTCTCCATGAAGATTATGTAGGGTTTAGGAGCTGACCTCCCATGGTGGCAGAAAATAACATAGGAGAGAAATGGGTCTGCTCTGTTTGGTCTGATGGAAGCATTTACTCCAAAGTTCTAGTGCACACCTAAACAGAGAATCCATTGCTTAGCAGAGGCTGAGGGAGCTGGGGTTGTTTAGCCTGGAGAAGAGGAGGCTCAGGGGGGACCTTATTGCTGTATACATCTACCTGAAGGGAGGTTGTAGCCAGGTGGGGGGTGGCCTCTTCTCCCAGGCAACCAGCAATAGAACAAGGGGACACAGTGTCAAGTTGTGCCAGGGAAAGTATAGGCTGGATGTTAGGAGGAAGTTCTTGCCAGGGAGAGAGTGATTGGCATTGGAATGGGCTGCCCAGGGAGGTGGTGGAGACACAGTCCCTGGAGGTGTTCAAGAAAAGCCTGGATGAGGCACTTAGTGCCATGGTCTAGTTGACTGGATAGGGCTGGGGGATAGGTTGGACTGGCTGATCTTGGAGGTCTCTTTCAACCTGGTTGATTCTATGATTCTATGCTCTATGATTCTAAAGATTAACTGAAATAGTGTAATTTCTGTTTAGTGGAAGCTGCAACTCAAGAGCCTTGGGTAGAGGGACTGTGAGTAACAGTGTAAAAATCACAAGAAAATGAAACTTTACTCAGTGCTTGAAGGAAATGTACCCCACACTCTTTCTGCAGAATGTGAAAATATTATAAAACAAACAAAAAATGTCTTTAAAAAAGAAATGTGAGCAGTTCAGTCCAAAGTATAAAGCACTGGAGCATTATCTGTAGCAGGACGTGAAGACCTGATCCTCAGGAAGTGAGCTACCTAGACCATAATGCAGCTCTTTCAAAATGCTGTGTGTTCCTGGGCTTTGCTGCTGCTGCTGGCACATCACACCAAGTATTATCACAGAATGGCTTAGGTTAGAAGAGACTCTACAGATCTGCTCCAACCTCCCACCACAGACAGGGCCACCACTTAACCAGACTCAGCTGTTCAAGGCCTCATCCAGCCAGGAGGCATCCACAAACTCCCTCCAGAGTGCCACCACCCTTGTGCTGAAGGACTTTTTTTCCTCAGATCCACTCTAAATCTACTCCCCTTCAGCTTCAAACCATTCCTGCTTGTCCTATTCCTAGACACCCTTATAAAAAGTTCCTCTGCAGCCTTCCTGTAGGATCCCTTCAGGTATTGGAAGGCAGCTCTAAGGTGTCCCTCCCAGAGTCTTCTCTTCTCTGGGCTGAACAACCCCTGCTCCTTCAGCCTATCTTCAGAGCGGAGGTGCTCCACTTCTTGCTCTTGTACAATAAAAAGAACAACTATTAGTTCTAGAAATTATTCAGGCTTGATTTTAGTGATCTTCCTGACTCATATGAATAGTGGCAGTGACAAGAACAGAAAAAAAACAGAATAAAGCTAAAGCAGATTCTTCTGTGTTCTGCTGTTCCTCTTACTTGAGACAATTCACAGGTTTGTTTCCATTCTGTGATATCCAGCAGGAGCAGTAAGTGAAGATATTCACTTTGCCCAAGGGATCCCTTAAGAAATGTTATAACATTCCACCAAGTGACTGCAGATACTGACTGTGCTGCAATCCTTTATTTTGAGGATAGCTTTCCTCTTTTGTTCCCAGAGTTATTGACTGCTGCTTTCACACTTGTGCTACAGAAAGACAACACCTTTGAGAACCAATACAGTAGACGTAATGTTTTCTGATCTCTAGGCTTCATCAATGAGGAGGGTGGCCAGCAGGGCAAGAGAGGGGATTCTGTCCCTTTAGTCTGCTCCTCTGAGACCTCACTTTGAATACTGCATCCAGTTCTGGTGTCTCAGTCACAAGAAGGACACAGAGCTGTTGAAGGGAGTCCAGAGGAGGGCAACAAAGATGATCCAAGGGCTGCAGCACCTCTGCTGTGAGGATTGGCTGAAGGTGCAGGGGTTGTTCAGCCTGGAGGAGAGAAGGTTCTGGGGGAGACCTTGGACTTGCCTTCCAATACCTGAAGGGATCCTGCCAAGAAGGCTGCAGAACGACTTTTCATAAGAGTGTCTGGAGACAGGACAAAGGGGAATGGTCTGAAGCTGAGGGACAGTAGGTTTAGATTGGATCTTAGAAAGAAGTTCTTTGGTCCAAGGGTGGTGACACTCTGGAATAGGTTGCCCAAGGAGGCTGTGGGTGCCTCCTCCCTGGGGGAGTTCAAGGGCAGGCTGGATGAGGCCTTGAACAGCCAAGTCTAGTGAAAGGTATCCCTCCCCATGATGGGGAGGTTGGAGTAGGTGACCTCTAGAGTCTTTTCCAACCTAAGCCATTCTATGTTTCTATGATAGGTTCCATCTTTAATCTTTATCTCCTTGTAAGCCTCATTAAATACAATAAAAGATAGGGGTCTTCCACAGAAGATGAATGTTTAAGATACTGCACAGAGAACTAGAAATATCAGGATTCAAACATCAAAGACTGTGCAAACCACTCCAAACTCTACATGATTGAAGATGTAGCTGAATGACTGAACAAGATCAAATTACAGTAGTGAATAAAGCCACCTCAGAGCAGCCAAGAAAGTACCACCAGTTGCAAAGACTTTCCTGCATTTCTAGCAAAGGATGATGAAGCAAATGAATATAACTTCATGACTGAACAGGCCAAAAATGTGTGAACTTTTCTGTGGCTGCTTAGCATTAATTTGTTATACAACAGCAATTCATTTGCTTTCAAACATCAGTCATCATTTTCTAGTTGCCACTATAAAACTTCTTCAGTTTTATCTACACAGAATCCAAGGTCTTCTGGGAAGGGCTATCCCCTACCCTACCATGCACATTTGCAATGCTAGAGAAAATGTGCCATCTTTCTGGAATTCTAGCTGCTGGTGAAATAAAAAGTAAATCTAAGGAAACAAACAAACAAAAACCCCAAACCAAACCAAAAATAACCTCCTAGAATACTGCTTCATATTTACTAATACTTTTGCTGTCTGTATTCTTCGCATATATTCTGTTGTGTTCTCACGGGGTGGCAGAAGACTTTTTTCTCAAAGACAGCTTTTCTGTTGGCAAATATTACTCTTGGATTCACATTTTCTAGTTAGTTCATAAAAGCAAACATCTATTTTGCACAGGACTCATCCCTATCCATCATTTGTGTAGGTGCAAGTGACAGCACCCAGACACAAAAAATAACTCTAATGCATTTGTATCATCCATAGCTCTGGTGAGTTCTGCATTCATGGCACATATTTGCTACAGTTCATTGCTTAGTAAAATACTTTGAGCTATACCACATGAAAAGCACTAAATAATCCATAAAAGAATACAAACTGAACAAGCATATATTTAAAGATTAATGTTTCTTCCAGGTGAATAACTGTCTTATGGAACTGTGTTCCTGTGCAGCATCTGTGCTTCAATTGTGTGAATTGAAAATAGGAAGGAAAGAAAGGTTCCAATGTGCAACACTTTGATTTGTAGCTGTTTACCTGCACTTTATGCACATGCTAAGAGGGGGAATAATGCATGAATTTCAAGTTCTTAAGCTCACTGATCTTCTGCTAGAACCAGTGTTAATTTCAGTGATGTTTTCTCTCCAACTGCTTAACAATTCTTTAGCTTATTACAATATTTTTGTACTAGACTTCTCCCAGTTTATTATCCCAGAGAGACCTCGTAGGTTTCTCTACACAGTGAAAGAAGCTGCAAGGTTAAAAGCAAGCCTGGAAAAGGACAATCTGTCAGGGACAGAAGCAAAGAGCACATTCACTTTTGCCAGCCCTAGGAGAAGCTCAGGAAGTTTTATGAACATTCCTAACTCTGTGAACAACAACTGCTGAAAGAAAGACTGACCCAAACCTCCCACTGAAATTGCACAAATTATCAGACGTAGGAAGGAAATAATTCTACCACTTTTGCCACTGAAGCATAAACAGAAATGAGGCCACCTCCTTTGCTGCTTTACTCTTCAATACCAAAGAAGCATGAAGTCCAAACTAACAATAACCTCATACATTGTCACATCCCACAATCTGCAACCCTTGTCCATTGATATACAAGACTGATGTCAAAGGCAGCTAGCAACTTCTGGGTTTTTAAAAATGAGCAAATCTAGAGGCTGGGGACAGAGTGGCTGGAGAGCAGCCAGGCAGAGAGGGACCTGAAGGTACTGCTAGATCATAGGCTGAACATGAGCCAGCAGTGTGCCCAGGTGGCCAGGAGAACCAATGGCCTGTATTAGGAACAGTGTGGCCAGCAGGACAAGGGAGGTTACTCTTCCCCTATACTCAGCACTGGTCAGGTCACACCTTGAGTATTGTGTCCAGTCCTTGGCCCCTCAATTCAAGAGAGATGTTGAGATACTGGAACGTGTCCAGAGAAGGGCAATGAAGCTGGTGAGGGGCCTGGAACACAGCCCTGTGAGGAGAGGCTGAAGGAGCTGGGGGTGTGCAGCCTGGAGGATGCTCAGGGGTGATGACATTGCTGAATACAACTACCTGAAGTGAGGTTGTAGCCAGGTGAGGGTTGGTCTCTTTTCCCAGGCAACCAGCAACAGAACAAGGGGACACAGTCTCAAGTTGTGCCAGGGGAGGTCTAGGCTGGATGTCAGGAGGAAGTTCTTGCCAGAGAGAGTGATTGGCATTGGAATGCGCTGCCCAGGGAGGTGGTGGAGTCACTGTTCCTGGAAGTGCTGAAGAAAAGCCTGGATGAGGCACTTAGCGCCATGGTCTAGTAGATTGGACTATGGCTGAGAGATAGGTTGGACTGGCTGATCTTGGAGGTCTCTTCCAACCTGGTTGATTTTATGATTCTCTATAGAGCACAAACATGGGATAAGTAGTAGAAGTGTCAATATTCTCAGGAAACTTCCGTCTCTCCTAGGTTCATTGGTGACAGCAAGAAGAACACATCAGAAGGTTAAAATAAGGAGATGCACAATGAGATGCATTCTACAAAACCAGCTCCTCACCAAGGGCCACATCTCTTCCCTTCAATTCCTTTATATTATGTGAACACCCATAAATGTGCAAAAGGGTTGCTGTTATAATCACACACACACAGAAGCTGGTACCTGGGAATACTAAGAGGAGTTTAATAAACGTTGCTCAGCAGCCTGAGACTATGAATAGAATCACAGAGGCAAAATGCAAGTCAACATATACCACACATTGCCCAATCTCAGCAATTATTTCAGGCTTTGCAGTTAACTGAAATTAAGAATGAATATTGTCTTTCCAATTCCCAAATAACAAAATGTTGTGATTTCTCTATTCAGTTCCAAATGCACTGACTAAGCAGATGCCATCTGTGTTCTTATTCTTTACTACTGCAGTAGCAGCAACTGTGGTGAGTGAAAAAAACACAGCATTATGCTATGCAGTGCAGGATGCCTGCATCAGAAAAAGGCTCTGCTCTGAAAATGTTAAAACCTTTGCAAAACAGCAAGAAGGACAGCAAATGGTGCAATGACACAGAATCTTGGGATTAAAAGAAGTATCTGCCCAAAGATATGGACGATGGGACCATAGAACTTCTGACAAGTAGCCTAGAGAAGAGGAGGCTCAGGAGTGACTTCATTGCTGTCTACAACTACCTGAAGGGGCATTGTAGCCAGGTGGGGGGTGGCCTCTTCTCCCAAGCAACCAGCAACAGAACAAGGGGACACAGTCTCAAGTTGTGCTGGGGGAAGTATAGGCTGGATGTTAGGAGGAAGTTCTTGCCAGACAGAGTGATTGGCATTGGAATGGGCTGCCCAGGGAGGTGGTGGAGGCACTGTCCCTGGAGGTGTTCAAGAAAAGATTGGATGAGGCACTTAGTGCCATGGTCTAATTGATTGGATAGGGCTGGGTGCTAGGTTGGAGTGGATGATCTTGGAGGTCTCTTCCAACCTGGTTGATTCTATGATTCTATGACATTTACAAGCAGTGCACTACCAGCTGGGTCTTCTTTTCTTACACCACTCAACAGCATTGGTCACGATTGCATTTCCTGCAGTAACTGTTTTCACTTTTAGTCATAAGGAATTTCCACTGAGAGCGAGCTACAGGGACACAGAAAATTCATTCCCATTCAGACCTTTTACTCAGTGCCTACCTGCCTTTCTGAGAAGCTGTGAATGATTTTAATTTATTTGTGTAGAATTTCAAGTAAGACATTTACCAGGCTTGGCCTTTGTCCTATACTTGTTGCACTACAAGTGGAAATAATTGATGGTAGCGCTCAGGCTGAGAACCCTCATGGCTTAACATTTTTGTGTTACTAAGAACTTTGCCTTTGGCTGTCCAAGCTTAAAAATCAATTTACTACTTTAAACATTATGCTGCTGATGTCATTTTTTATTGTTGAACACAAAAAACTGAATATTTCAGAGAACAAGATTATAAAAAATTGCTTCCCATTTACCACCACTTGAAGCAAAAGGCGACCAGCATTTAAAAGTCTTCCCTTCAGCTTTGCACTTGCACAGTCTAACTTCTTGCAAGGATCCTGTCACTGCAGTATCTCAGCTTTGTGATGAGCAGAACCACGCTGCAGTTTCTCCTCACATGCTCTGCTGATACCCTTTTCCACTTTAACAAGCTCCCAATAGCTCTCTTTATTTTCAGTTTTATGATTGATTTTCATAGATTTTTTTTCTCTCATCTATGTTTACTACTAAAGTTAATGGTTTATAGGGATATAATCAAGTTCAGATTTTACTTCAATGACTATGAAGCCATTTTCCTGAACAGAAATAGTTTTATTTTTAAGTCTATGATTCCTGAGTATTTTTTGTCAACATTTTAGCACTAGATCTGATTTTCTTAGTACCTCACCCTCATTTGCATCTTAAAACCAAGCTACAGATTGCATAGATCATCCTGTAATGTTAAGTATGTAATATGGAAACCAGTCATCTCCACCTGCCATCCACTGCCTCCTTTTCATCATCCCTTCATCAGAGGGGATACTTTAGCTGTATCACCCACTGATATAAAAAAGCCAAAAAATTAAGTTTTCCCTTCCTTTTCCAGACTCCAGACCCAGAGCCTGTCAGACATCACCACTTGTCCATATATCCTCAGCCAAGGCATGGCTGCAGCTCTGCTCATGATCCCCTCCAGTCCATACATGGGGTTGGGGTTTTTATGCACAGGCCTTTTCCAGTCAGTGGGACTGCCAGGTGACCAAAGTGCACATTATCACTCTTTCAGTGTGAGAGGCCAGAGAACACTTTTTTTGCTGATTGACAGTGTTTTTACCATGTGCTGACAATCAGAAGACTAGATCTAGCCTGAAGCCCTGGGTGCTGAAAAGGCCTGGATTATACTTTTTTTCACTCATGTTGCCAAAATGAAATGACTGCACATTATAAATAGACAGCTCGTAAGAACCTCCCCATTATTGCATTTTTATCTAAGTTTCCTTCTTTAGGCAGGCTTTTTGTGTAAGTTTTCTGCCATTAGCAAACTTACCTCTTTCCCCCCCCACCCCATAACTACCTGTATCTATGGAATAGATGATTTTGTGTTAATCCCAATGTTTCCTGTCATTCTGAATTGATTGCCTTGATGACTGTGCCATTTGTTGTCTCAAATTAAAGCTCTGAAAATGTCAGTCTGCAAGTTACAATATCTTAGCTTTACCTGTATCAGAGTCTTCTGATTCTTGTGTTCTTAAATGTCCTTAAAAGCCCTATGAGGAGAGGCTGAGGGAGCTGGGATTGTTTAGCCTGGAGAAGAGGAGGCTCAGGGGTGACCTTATTGCTGTCTACAACTACCTGAGGGGTGGTTGTGGCCAGGAGGAGGTTGCTCTCTTCTCTCAGGTGGCCAGCACCAGAACAAGAGAACACAACCTCAGGCTGGGCCAGGGGAAATTTAGGCTGGAGGTGAGGAGAAAGTTCTTCACTGAGAGAGTCATTGGACACTGGAATGGGCTGCCCGGGGAGGCGGTGGAGTCGCCATCCCTGGAGCTGTTCAAGGCAGGACTGGACGTGGCACTTGGTGCCATGGTCTAGCCTTGAGCTCTGTGGTAAAGGGTTGGACTTGATGATCTGTGAGGTCTCTTCCAACCCTGATGATACTGTGATACTGTGAAATGTGCTTCAGCGGAACTATGAAAGAAGCCTTCTGCAAGATCTAGTGGGTCATGGAATAGTTACTGCATCAGTGGGAATAATCAGAGAGTCTCACAGACCCTGTCAGATGGACAGTGGTAATTCTTGCTGTTTGGCTGGTAATTACAGAATGTGAGGAAATGCCTCTTAACATAGAGACAGAAATGGAAAGGGCAATAGCTACAATGATTGATACACTGTGATAGCAACTCACTGGCACCCTGAATGAGTTGGCAGTGAGATCAGTGTTCCCAAAGTCACTGCTTTCCAGCAGTTACTGGAGCATGTCTGGCAGTGGAAAGTTTGAATAAGTGGTAGCTGCATTCCTTCAGATACTGCAGCTCTATTTATTGAGTTGCAACTCCTCTTTCTCCCATTCCAGGAGGAACAAACCCCTCTTTCCTCTGTGCAGGCTCTTCAGCAGGAATGTTTCTGTAATACTGATCTTGAACGATCTATTTGAGAACTCCTAGTTGTGATTTTGCACAAAGAACAGGACTGATTGACTGACAAATTCCTCTATTTCTGCCACAGCTCCTAAACTGGGAAAGAGAAGCAGCAACTGCCCTGCAGATGTGGAATTACTTCACCCATTTGACGACAGGTTATTTCCAGATGTTTTCAGATCCTCTCAACTGAATTCTCTTACGCTTTTAAGTATGAAGGTTTGCAAAGAAGAGCAGAAATTCTGTCTGTCCAATTGTTTCAACTTAATACAGCAGGAGACATGCCTGTGGGAACGGGACCAGCAATCCCAGTGTACAGAACATCTTTGTGGCAAGTCAAAGCCAAGAGCTGGGTCGGTCCTGCCTGGGACCACAGCCGACTCAGTGATCAGTTCTAGTCTCAGTGTAAAATCATTTGTGTACTGGGGGGAAAAAAAAAGGTTGTTCTTATTTTTGTAGACAATAGCTCCTCCCTCCCAGCATTAACATCATCAGGAGGCTTATTCACGTCTTGAAGATCTTTAAAGACATCATTATTTGATAAGGTGCATTTAAAGCACAGTTGATTGTAACCTACAGCAAAATGAGAATCTTCTAGAAACTTGTCATGTAACTGCAGTCATACACAATTAATCATTTCAATCATAATGCTGCTGGTCTTGTGATAGTGCTGGAATGTTAATTTAAACTAGTATGGCAGAAAATGTTTCTTGCATTGCTACCAGCTGTTATGGCAACTTTTGAACTGCGCCTAAAATAAAACTGGAAATTAAATACTCTTGTTTGCCCTTCTGACATATTGCTGAAATAGTCAGTAAAAATAAATGGGTAGTTGATACAGCAATTAAAAACTGGAGAAATCAGCAAGAAGAATGGGAAAGAAGGAAAATCATTAGCAACCTTCTGGTGAAGGCTGCAGAGGGTCTGTTTCCAAAGGCCTGCAACGATAGGATGAGCAGCAATGGTTTAAGTGAGATGAGATTTAGACTGGATGTTAGGAACAAGTTCTGCACCATGAGGGAGCTGGAACAGGCTGCCCAGGGAGGTAGCTGAGGCCCCATCCCTGGAGATATTCAAAGTAAGGCTGGACAAGGCTCTGAGTCACCCGATCTAGTGGAGGATGCCCCTGCAGGGGAGGGGGTTGGACTAGACGATCTTTGGAGGTCTCTTCCAACCCTACAAAGAATTCTTAGGTAAAAATTCTCAGCACATTAGAGTCTTCTCTCTCTCTCTCTCTCTCTTCTTTTTTTAATACTCCCTTTTTGAGATTTACACAGTAAGATCTTTTTGAGATAAATTCAGCAGTATGAATGCTTAATCTTCAGCCTCCAATAGAAACAGCTGGCCTCACAAAGGCGTAAGAAGCTTTACATCTCTAAGCTCCTGACCGAGTTAGGCAATGATCACAGACTTACCATATGGCTGATGTTAAAAAGAAATATTGAGTAGTTACTGATTTGGGGATCACCATGACCCCCTGCTCTGACTGTGACAAGAACTTTGTAGAAAAAAAACGAGGGTTTGGGGGGCACTGAGGAAGAAAGGAGGCAGCAAACTGTAAGCAATTTTCTGTGTTAAAAAAAATAAATCAAAATTGAAATGAAAAATTGCTATGGTGCTACTCCAGACTAAGATAGTTTGCTTAGGATGGCAGCAAGAGGACATGCCTGCTCTGTGGATTTATCCCCTGCAGAGGAACACACAGGACCAGATTCAGGCAGAGGCCAAATAAGTAGGTGTTCAGAGTGTCCTCGTAACAGTTGTCCATACTGCCAGCTCTCCTCAGTGGGATGGTCCTGAGGCAATGGTCTTACTGCAGTCACTGCTACCAGCAGCAACCTGAGTGCATGGGAGAGGCTCTGATGAGAGATGTTTCTCATTGCAAAGTAGTGTTGAGAAATAACAGATCCAGGCTTTGGAGCTGGCAGCAAGCCTGCCCCATATCAGCAGTGCATAGTTTTGTTGTATCATCCCTCGTTTTAACTTCACCCCTGTGTCCTTTACCCTGTGTCTCTGAGAGTCTTCCAGCCTCATCCCAATTTCACTTCCTCAGCAGTTCCTCTGGTTTTGCTCCTGCTTTGCTTTTCCACCTCTGCTGAACCTTTCCTGTCATCCTATCTCGCAGAAATTCTTCCAGTTTCCACTGTGTCTTTTGTCATGTTTCCTTCTGCCTTTGCTGCAGTCTGCCCAATCTCAAGCCCTGTTCTCCCACAGACTCCGGCCTGAGAACACTATTGAAGTTCAACAGCCACAAGTACTCCTGTCACAGGCAATACCAGGCCAAACCTCACCCATGCCCCTTCTCGGGGGCTGTCTTACAGAGCCAACAGAATGAAGCTCTCAAATAAACTGCAGAGAAAACAGAATTCTATCTGGGGAGAGAGAGACAGAAAGAAGTTACAAAGCAGATACAACATCTGCAGTGACCCCCTTGAACTTTCTCCCAACCCCAAACCGAATCTATAATGCTCCAATCCTCCCCCTGCTGATAGATAGTAAGCTGAAGATGAGCCAGCAGTGTGCCCAGGTGGCCAAGAGAGCCAATGGCATCCTGGCCTGCATCAGGAACAGTGTGGCCAGTAGGACAAGGGAGGTTATTCTTCCCCTGTACTCAGCACTGGTCAGGCCACACCTTGAGTACTGTGTCCAGTTCTGGGCCCCTCAATTCAAGAGAGATGTTGAGGTGCTGGAACATGTCCAGAGAAGGGCAACAAAGCTGGTGAGGGGCCTGGAGCACAAATCCTATGAGGAGAGGCTGAGGGAGCTGGGGTTGTTTAGCCTGGAGAAGAGGAGGCTCAGGGGTGACCTCATTGCTGTCTACAACTACCTGAAGGGAGGTTGCAGCCACGCCGGGGGTGGTCTCTTCTCCCAGGTAACCAGCAATAGAACAAAGGGACACAGTCTCAAGTTGTGCCAGGGTAGGTATAGGCTGGATGTTAGGAGGAAGTTCTTCACAGAGAGAGTGATTTGCCATTGGAATGGGCTGCCCAGGGAGGTGGTGGAGGCACTGTCCCTGGAGGTGTTCAAGAAAAGCCTGGATGAGGCACTTGGTGCCATGGTCTAGTTGATTGGTTAGGGCTGGGTGCTAGGTTGGACTGGATGATCTTGGAGGTCTCTTCCAACCTGGTTGATTCTATGATTCTATGATTCTCTGGAGGCCCCAGAACAGGCCTGCTGCATACATGCTTGTCCCAGTAAAGCAGCTCCTGCCAGGCACAGGGCTGGAGGGGGAGGCAAGGAGAGCGAGCTGGCCTTGCCATGAGTTTATAAAGACACAGTAGAGTTATGGGATTGAATAACAATTTCTAGTCCCTAGAGGATTTTTAACCCTATTAGTCCCCAATCTGAGCCCAAATCAATATTTTGCTGCTTCTTAACTAATTTCTAATGGAACTGAGAAATAACTGATTTCTGAACTTTATTAGCCTATAGCCTTTCCCTCCTATTTCAAATGACCCCTTTACTCCACATGATGGTTTGGGTGTTCCCTGCCCCCCTGCTTTGGAAATCACCCAGACTAGACTCAGCTGGCTCTGGAAATTTGAATGAAGCCTAAGTTTGCAGCTAGCACAACATACAAGCAGATATTTACAGTATATACAGTTATAGACAGAAACAGACAAGGTAAAAGGTAATACAAAAAGCCTGGATGAGGCACTTAGTGCCATGGTCTAGTTGACTGGCTAGGGCTGGGTGCTAGGTTGGACTGGATGATCTTGGAGGTCTCTTCCAACATGGTTGATTCTATGATATTACAAAAACACCCCTCCCAGAAACCTGAGTCCCCAGGAGGGGCTCCCAACCACCCTTCCACTTTCTCCCACCCTTCTCAGCCTTACTCCAGTCCCAAGGAAGAATGGAGGTTTGGCCAGGGGGTTAGGAAGCAAAGTGGATTAGTCAGAGAGACGGCAGAGAGGCTAGAGAGAAATGCAGCCCAGAGCTCCCAAGCAGAAGAAGTGCCTTATCTATATTTGGATTCTTGTTCTTATACCTCTCAGCAAGCCTATGAGTGAAGTAGACATCACCCTTGTTTCTCTTTCACAGTCTGTAATCTAGTTCTTCTCACCTAAACATTCATGCTAGCTTCAAACTAGCACCCTCTACCCAGAGGCTGCTGAATAAGCATCTCTCAAACTTATTTGAGCCTCCAGACATGAATCTTCTGAACTTCCATCAATAGTGGCATGATCCTGCAACAATGACCTATGATTTCTCGAGAATGCTCTCTGATAACACACTGTGGAAGGGACAATATCACTGGGTTTCCATTCTTGCAAAAACAGGTGCATTTGTGGCTGTGCTTACACTTTCTTGTCAATTTTAACTGATTATGCCTTAATTTATGATTGTATTTGCTTCTTTTTAATAAGCTATAGGTCAAAAACTGCAGCTCAACTCATGAATGTGACAGATATCATATTCTCTCTGTTCCAAAACTGACTCTCAGAGATAGCCTGTGAACAAACCTGAGGTGGAATTTTCTGAGGTTAGACTTTATTGCAGGCAGACAAAAAGAGAAGTTGCTCAAACTAACAGCTACATTTCCTCCTTACTTCCTAACTAAATTCTGTTAATGCTAATGAGATGCATGCATTTATTAAAGATGGACTATATCTACCTCTATAAATAGATTATTGTAATGAGACTATGCTTTAGCTGTAAGTACTTTGCTGGAATGGAGCCAAAGTCATATTCCACATCACCTTCTCTAGCACACTATCAAATTCAGTTTGTCATTGTCACCTTGAAGACCTCACTGACCACTACAGCTCCATGCATATTTGTTTTCAGTGTTGCCTTCTTATGCCACTGAAGAAGTAGCGGAAAATTAGAGCATGCCCAGGAAGATTTCTTTGGTTTAACTATTTGGGGGGGTCTCATACAGTAGAAAGCACTCAGAAATTACTAGAGTGTTCATAGAAAATCTGTGACATTTAGGAAAACATGCATAGCTCTGATCTTTAAATAGCAGGCTAACATCTTGGGAACACAGAGGATTAGAAAGTAAGCCAGAATAGAAATTTCACTGAAAATTCTCTCAGGGACTTGTATAAACTGCTCCTAAAGCTGTCTGCAAACAATACCTCAGAAGGTGTAGATGACTGACTCTAAAATTTTCTGAAGCCCCCAGATAAGGATTTCATTTGTTAAAAAACACATCTAAAGTGATGAGATGTTTCAGTGAACAAAATACAAGAGAGAGGATAATCAAGTTTCCAGCAGTATGGCTACTTCCACTGTCTCTGACTGGAAAAGAATACAGTAAGAGGGACGTGAACCAGACCATGCCATCTGCTTCACAGGCCAGAGAACTGACTTAACTTTATGTTATTAAGTAGAATAGAAATAATCTTTGAGCTTTGCTCTCTGAATGTCACACAGGACTTCTTCAACTTGTAATCAATTCATCAATTGAAATGATTTCTCTTCTCCTGAGAAGAACAACGATTAATGGCACTAGGAAATTTGCTTTACAACAGAATTTGATTAACAGCAGAAGAAGGCATCTACTGTCTTAATCCTATATTTTATTATTGCAGATACTGTCTCAATAAGACTCACAGACTCCTAAAGTCAGGGAGGTGTGATTCCCTCACTCCATTTTAATAGATGTCCCATGTGTTCTATTTAATACTAGCTTTTTCCTACTTTAATCCTCACAGCTGCAGGCATGAATGCCTCTCAACTGGACTCAGCTGCTCAAGGCCTCATCCAACTTGGCCTTGAACACAACCTCCCTGGGCAGCCTATTTCAGAGTCTCACCACCCTTGTACTGAAGAACTTCTTAAGATCCAGTCTAAACACTCCCTCAGCTTCAAACCTTCCCCCCTCGTCCTATTGCTAGACACCCTTATGAAAAGTCCCCCTGCAGCCTTCCTCTGGGATCCAACCATAATCCATTAACCATGACTACTAAACTACATCCTGAAGCACCACATCTACAGCTTCCTGAATGCCCAGAGGGATGGTGGCTCCACCACCTCCCTGGGTAGCCTGTTCCAACTCCTCACCACTCTCGCAGTATTTTTTCCTATTGTCCATTCTATATCTCCTCTGGCACAATTAAAACCCATTTCCTCTCGTCCTATTGCTGGAGAGACCAACACCAGCCTCACTCCAACCTCCTTTCAGGTAGCTGTAGACAGCAACAAGATCTTCCCTCAGCCTTCTTTTCTCCAGACTAAACAACCCCAGGTCCTTCAGCCTTGATACCCTCCAAACCTCTCAGCCTTGTTGCTCTTCTTTCCTTCCAAATTTCTCTCTGCTCCAGTCCACTACCCAGAGTTTCCCAGGCTCTAACAAGCCCAACTCCTCATCTACTTGGTGTCAGTTCACTTTTAATTACTCCAAGGGTATTTCTGAATCTTAACACGACCTCCCCCACTGACCAGGGTTGGCTCAGGACACTAGGTCATGACAACAGTAACACATAATTACAGGTTTGGAAGATGTGTCTTGTCCTTTCAAAGCACTCAGATGGTGTCTTCAACACACACAAACCTCCTCCTTTTAAAATATAGCTTTGGTTTTGGCACACCTTACAAATATGACTGCCATGTAACTGAATATCCAGAGAGAAGACCTGTAGCAGAAAGCAAAGGTCACCTCCTGAAAAGGGAGAGGGAACATGGTTGTGGGATTTTTTTGAAAGACAGTGATTTCAGGCATTTGAAAGCAGCACAAAAATACATCACATACTCTTCCAAACAGTGGCACCTTTACCCTGAAAATTAATCCATCAGGAACAACCTTGACTGCCATAAATCTTTGCCTAGCATATCAAGAATGTGTTGATTTTCTCATTCAAAGATCATGTATTAATCTAATAAAAATAATTATGGGGTTTTCTAGTCTACTGCTGCCATATTTTTCTCCTTAAAAATGAACAGGATTTTGTAAAGTGGATCTATTGTAGCTTTCTTTTCTCAAACTTAGTTAATGCTTTGATCCAATATCCCAGAATTCTCCTCCAAACACAGACATTCCCTCCACCTCTGCCTTAACAAACATCATGTTGCAACCAAGATGAAAAGAGCTATCAGTCTGGACCAGTCAATCCTGCTTCAGCTCCTTTAGTCCTTCATCTTGAAGACATTTTTGACTGAATCAGTTCCTTCATCCAGCAGCAACCACAGTGCCTAAACCTCCTTATACTCTTGAACTCTTTATTGCCATATGAGGAGAGGCTGAGGGAGCTGGGGGTGTTTAACCTAGAGAAGAGGAGGCTCAGGGGCGACCTCACTGCTGGCTACAACTACCTGAAGGGAGGCTGTAGCCAGGTGGGTGTTGGTCTCTTCTCCCAGATAACCAGCAATAGAACAAGGGGACACAGTGTCAAGTTGTGCCAGGGCAGGGTCAGGCTGGATGTTAGGAGGAAGTTGTTGTCAGAGAGAGTGATTGGCATTGGAATGGGCTGCCCAGGGAGGAGATGGAGTCACCGTCCCTGGAGGCATTCAAAAAAGCCTGGATGAGGCACTTAGTGCCATGGTCTAGTTGACTGGACAGGGCTGGGTGCTAGGTTGGACTGGATGATCTTGGAGGTCTCTTCCAACCTGGCTGATTCTATGATTGCTGTTTAAAAAATAATACAAAATACATATTACGTGTAGCAGTTGTCTAATCCAGTCTACTCTCCTGAAGACTTGGAACAACAAGATAATAGTTGTTATTACATGTACATATAAAATACATATTACATATAACATTTGTCCAATCCAGTCTACTCTACTGGAGACTTGGAATAATGAGATAATAGTTACTACTTTTAATGTGATAGGATTCTCTGACCTCCCTCCCTATTTACAAACAATTTCCAAGGAAACAAGGGCAAAAGAAAGATCTAAGTAAGTGGAGTGGTCGATAGTAAAAATCTCTTTGAATTAGCAATCTCAGTTTTGAATTTCATTAACTCACTTTGAAAAATGTAAGAGTGCAGTTAAATCTCAGCTGAGGAATTCCAGCTATTGCATCTATTAAAGGTGTACAGAAATTGGTTTAGTGAAGATGTCAGTCACAGTTTTACAATCAAAAATGCTGGTTTTGGTCAGAATGCCCAGAAACATTTCCTAGCTACTTTGATTCTCTTTTTCTCCCAGGAATATCCGAATACTTATCCTTGAAGATCACATCACCTACATCCTTCAAGCTTCCACACAGCAATAACAAATCTTACCAAAGTATTGGCAGCTTCCCTTTTATGTTAGTTGGACAGGTTTTCTACAGCAGAAGTGCTGAACACTCAGTAAGTCAGAGAAGTATCAATTCCTGCTTTGAATATTATCTTTATAGCAATAAATATGTAGCAATTTATTTCTGCAACTTCAAATCACTCAGGGCAATCTTTACACTGTGCAAACTTTACAAAGTGCAAACAGCTTCTAAGCCCCAGCAATCTGAATATAGCACATACCAAAAAGCCCCAAAAACCTCAATAAGGATATTGTGTAGGCTTCAATAATCAAATTAACATATAGGCCTTTTAAAAGCAAAGATTTACTTAATATATTGATTTCAACAGGTGGTTGGTTTTTGACAGGAAAAGAAAAGAGGGGTAAAAAAAGAGAGAAGTAAAAAAGGAGGGGGAAAAAAGAGGGAAGAAAGAAAAAGAGGGAAGAAAGAAAAAGAGGGAAGAAAGAAAGGGAAGAAAAAAGAAGAGGGAAGAAAAAAGAAGAGGGAAGAAAAAAGAAGAGGGAAGAAAAAAGAAGAGGGAAGAAAAAAGAAGAGGGAAGGAAAAAAAGAGGGAAGGAAAAAAAGAGGGAAGGAAAAAAAGAGGGAAGGAAAAAAAGAGGGAAGGAAAAAAAGAGGGAAGGAAAAAAAGAGGGAATAAAAAAAGGAGGGAAGGAAAAAAAGAGGGAAGGAAAAAAAAGAGGGTAGGTGTCTTGGGTTCAAATGCAAGTTCCCAGAGACTCTTATAAATTTGGTAGACCCAATGACAATTTATAGAATTTAGAGAGTTTATAGAGTGCCCACCCCTCCTCCCCCTCCTTTCCCCAAAAAGACAGGGAGAGAGATAAAAGGTAGGGACACCCCAATAAATCAATCTCACTCGATTTGGAAGTTAAAAAGGAAAAGTTTAACAATAACTTAGAAAAAGGGATTGGAGGTAGGGGAGTTTACAAAGGATAAGGAAGGGAAAACAGCAAAATACAAAACAGGGATGGATACAACCCGAGTGTGTGATGGTGTCTCTGCCTCGTGGCTGGTATGCAGTATCAGTGTGTGTGTGTTCATGAACGCAGGTAGAGGAGGAACGAGCAAGAGCAAGAGAGCGAGGAGCAGGAAGTGCTCCTCTTTTATACCGCAGGAAGTGGGGGGAGTGGGCTAACCATCACCTGGAGTGTGGCCCACCCCTGAGGAGGGGCCAAGACCCCTAGGGTCAGGTTCAGGGTCACTCCCCCAGGAGTGTTAACCCTATACAGTAGGAAAAAAAAGAGGGAAGAAAAAAAAGAGAGAAGGAAAAAAGAGGGAAGGAAAAAAGAGGGAAGAAAAAAGAGGGAAGGAAAAAAGGAAGAAAAAAAGAGGGAAGGAAAAAAAAGGGAAGAAAAAAAGAGGGAAAAAAAGAGGAAAAAAAAGGGAAAAAAAGAGAGAAGAAAAAAAGAGGGAAGAAAAAAAGAGGGAAGAAAAAAAGAGGGAAGAAAAAAAGAGGGAAGAAAAAAAGAGGGAAGAAAAAAGAGGGAAGGAAAAAAGAGGGAAGAAAAAAAGAGGGAAGAAAAAAAGAGGGAAGAAAAAAAGAGGGAAGGATAAAAAAGAAGGAATTAATCCCAATGGTAATAATGTTTTATTATGGAAATATCTTATCCAAAGGCAAAAGAACATTCCTGCACCTATTATTAATTGTGGGAAACAATACCTTGCCCAGCTGTGCAGACAGTGGTGATGCCCTCACTGACTTGGGGCTGGGGATGAACATTCACCTGTCTCACTGCGGTGCTGAAGTCAGCAGCTCTTGGGCACTTACTAGTGCCACACAGCTCCTCTGCACCAGTGGCAAAGCTCTCCTCATTCCCACAGCAAGGATTTTGTGGACAAATAAATTAGTTAACTACTGGCAGAAGAAGTTTTTGAATTTACTACACAAATTCAGTCATGCCCGGGACATTTTCTAACTGGAATCACTCCACTTAACTGTTTGAATCACATTCAAATGGAGGTGCCTACATTGCTGAGAGCTCTGGAAGTGCTTGTGTGTGCATGTGGCCCAAAGAGGACCTCCAATGAACAGGAAGATGGAAGTGCAAGTGACATCACACAGGACATCTAGAATTCAAAAGAAGCCCTCCATACTTTTGGCACATTTGATAGACCCAAGGAGAACTAGGATATTGAAATAATAATCCAGCAAACCTTAAGACAAGCAGGCAATCTTTAAAGAAGTTTCCCTTTTCCTCTCTGATGCAGGTCTGTGGGTCACAAAACACTACTAAGTATTTTTTATTTCATCTACAGGTTGGCAGACAGGCTACAGCAAACACCTGCAGCTATTTAGGTCTGTGTTTCAACTTGCAGAGCTCTCTGGGATGTGCTGTGATATAGGGCACCGTGAGACATTTTATTACTATAAAAAGCTACCTGGTGAATGTGGGGAAGGCTGTGGATGTAGTCTTCCTGGACTTCAGCAAAGCCTTTGACACTGTCTGCCACAAGAAGCTCCTAGCCAAGCTGGCAGCTCATGGTTTGGACAGATTCACTCTGTGCTGGATCAAGAACTGGCTGGATGGCAGAGCTCAGAGAGTGGTGGTGAATGGTGCCACATCCAGTTGGCAGCCAGTCACTAGTGGTGTTCCCCAAGGATCAGTGCTGGGCCCAGTCCTGTTCATTATCTTTATTGATGATGTGGACGAGGGGATTGAGTCCAGCATCAGTAAGTTTGCAGATGACACCAAGCTAGGAGCAGGTGTGGAGCTGCTGGAAGGTAGGAGAGCCCTGCAGAGGGACCTGGACAGGCTGGATGGGTGGGCAGAGGCCAATGGGATGAGATTTAACAAGGCCAAGTGCAGGGTTCTGCACTTTGGCCACAACAACCCCAAGCAGTGCTACAGGCTGGGACCTGGGTGGCTGGAGAGCAGCCAGGAGGAAAGGGACCTGGGGGTACTGGTAGATAGTAGGCTGAAGATGAGCCAGCAGTGTGCCCAGGTGGCTAAGAGAGCCAATGGCATCCTGGCCTGTATCAGGAACAGTGTGGCCAGTAGGACAAGGGAGGTTATTCTTCCCCTGTATTCAGCACTGGTCAGGCCACACCTTGAGTCCTGTGTCCAGTTCTGGGCCCCTCAATTCAAGAGAGATGTTGAGGTGCTGGAACACGTCCAGAGAAGGGCAACAAAGCTGGTGAGGGGCCTGGAACACAAACCCTATGAGGAGAGGCTGAGGGAGCTGGGGGTGTTTAGCCTGGAGAAGAGGAGGCTCAGGGGTGACCTCATTGCTGTCTACAACTACCTGAAGGGAGGCTGTAGCCAGGTGGGGGTTGGCCTCTTCTCCCAGGCAACCAGCAACAGAAGAAGGGGACACAGTCTCAAGTTGCGCCAGGGGAAGTACAAGCTGGATGTTAGGAGGAAGTTCTTCACAGAGAGAGTGATTGGCATTGGAATGGGCTGCCCAGGGAGGTGGTGGAGGCACCATCCCTGGAGGTGTTCAAGAAAAGACTGGATGAGGCACTTAGTGCCATGGTCTTGTTGATTGCCTAGGGCTGGGTGCTAGGTTGGACTGGATGATCTTGGAGGTCTCTTCCAACCTGGTTGATTCTATGATTCTATGATTCTATCCACAACTTTCATACGTGTCAGTGTGACTAAGAGTGAGCAGCATACAAAACTGCACTGTAATCATTGTAAACCCACTACCACACTTTGACATAAAGCACCGTGACAATACAAGTCAGGAACACAGCTTCCCTTACGTAACAGAAAAAGAGAGCAGGAAAAACTCAGCAGGGTCCTGCACATCACAGATGCTGGTGACAGAAGGAGCCGTAAGGTGATTGCTTGCAGCATGTTTTGTATAATACTCTACATAAAGGTAAGTACATGTGTAAAAATTCCCTGGTTACTGGACTGTTACAAGAAGTGTTATATTGTTTTTACATTTTCTACAAGTGCCTAACATGCTTCTGAGGGCTGTAAAAATAATTAATGATAATAATAGCTACTAGAGTTGGTGAAATTATGCTCATTTCTCACTGTCAGTAACCTCCACACTAAACATATTTATGCTTACAAGACAAAAATAGGACATCAAGTGACAGCGTGACCTATTGAAAATGACCATTTGATACAATAAAGGAGGAAAAAAAGATTCAAGCATGCCCCAAGTCAGAAAATTATTTGCTGTATAAATTGCATTGTCAAAGGTCATCACGTGCTACAAATCTCCTCATCACAGGTATTTCTCTTTCTTAGAGAAACACAAATTACAGGTTACACTAGAAATGCATCACTTGCATGTAAGGAGTGTATGGGGTCTGTATCATTGCAGTCATAGAATCATAGAATGGTTGGGCTGGAAGCGACCTCCAGAAGTCATCTAGTTCAACCTCCCTGCAGTCAGCAAGGGACATCTGCAATTAGATCAGGTTGCTCAGAGCCTTGTCCAGCCTGAATTGGAATATCTCCAGTGATGGGCCCTCAGCTACTTCCCTGGGCAACCTCTTCCAGCATCTCAGCACCTTCATGGTCAAGACTTGTTCTTAACATACAATCTAAATCTTCTCTTCTCTCATTTCAAACCACTGCAGGGAACCACATGAGACAGTCTAGCACAGAGCCACAAAAATAATTAAGGGAGTGGAACACCTTCCTTATGAGGAGGGACTGATGGAGCTGGGGCTCTTTAGCTTGAAGAAGAGGAAACTAGGGGGTGGCCTCATTAATGTTCATAAATATGTATAAGTGCGAGTGCCAAGAGGATGGAGCCAGGCTCTGCTTGCTGATGCCCAATGACAGAACAAGGGGCAAAGGGTGGAAGTTGAGGCATAGGAAGTTCCATGGAAACATGAGGAAAACTTTTTTCACTGTGAGAGTGACAGAACACTGAAACAGGCTGCCCAGGGTGATTGTGGAGTCTCCCTCTCTGGAGATATTCAAGACCTGCCTGGATGCATTCCTGTGTAATCCAGTACAGGTGATCCTGCTCTGGCAGGAGGGTTGGACTGGATGACCTTTAGAGGTCCCTTCCAGCCCCTAACCTTCTGTGATTCCGTGATTGCCCCTTGTCACTACAGGCCTTTGGAAACAGTCTCTTCTTGTAGGTACTTCAGGTACTAGAAGGCTGCTTTTAGATCCACCTAGAGCCTTCTCTTCTGCAGGCTGAACAACCTCAGCTTCATATTCTGCCCGTGTTAAGGGCTTCAGAGTCCACACAGCACTGCAGGTGAGGTCTTATGTATCAGTATTTATTGAGATAAACACACAATGCTAATGCACTCTCTTGCCTGGAAATGCATGTATGTGTTCAATAGCTTTAAGCCATTGCCTCAGTAACCACTTAGAAAAGATTTCCAAAATTGTGTTGAATAATACCCAAAATGATGGGACCTCAGCAAAACATGGCAGAACATGCAACTAATGATGTGCTTTGCAACTCAAGCCATTGTAGGTGTTACAGGACATATACAATACTATAAGCACATGCCTATGAAGACAGTCTGAGGGAGCAGGTTTATTTTTAGCCTCAAGAACAGAAGACTTCAAGGGTAACTACGACAGCCTGCCAATACCTAACAAAGGAGTCACCAAGGAGACAGATCCAGGCTCTCTACTCAAATGCAGAAGGGAGATGATGGGCCTAACTTGAAACAGAGGAATCCTCAAATTGCTGTGAGGGCAATTAAGCACTGAAACAGGTTTTCCAGGAGCTTTGCAATCTCCGTTCTCAGAGGTTTCCAAAAGCAATTTGGACGAAGCCCTCAGCAACCTGCTCTGAATTCAGTATTGTTTCTGCTTTGAGCAGATGGTCTCCTGAGATCCCTCCCACCCAGACAGACATGTGTTGCTACCATTACCTGATGAAGCTAAAGTTTCCAGTTAAGAGATGCAGTCTGTTCAAGAGCTGACCAAAAGCATACCCTTAGATAAGTGCAGATATGTTTTTTTCCTCTCATGCCTTTAACAGAAGCAAAATAAAACAGCATATGTTTTATTATATGCCCTAAAAAGTAATGTGGTATAAAGAATTTTTCCCACAGAGGCATTCAAAACTCTTTAAAGAAACAAGACAAGAATTTAGACAAATGTCTGAAATCAAAGAAAGATGCAGAAGACTGCAATTCAGAATAAAGATGGGAATTCAGTTCCTGGGAGTTTTGGTTCATTGGGATCACATTAAAGAAAGACTGCTCTGATGAACAATGGAGTTTCTATTGCAACATAACACATTACAAATCTATGTACAAGATCCAGTGAAGATAGCTGGTTGGCAGACATTTATAAGAAACAGATTTCAACAAATAGTTAAAGCTGAAGCTAGGGTACCAACAATAAATGTTTGCTTTTAGACAATCCCATTTAGGAAATACAGTATCGAAGGCAAGTTTGGTTGAATTGAGCTTTTTCACTTTGCTGTACTAGTGACAGGATGAATGTTTTCATACTGGAGTCAGGTCTGTGTCCATTTGAGTCACTGACAAAAGGTTTTTGACTTAATGGAAACAGACTGGGCTCTCATGATTGAGCCATAATTCATGAAACTTGAAGTGGAAAAGAGACACATCTGCTAATCTAAATGTATGATTCAGGAGCTGTAGCCCTGGAGATCTCCAAGCATCTCAGGCAATGCAGAAGCCATGAAGAAGCAGCTCTGCTTGGCACACTATGAATTTGCTGATTCATGTTTAGGTCTCAAATTCAAGGACACTTTTGACAGGAGTTGCTGAAGGGCTGAGTTCACAATGCTGGTGGCTAATCGTGTCATAAAATGAGTCCTCCAGGGGCTACCAGTCCACACCTACAGTTTTAACCTCCTAGAAATCCAGCCTTCAACTAAGTCCTTTTCTAGATTAAATAATGCCAATGACTGAAATAGTCTGGGTTAGAGAAGTGTATTCGCTGCCCAGTCCATGCACCTAGGTGCTGACGCATTTGCCCGCCCAGCCCTGAAGAGCTGGTTCAAAACCAAGGACATGATTTTCAGATAATTACTTGGGAAAATTAATTTCACATGTTTTTAGCATCTTTAATAATTTTTAATGCAATTATGGATTGCTTTGTGTCAGACAACTATTTTTCTATCTGTAACAGAGAGGCCAAGAAAATTAATCTCTTCAGATACTTAAAGTACACTGCTCCATGGTATTCAATTCTTGGCATCATTTACCATGACTTTTTCCTGAAGTCCAGAACTGTGCACCATGAATGATCATTTGCTCACCACGGTCCTAGTCAGAGTATCAATACAAGAAGCCTCTGTTCACTTCAGTCCCAGCCTGATTGCATTTGGTATCAATTCCCCGGGAAAAGGAGCTGCAGCCTCAACTCTGCTCTGGGTCTGAACTAGGAGTTGCTACAGGACTTCTGTTTGCTAGAGATAGAGTCAGAAAGTCCTGTTTTTCACACAGTTCCTTAGCTTCCAAACCTCCAGTAGAGATAAAATATCTTTTCCAAGGGCAGGAAGAGGTCTTATGAGACTTTCTTCTTACAAAGAAAAAGTCACATTCTACCTTCCAAGCCAAACAAAATTTAGAACTCACACTGACCTCATTGCTGTTTACAGCTACCTGAAGGGAGATGTAGCCAGGTGGGGGGGGACCTCTTCTCCCAGGCAACCACCAATAGAACAAGGGGACACAGTCTCAAGTTGTGCCGGGGGAAGTCTCGGCTGGATGTTAGGAGGAAGTTCTTGCCAGAGAGAGTGATTGGCATTGGAATGGGCTGCCCAGGGAGGTGGTGGAGGCACCATCCCTGGAGGTGTTCAAGAAAAGACTGGATGAGGCACTTAGTGCCATGGTCTTGTTGATTGCCTAGGGCTGGGTGCTAGGTTGGACTGGATGATCTTGGAGGTCTCTTCCAACCTGGCTGATTCTATGGTTTAGGAATATCATGCAAAACTACATCTGCTGCAAAACCCATGGCTTCTCAATGCCTCTTTTGATCAGCCCAATTCAGATCCAAACCAGCTCAGAATTTCAGTGTTATCACATCCACTGCATTAAAGTTTTACAGACTGTGTTAACAATGTTCAGTTGCATGTCGTGGATCTGGATTTGTTCTAAAATGCAAAGATTATAGACTGAAAATATTGATTCATGTCTTCCTTGCAAATACTTTTAATGAAAATATGATAATTTGTGCCTCAACATTTTAACTATTCCTATTCCCATGATGTTCTCCTTTTATCTTTCCATAGGGGTAAAAACATACTTAATGCCCGGGGGGCGGTGGTGGTGGTTTTGTAGCTCCAGCTGCACTTCAGCACTTAATCAACTATAAAAGCCATTTATTGCTTTATAGAGTCAATCTCCAGGAACATTATCACTTAACTGTATGGTTGCCTAAAGCAACAAAATGAAAGCTGTCTGTGTAGCATGTGCACACCCCGTGTACTTGCAGTATCCAAGAGTAAATCATGTCTATTTTGTATCACTAGCAATGTAGCTTTACAAAAGCAGTTAAAGCAAATGCACACGTTATGCTCACACTATTTTTAGGGGAAACCACCAGATGGCAACTTCAGCTCCCAAATTATGGGTAGAAAGAAAGAAAAGAAAGCATCCTGGATGTTTTAGAAGGCATAGAAGCCAGAACAACACTATCCCCATGTTCACTGCTGAGCTAAAAGTAGGGAATGTTTTTCTCTCTTGTGTGCATAACTTTGCACTTTTCAATACTGAACATCTTGTCCTCTGCCATTGGATTTCTCAGTTACTCAGTGTAGCTCTTCAAGTTGCCCTTTGTCTTTACTATACAGAACAACCAACCACCATCAGCAAGTTTTACCATAATTTTCCAGATGATTCATGACCAGGTTGAAAAAAATGCAAATTCTTCAAAACTTCTACCAATGAATACCCTCCAGCATGAAAATCATCATTCCTGTCCTGCTTCCTGAATGTTTTTAATCAGTGCAAACATCTTCTCTCTTATCTTATTCTTCTGCAACCTTGCCTATTTCCATCTCAACTTGATGCAGATTCTTGGCTTCAGTGAAGAACAGTTCCAGTGTAACGACCTGTTTAGGCTCCTTCCAAGTTAAGGTTACTACAAAAACCCAGTAACTCAGTAATTTACTCAAATATAATCCTTGACACTCCTTTAACTCCTACAGAATAAGGCTTCTAGGCTACAAAGGCTGTCTACAACTACCTGAGGGGTGGTTGTGGCCAGGAGGAGGTTGCTCTCTTCTCTCAGGTGGCCAGCACCAGAACGAGAGGACACAGCCTCAGGCTGCGCCAGGGGAAATTTAGGCTGGAGGTGAGGAGAAAGTTCTTCACTGAGAGAGTCATTGGACACTGGAATGGGCTGCCCGGGGAGGTGGTGGAGTCGCCGTCCCTGGGGCTGTTCAAGGCAGGATTGGACGTGGCACTTGGTGCCATGGTCTGGCCTTGAGCTCTGTGGTAAAGGGTTGGACTTGATGATCTGTGAGGTCTCTTCCAACCCTGGTGATACTGTGATACTGTACGCCTTCTCCATTCACATCATATCTGTGGACCTTGGAAGTTATTTCTCTGGCATGTGCCAAACACTGTATACCCCTGCATGAGACAAGCACAGCTTTTGCCTCTATTCCCTGTGTACTTTTCTTCCTCAAATATACTATAATCATAAGCATTCTTTCACTAATGAAAGAATCTGACTTCTACTCAATAATTTACTTGATCCTTTTGGGATGTCTAAGTTCCAATGTAAAATTTCAGGTCTTCTGAATGTTAAAAAATAGGAAAGTCTCTCTCTAAAGAAATCAGAAGGAAGTCCTGCAGCACTCCAACTTGGTTTCATCTTACCCAAATCTGATCATATTCCCATTGGTAACTTTTCAGAACGTGTTGGGTAAACCTTTAATCTCTCACTGACAGAACTTCGGTGATCCAAATTAAAAGGTCTTCACTTTCTGACAAAGAGTGAGGGAAGTCTAAACTATCCACTTATGGTGTCACCTCTTGTTTGATCTTTTCTCTACATTCTGGTTTCATTCTATATTCTTTTCAGCTGTTGTCATTCTTTCTGAAGCTGGTTAAGTAATACACAGTATTGGAAAATCATGAATAGTCTTATAAGGCAAATTACTTCACTTTATCATTCAGAATTCCAGAAATAATAGGATCTATATGAATATTTTTCAGAACAGTCATCCCTGAGATCAAACCAGTCAAGAAGAAATGCACCCTCAACATATTTCACTTCTTGTTACATACAGCAGCAGTGTGGTTTGGCTGGTTGGTTTGTGCAATTTTGGTTGTCGGTTTGTTCCTTTTTTTACAGTATTTGTACAGCATTTCAGTCCTGCTTCTTCCATAACTACACTAAAATGACTGAACTGAAGGGAATCACTGCCTACTGCTCAAATTTACTGTCATTAAAGGCAACAGATGTAGAGTAACACGAATCAGTGGCTGATGACAGGACTGGAAAAAAAAAGGAGAAAACTTCCTTTCCTTGTTAGGGAGAAGTTCTTCACTTTGAGGGTGGTGAGAGCCTGAAACATGTTGCCCAGGTTGCAGCTGACTTCTCCCTGGGGGTGTTCAAAGCCAGGCTGGGTGAGGCCTTGGAACAGACAAGTCTAGTTGAAAGGCTTCCCTGTCCATGGCAGGGAGGTTGGAGGTTGCTTCCAAACTAAGCCATTCTATGATTCTACATCTATTAACTAATGGAGTGTAAAGGGTAACAACCACTACAGTACTGTGGTGGTTTGGCTATTACCCATCCCCCACACTTTAGAAGGTACCCCAGCTAACTCAGTCGGGCTCTGGGAATATAAACCAAGCTATTTATTTACAGCTAGCACAATATACAAGCAGATATTTACAACATATACAGTTATAGACAGAAATATACAAATGAAAAGGTAATATAGAAATACAACTCCCCTCCCAGAAACCTGAGTCCCCAGGAGGGGCTCTCAACCACCCCTTCACCTTCCCCCTGCCCCTCTCAACCTTACCCCAGTCCTAAAGAAGAATAGAGGTTCAGCCAAGAGGTTAAGAAGCAAAGGGTTAGTCCAAATGGAAGGTGAGGTTAGGGAGATGCAGCTCAGTCAGAAGCCTAGCCAGAAAGTGACAAAGATGGTGAGAGTGTTATCTAATGTTTTCATTTCTTCTTCAGCAAGACTCTGAGGGGAGTAGACTAGGAGCAATATTTTGTGTTAATTACAACAGCACATAACAAAAAATACTACCCCTCATACTGACAGTGAGATTTTTATGGCCATTTAATGTATAAGCTCTATGTTCTTTTAGCATCCTCACAAACTTTCACAATCTGCAGGCACTTAATGGAGGCAACAGTAAAACTGGAGCTGAACCAACTCCTACTATAAAGAGAATGGGATTTTTTCCATTGATTTTCTGGGCTCAGATTTGAAATAAGGCTAATGCAGATTTCTTGCAGCAAACATTACATTAATCTTCAGGTTTCTGCAATAACTTATAGCATGCTAGTCTGATCACTGAGTAAGAAGTCACATTAATACTAAAAGATATTCACTAGTTGTTCAAACTTTCCTGATCACACTCCACTAAAGTGATGTAGAAACAGTTGTAGGAGAGAAAAAGCAATCTGAAGGATAAGCACCTGACATATATATGTAGGGCTGGGCAACTGAAAGACATATGCATTATCAAAGCAATAGGAAGACTGGAGCATGAGACAGGTTAGGGCATATTCTGGGTCTAGGATAAGGAGATTTAACAGAAAGTAGATAAGGGGATGTGGAGAGATAAAAACATGTGCATGAAAGCAAGAAAGATTATGAAGAACAGAAAGCTGACTGAGCACATGGGAGAAAATGTAGAGCTGGAATGTGAGAATCAGCACTGTGAAATGTTTCAGGGGATTACAGAGTCAAGGGAAGTACAAAATAATGGTAAAAATAATGACAATGAAAGGCAAAGGAAGTGAAAAACTGAAAATCTGGGCACTTACTTTGTGCTTATAATATGGAATTAATTTCAAGGTAAGCAGACAAAAACTTTGCTCTGTTTTCTGCAGCCCTTGTCCACAGCCAGGAGCACTGATATTTACAAGAAACAGCAACAACTTGCTTTAATTTTACAAAGCATATCAGCTGAATCACTTGATATTTAAAGATATTAGATTAATCATGTCAACAAAATATCAACTCCCCTAGCATAGGATCACAGAATGGTTTGGGTTGGAAGGGACTTGTAGAGGTCGCCTAGTCCAACTCCCCTGCAGTCAGCAGGACATCCTCCACTACCTCAGCTTAATCAGAGCCTTGTTGAGCCTGACCTTCAATATTTCCAGAAATGGGGCTTCAACTATCTCCTTGGGCAACCTCTTCCAGTGCTCCAGCACCGTCATGCTAAAGAACTTGTTCTTAACATCCAATCTAATCTAAATCTCTTCTCTCATTTCAAACCACTGATCCTTGTCCTATCACTGCATGCTTTTTGTAAACAGTCCCTCTGCATCCTTCTTGTAGGCCCTCTTCAGGTCCTATTAGGCTGCTCTTAGGTACCCCCAGAGCCTTCTCTTCCCCAGGCTGAACAACCACAGCTCACTCAGCCTGTCATCAGAGGAAAAGTGCTCCAGCCCTTGGATCAATTTTGTGGCCCTCCTCTGGACCTGCTTCATCAGGTGCATGTCCTTCCAAGATTGAGTAACGGGGGATGAGTAATGAGAGACCAGGATAGGTCACCTTGGAGATTTAGTGATTTTAAAGACCAAAATTTAAGTGAAGGCACAGCTCCATCATTACTCTTACAGTACTATCACCCCAGAGTCACAGCTGAGGATGCATTCCATGCTCTACTTTCATTGGAACAAATGCCAGCGACTATTTTCTTCACATTTTTTTCCAGCAATTTTATCAATAGAAGGAAACTTGTAGATAGCTGTAGGTAAAAGCTTGTGGAAAGGTGCCAACTATTACAACTGCAGTAATAAACTACACAATGCCACCTTCTCATCTGAACAGAACCCATGAAATGGCAGACCTTTAAAAGGGTACTTGACTAATGGAGTAAGTCCTAGTGGGAAAAGAATGATAAAGTTGTCAGCATTAGAGCACACAGATACTTTTTGTACAAAACCACATTTATATTTCTAACCTGTTATGCAGAAAAATGTCTCAGGAAAAGAAAAGCTTTTCAAAATCTATGACAATCCTCCTACAACTTCTGGGATGAAAGACTGTGACAATGTCTTCACAGAAAATGCAACTGCATCACAGCAACGAGGTCCAGAATTTATGGCCTAATTTACTCTCATTCACAGATAAGAAAATATTTATTTGTATAATTCCCAGTTCTCAATACCTGAGCAGCACCAGGTAGCTACCAAAAATAATATTCATCAGCTTACTTACATGACAAAAAGGAAATTTAAGGGCTAATAAAAACAGACTTCAAGGCTCAATTATTAGTCTTATTGCAGAATGTATTTTGATTTTCTTTACATTTCTCTGAGTTTATTGCAAGACCTTAGAGTTTTAGACTTCAGTCAAAACACATGCTGGAATTTCCATTGGTAGTGTTGAAAATTGCAATCTTTACTGTGCTAGTTTGAAGCAGGCTAGAATGTTTTGGTGAGAAGAACTAGATTACAGGCTGTGGAAAGAAAACAATGGTGGTGTCTACTTTGCTCACAGTCTCACTGAGAAGTATAGGAACAAGAAATGAAAACATTAGATAACCACTCGGCATCACTCTCACTGGGGCTGCTGGCTGAGCTGCATCTCTCTAACCTCACCCTCCATTTTGGGGTAATCCACTTTGCTTCCTAACCCTCTGGCTGAACCTCCACTCTTCCTTGAGACTGGGGTAAGGTTGAGAGGGGCAGGGGGAAGGTGCAGGGGTGGTTGAGAGCCCCTCCTGGGGACTCAGGTTTCTGGGAGGGGAGTTGTGTTTCTGTATTACCTTTTACCTTGTATATTTCTGTCTATAACTGTATATATTGTAAATATCTGCTTGTATATTGTGCTAGCTGTAAATATAAGCTTCATTCATATTTCCAGAGCTGGCTGAGTCTAGTCTGGGTGATTTTCTAAAGTGGGGGGGTGGGGAACACCCAAACCATCACAGGTTTTAGTGGCATTTCAAGACTGGGAAGACTGTGGGAGATATGGGGGGGATAGAAACTTCAGAGTTGCCCTTCATGTTCTCGCACCAACTTCCTCAGTTACCTATACAGAATAAGCAGCACCATTTATCTCTCTAAGCTCAAAGACCACCGCCTAGTTACTGAGATTAATCAAGTTCCTGTCTGTCAGCTCAAGCCACTGCACATCTATTTGCAGCCAGCTGTGAGCAGAAGGTTTCACTAAGGTTTAAACTAACATACTGTATCTCATTTTAGCCAGGAAAGCAGATTAGCTAATGTGTCTTGCTACTTATTTCCAGGTGACAAGAATCCACGCAGTATCCAGTTCTCAGATGAGAAGCTACCTTGATCATTTGTCTTTTCCCAAACATACCCTTATTCTATGTATAAAGAGCCTCAAATAACAGAATTTTTCTCACTCCTTCCTCTGAACAATAATATTGTGGCCTTTCAGCCATTCAAATGCTTCCTTTATAAAATGAGAACCGCTCTCTCTTAAGGGGATTAGAGCTGACACTCACTGCAAGAGCTGCAATGCTGAGTTGGACAGTGCTGCCCAGGAATAATGAAAAATAAGCTGCACATGACATTTTCAACCTTCTATAAACGTCCTGCAATTAAACACATTAACATTTTCAATTCTAATAGTTTAACAGCTGCACAGCAATCTCCTTGGTGCCATGAGAATATTCTGGCACTCTGCAAGGACTGATTGCCAATGTTTGCTCTGTTCCCATTCACAATCCCCAGGACTTCCCAAATTGGTTCAAAAGATACCATTACAATAATTCTGCATAACTGTTTCCTCTGGCTTTGCAACCTTTCTCCATTCATTCACACAGTTCTGCCACTCAGATGTTACACACTCCTTACAGGCACCAGACTTATCAGAAACATTTCCATGACTTTCTTCCAGTGAAAAAGGCAGAAAATTAACACCATGCAGCTTGGTTTCATGAGCCATACTCTTCACCTGAGAATAACCTCTCAATTTTGATTGGTTATGATGCAAGACATTTGAAAACTGTTTCACTGTGAGGGTGAGAGAGCCCTGGAACAGGCTGCCCAGATAGGTTGTGGAGTCTCCATCTCTGGAGGCTTTCAAAACAGATCTGGATGCATTCCTGTATGACCCACTCTAGGTGATCCTACTCTGGCAGGGAGGTTGGACTCAATGATCTTTGGAGGTGCCTTCTAACTCCTAATATTCTGCCATTCTGTTTGAAACCGGGTTGAGAAGAAGATTTTATCTGACAGATATGTGAATGAAATACAGCATCGCTCCTTCAACACCAAACACAGTTTATGCCACAGTAATCCTCTGAATTCAATGAGTCTGGCTCTCCTGGTGCCTCTGCACCCACAGCTGCTGCAGTGTACTGCTGTGCTTCATGTGCTGCAATTGCCTGCATAGAGTGGTACATTACCTTTGCAGGAAGGGCGTGGGCACCAGATTCAAGATGAGTCCATATTCAGGCTCCTAAAGGCTTCTTACAATATCTCTCTATAAAAATATACATAAACCCAGCCTCATTTCACATGTTCTGAAAGCATTCCCTTCCAAATGCCTTCCAGAGGGTCAGTACTTCTGCATGGTGAAAAGCCCAAACAAAATGCCACCAAAGAAGCCCCCCTACTCAAAGAAAAAAAAAGGTGGGGGAGGAGAGGGAGCAGTAAGATGCAAGGGGAAGACTAAATAATCACAGCAAAGCATCTAAGATCCACCTCTCCACTGTCAGACTAATGCAGACTTAGAATACAGGGGAAGTTTTTAATTGTCTACTAAAACCAAGACATATAGAGATAGTTTTGATGGTTCTTGGGCACCTGGCCATCAAGCTACCTATCTAGGCCTACAGAGCTCCTCTGCCATGTCAATGCACCCTTTGCAAACAGCTCACACACCCCAGGATATCTAAAGCATCATTGGGTGTCCATATCCATGCAATAGAGTCTTGCTCCAGATGTCAGAGCACAGCTATTTACTGATCTCTCAGTCTGCAGAGCTATTCAGGTTGTTTTAACTCCTCTCCCCATAGTCCAGTGTCTCAACATAAGTTCCTCCTGTGTGTCATGGTTTCATTCAAAAAAAAAAAAAAAAAGGAATAAACTCCTTCTATAAGTGCAGCAATCTGTCTCAATTCCACAGCAGAAAAAAACAACCAGCATCTTAGTGCACACCTGCTTTTGAAAGGAAGCAACACTGAGCCAGGCTGATTTATAACACAGAACCATTGTAGGAGAGAGTAGGAAAAGACAACATATTGTGTGCAGCACAATACAATAAGATATACTTTGTGTAGGTTCTTTCTTTGCACTCAGTTTATTCTGATTCTCTTCTATATTTCCATATGTGTAAACCCTCCAAAAATCTAAAATGATGAAACATAAAATTCATAAAGGAAAAAGATCCTAAGGCTCTACTGGGTGCTGTGCTGACTTGGATACAATGAGACACTTCTCCAAAGAAAGAAATGTAATACTTTCCTTAGAGAATGTTCTTAAGTGAAGGAGGGAAGAGACCAAGGAGTAATACTTCTGATACAGCAGGTTTCCCAACTGGTCAAAAGCACACCAAAACAATAAAATTAGAGGATGGGTTAGGTTGGAAGTGACCTCAGAAATCATCTACTCCAACTTCCCTTCAATGAGCAGGGACAACTCTTAACTAGACTCAACTGCTCAAGGCCTCATCCAGCATGCCCTTGAACACCTCCAATGAGGAGGTATCCACAACCTCCCTGGGCAGCCCTTTCCAGATTCTCACCCTGCTCACACTGAAGAACTTCATCCTAAAATCCAGTCTAAATCTGCTCTCCCTCAGATTCAAACCCTTCTTCCTTGTCCTATTGCTAGACATCCTAATGAAAACCTCCTCTGCAGCCTTCCTGTAGGATCCCTCCAGGTACTTGAAGACTATGGTTAATTTGAGAAAAGTTAAGTTCCTTCTCCATAGGGATATACCCAAGTACTAAATTCCACTGCAGCTGTAAATTAAATTTCTGCTGCTTGAGAACAAGAAAGGCAAAATAAACTCAGAAAAAACTTCATCTGCACTGCAGCTTGCTCCAAGTCAAGCCCCTTGGTATGCTCAAACGAGCAATGGACAGGCTATCACTGCTCTCTGACAGCACTTCCCCAGGCTGGTCTAACAACTAAAAAGAAACCAAACTGTACCATGGCAGTGTTTGCACAAGATTAGCCACTGGGAAATCTTTGGTAACCCTCTTCTTTCCTTTTAACATTGCATTTATAATGCATCCTTGTGAATTGAGGTGTCTCCATCACAAGAGAGACATCGGTGTTGGAGCAAGTCCATCACAAAGATGATCCAAAGGCTGGCACACCTCTGCTATTAGGATAGGCTGAGGCAGCTGGGGTCACTCAGCCTGGAGGAGAGAAGATTCTAGGGAGACCTTATAGCTGCCTTCCAATACCTAAAGGGATTCTTCCAATTTGAGAAATAGAGAAGGAGAGGGAGAAAGAGAGAAAGAGAGCGAGAGAGAGCAGCAAAGAGCAAGAAAAAAAGAGAAAGAAAAAGAGAAAGAAAAGAAAACCACAACTGAGACTTTGCTGGAAACACCTAACTGGAGAATCATCCATAACACACTGCTGGCAAGCCAGTGGTGCTACAGGTTTATTTGATGGCCAGGAAAACAGCACTGGCACCAAATGAATAGATAGTAAACTCAGACAAGGACTATCCTTTTCTTGTTGTGTCCTCAGTGGACATTCCCTCCTCTGAACTTCCCTACAACATTAATTTTCTCCAGCCCTTGACTTCTTACTGATGCCTGAGATTCATCATCTACAAAGTTCGAGTCCTCAAGCCCTAAGAGGAGATTTAATGGTATTTTATGCAGCATTAAACAAGGTGGTTAAAAGCCAAAACAACGAACCAGGTAGCTTGTTCTGAGATTGCAGCAATGCTAGCTTCATTGCTAGCAATGCATTTCATTGCTATCTGTTCCTCTGTGGTTCCTTAGCTGTTTTTTTGCCATACTCTTTTCCTCTTGCTCACCACAAGGGTCAAAGTAATTTTCTAGAGAGTCTAGAGATCAGATGAAAAAGAGCATTCATTCAAAACACAGAAGTTATCTTTCTCTGAGGCCTCCAGGGTTCTTTCTTCTGGGACCCTTTATCTTAGATTCATTTTTCTTCTGCATGGTATAAATAAGCAGACAGGAAGCTTTGGGCTGGTTGTCCTAATAGAACATTTCCCTCTGTAATTACTCCCTTTAGACATATTTCAGGTGTTCCAAGTCATTAAAATTGAGCTATTTTCAAACTTAACACTAAAACAAACATAGGGAACAGTGAACAGCAAAAATTTAAACATCACCCACCATAAACCAAACCACAAACATAACCCACTCATTTCTTGAATCCTCTTCTGTCCTCAAATTAACACCACAACAATTCATGACTTCAACTCTGCTCCTACATTGGTGTTTAAAGAAGGTCATCTTTTAAGGTTTATTATCCTTCATCTAACTTCTCTTTCTGTCCTATATTCGTTTTTTACTCTTCTTGAATAAGTTGTGCAGGATTGTGGATGCTTCCTTTTTGGGGGTGTTCAAGGCCAGGTTGGATGAGGCCTTGAGCAGCCAAGTCTATTTGAGAGGTTGGAGTAGATGACCTCTAAGGTCCCTTCCAACCTAAGCCATTCTGTGATCCTATCTCAGGGCTGGAGTGAATGAGATCAGGTTGACACAGCTGACCAGAGAGGAGGCAGATTTGCCCCCTTTCTTCAATCCTTCCCCTGTAGAAACCTGACACATCACTTCAGGCACACCAGAAGGTCACTCTCACTGGCAACTCTCTCCTGCTTTCCTTCTCCTAGCAAGCAACAACAATCTAGGCACTACTGTGTGTAGTTTTGGGCTCCTCACTAGAAGAAGGACATTGAGCTGCTGGAGCATGTCCAAAGAAGAGCCGCTAAGGTGGTGGAGGGCCTTGGACACAAGTATTGTGAGGAACAGCTGAGGGAACTGGGGCTGTTTTGCATTCAGAAGAGGAGGCTGAGGGGAGGCCTCATCACCACTTACAACTACCTCAAAGATGGCTGGAGCAAGGTGGGGGTTGGTCTTCTCTCACATGTACAAATGACAGGACAAGAGGGAATAACCTCAAGTTGTGCCAGGGGATGTTCAGGTTGGATATTAGGAGAAATTTCTTCACAGAAAGGGTTCTCAGGCACTGGAACAGGCTGCCCAGGGAGGTGGTGGAGTCCACATACACAGAGGTCTTTAAAAGACATGTGGAGGTGGTGCTGAGTGACATGGTTTAGTGATAATAGCTTAACAGTAGTGGTGAGATTATGAGCTCTCATAATATGAGCAGCTGGACTTTGTGATCTCAAACCTCCAGTTCTGTGATTCTATGATTCCATATAGATCAGACACACATTGAAACTTTCACATTATAGGATGGTAGGCCTACTCACCTTCTTGCAAATTAGAAATGCCCACTTCCAGTAACAGATTTTAACATCAGAGGCTCACAGTGACGCTAATCAGGTATTTAAGACAGAAAAATGGATGGAAAAGAAATGACAACTCCACGGACAGGAGATGGTTTCTATCACTATATGCTTTCCATACATAGAAAATTATGGATGGGTATATACTCTTCAGTCAATATTACTCCTTTTCCTTACCTAAAAATAGCAATTGCTAGGACCTGGGTAACAGAGCAGAAAGCAAATTTTCAGGACATCCAGCTAAGAGGCACCACCAGTACACTGAAGAGGATAATTACATCTTGACAAACTGCAAATAAGCTTTAAAAAGAATAAGTCCTGCTTCTCAATTTGATCACAGGAGATGGGGACAGAGAACTCCAAGGAGAAAAATGAACTATAATGAAGAACAGAGTTCCTTATACGTTTTCTTAAGGACAAGAAACAACTGGCTTCATAGTACCCATGGATTTTATCACCCACCAGCCAAGTATGCCACCATCTCAGGCTGTTGTAAAAAAGGCAAATATCTTAGTAAGAGGAGTGCACAGACAGATCTCCTTGCAGTCCACTTAGCCAGGTAGCACTGGTTTTGCATGGCAAGGTTTTGGTAGCAGGTGGGCAATATAGGTGGCTTCCATGAGAAGCTGCTAGAAGCTTCCGTTATGTCCCATAGAGGCAATGACAGTTCCAAGACAGTCCTGCCAATGGCCAAGACTGAGCCTTTGTGGTAATGTCCCAAAGGTAATCTAAGGAAGAAGCAGGAGGAAGAAATGTCAACTTCAGCCAAAGACAAGAATATGTGAGACAAACAACTTTGCAGACACAAAGGTCAGTCACAAAGTAGGGCCGAAGGTGCACCAGGTGCTGAGGCAGAAATTCCCCTACAGCCTGTAGTTAAGATGATGATGATGAAGCAGGTTGTCCCCCTGCAGCCCATGGAGGTTAGAGGAGGAGCAGATATCCACCCTGCACCCGCAGAGGAACGAAGAAGGCTGTAACCCCATGGAAAGCCCATGCTGGCAGGACCTGTGACCCCATGGGGGACACATGCTGGAGCAGTTCACAAAGAGCTGTAGCCTATAGGAAGAACTCCCTATCTGCCATGGGAGGGATCCCATACTGGAGCAGGTGAGGAGTGTGAGGATTCCCCCTCTCAAGGAGGAAGAAGTAGCAGAGACAACATGTGATGAACTGACCACAACCCACATTCCCTGTCCCCTTGCACCACTGGTGGGGGAGAAGGCAGAGAAGTTGGGAGTGAAGTTAAACCTGGGAAGGGGAAGAGGGAAGATGTTTTTAATATTTTGAATTATTTTTCATCATTCTATTCTGATTTGATTGATAATAAATTAAACTAATTTCCCCAAGTCTGTTTTGCCCATGATGAGAATTGGTGAGTGATCTCTCCCTGCTCTTAACTCATGAGTCTTTCACAGTATTTTCTCTCCCCTGACCAGCTGAGTGCTGAAGCAGCTTTGGCAGATGCCTGGTATTCAGCTGGGGTCAACCCACCACACAGGCAAATATTCACAATCTGACTGTTGTGATCAGCATTAGTCAGTAACTGATCCAGCGCATGAACACCCTAGGGACTCAGGAGATTTTCCTCCCTATCAAACGAGCACCTCAAGGGCTGAGCTCTGATTTCCAGCTTAAAGACTTGAAAAGCTTCGAAATTAAGGTGGCTCAGATATGGAGCAGCCCTTAAGAAAGCTCTGCTTTGACAAATTTGCATCTGTTTTCAAATTGCAGCTCTAAATTGTTGTAGCAATCTGTCTGCTGGCTGGGAGAAGTATGACTATCGCATGCCTGCAGATCAAGAGAGATGTTAAGCACTGGACAGAGTCCACATGGCAGCAATAACAATGAATAGCAGGATCAGGGAGAATCCCAAACCAACAACAATCAGGATAGTTTAGTCTAAAAATAAAATGACTAATGAAAATACATGAAAACAGCCTTCGATTAGTCAAAAGGCTGCTGCCAAGAGTAAGGAAGTAATGTAGGCTAGAGAATATTGGCAAATGATAGACCCAGCATCTAAGAGTGATCAATGAGACTGGATTATTAAAGAGTTGACTTGAAAATTTTCTCAGACACAAGCCAAACAGCATGGCCTAGTGGCTGCTGAGCTGATTCTGCTCCTTTCTGCCAGATATTCTTTGAATGTCAGTGTAGTTTCAGGGCTTTCGAGGGGGTTGATGTTTGTTGTTGTTCTTTTCTTTTTCTTAATTGTCAGTTTTTGTATTGTTTCATGGCTGGGAAAATTCTCACACAACAGCACTGAGTCTGTACCAGCAATGGAAGAATTTCATAGAATGGTTTGAGTCAGAAGGGACCAGGTTCCTTCTAGACCAACCCCCTACAGTCAACAGGGACATCCCCAACTAGTTTAGGTTGCTTGTCCAGGCTGACCTTGATTATCTCCAGGGATGTGGTCTCAACCACCTCTCTGGGCAATCACAGAACCATAGAATGTTAGGGGTTGGAAAGGACCTCAAAAGATCATCCAGTCTAAACCCCCTGTGTCCCAGCAGGGCATAAATCTTGCCAGACCAGTTTAAGGCTAGCTCTCCTCCTCCTATTGCGGGTCTGGGAGTTGAGTGGATGAGCAAACACTGGAGGCTTCAGCCCCAGCAAAGCCTTGAGGGCTAGAAGCTTAGCACCACCAAGTCAGGTGTCTTGTGCTCCAGCCTAAGTTGCACTGAATGGCAGCATAGCCTTCCAGTTGTTTTCCAGTGTTTCAGCACCCTCATGGTCAAAAACTTGTTCCTAACACCCAATCTAAATCTCCTCTCATTTCAAACCACTGCCCCTCATCCTATCACTGCAGGTCTTTAGAAACAGTCTCTCTGCAGCTTTCTTGGAGGTCCCCTTCTGGTACTGGAAGGCTGCTATTAGGTCTCCCTGAAGCCTTCTCTTTTCTGGGCTGAACAATGCCAGCTCCCTCAGCCTGTTCTCATAGCAGAGCCATTCCAACCTCGTGATCACTTTTGTGGCTCTCCTTCAGACCCACTCCATCAGGTCCATGTCCTTCCTGTCTTAAGGGCTCCAAAACTGGGACACAGCACTTAAGGCGAGGTCTTACCAGAGCAGATTAAAGCATCAGAATTACCTCTCTTGATCCACTGGTCAGACTTCTTTTGATTGCAGCTGAGGCTGCCATTGCTGTGTTGATCTCAGGAATACACAGCTAAGGCCATCACAAATGCAGGCATTACTCTTCCACGGCTCAGCAGAAGCCGAATTTTATTGTAGACAAAATGTCACAACGTTTATAAAATAGAGTAAGGAAAAACATGCACATTTTCCTTCCATCTCTGACAGGCTTCTGCCATGATTCACATTTTATTTGGGCTCAGGACTTTCAGATGACATTTGAAGACAAAAAAACTTTATGATGGAAGGAAGATTATCAAATGAAATATTTAAAGGGAATTTCTCCAGTTTGCACACATTGAAAAAAATGTTCTTTATATAAGTAGACAGCAGGAAAAGGAGATCATCTTTTAAACAGATAATGCACTAGTTTGTTTGTTGAATACTGTATTCATTTGATGAGACTATTAATGAAATCAATGTAAAACTCATGTGCATGGGGAGGTGTTGAGTTTTGGGGGTTTTTTGGCTTTGTGTCTTCAGGTTTTGTTTGATTTAAATATTTCATGCAGCTTTGATGGGATTTGCATAACTATTAACTGTTTTCAGCAGGTTATAATAAGAAGATCTGGATGGGGAATCACAGAATAGTTGAGGTCGGCAGAGACCTCCCAGATATCCTCCCATCCAACTCTCCGGCTCAAGGCAGGATCACCTGAAACATGTTGCTCCAGGTTGTGTCCAGCCTTTGAGTGGCTCCAAGAATGGTGATTCTACAAGCATTCAAGTTATCTGTGCCAGGTATTCATCCACCCCAACAGTTTAAAGAACAATAACGGGAATTATTATGTATGAGTGGATTTTCCTACATTTTTATTTGTGCCTGTTGCCTCTTGCTCTGACTCTGCCTTCTTCACCACCCTATCAGATGTCTCTACAAATAGGTAATATCCTGTGGATCCCCTCTCTTGGTGGGGGAGATCTCACTGAAAAAAGGATAAAAATTCCTGCTTTCAAGAGGGCTGTTACTGAAATCAGGTCTAGTCAATGCACAATGTCAGGAGCAGCACTTAGGCTGTCCCAGCTATACTGAAGAATGAGTTACTCAAGTGGCACACTACAGCAAAAATAAAGCCCTTTCTAGATCCTGGAATGCGAGAAAAACACAACTGGTATAAGCTTGTGGTTCACCCAGGCTGGCAGAGATAGCTACACATACACAAGCTGGTAATCAGAGGTGGCTGTGAACATTGTACATTTCAGGAATGCTGCAGATGAGCACACAGGAAATTCAGTAAGGACACTTCTGCTAGTCTCAAATGCAAGTCTCAGCGAAACTAGCAACAAAATTCCCACTAACATCACTTGGGACAAAAAACTGGACTTAAGCCAGGCAGCTGGAAATAATAAATGGAATAAGAGAAAGTTCAGATGTTGTAAGTCTGGAATTCAGTCATGTGCTACTGTTTTTACATCTCTGCTCCAAAGGAGTCAGCTCTGCTCAATTCACTGCAAAGTGGATTAGTAGCCATTTTCTTTTTCTCCTTTCTTTAATGTTGGGATATTTATGGATTTGCCCTCCAGACATGACATAGCCTTTCTTCACTTTACAGCTCTGCCAGCAGCATATTTACCTCTGCAGTATCTGTGCATGAAGAGAACTGGACTTCCTTTCAAAAAGCAGCATAATGACTGAATTTTTGTTTAGTGTTTGCTATGTCTGCGTGGGGTACGCATCCTGACTGATCTTTCACAGAATCAAGCAGGTCAGAAAAGACCTCTACAATCATCGAGTTCAACCTATCACCCCAACCTTTCTAATTACCTAAACCACAGCACTAAGTGTCTCATCCAACCTCCTTTTAAACACTTCCAGGGACAATGAATTTGACAATGGCTAAGTTTCTTGAACTTTAATGAAATCCCTGTTTCTAACATCCTAAATTCCATGAAAGCACTGAGACTGATAACTGGGCTTGGGTTGCAATTTGGAGGCACTGTCTCAATTTGCTAACACCCTTGTCTGTAGTCAAGTTGTAAGTTCTGACCAACTTAAAGCCACCCCCAAACCCCTCGTGATGATTTGAAGTCACAGTTCTGTGACAGCTGGGATTGTTTAGCCTGGAGAAGAGGAGGCTCAGGGGTGACCTCATTGCTGTCTACAACTACCTGAGGGGAGGTTGTGGCCAGGAGGAGGTTGCTCTCTTCTCTCAGGTGGCCAGCACCAGAACGAGAGGACACAGCCTCAGGCTGCGCCAGGGGAGATTTAGGCTGGAGGTGAGGAGAAAGTTCTTCACTGAGAGAGTCATTGGACACTGGAATGGGCTGCCCGGGGAGGTGGTGGAGTCGCCATCACTGGAGCTGCTCAAGGCAGGATTGGACGTGGCACTTGGTGCCATGGTCTAGCCTTGAGTTCTGTGGTAAAGGGTTGGACTTGATGATCTGTGAGGTCTCTTCCAACCCTGATGATACTGTGAGACTGTGATTTTAAGTCAGTATTTGATATCTGAAGTCAGAAAACTAAGGAACACTCCAAGGATACTTTCGTGTGGTTAAACCAGACCATCGCAGGCTACCTGCTGCAGAGGTTTCGAACTGAAGCTCTTTGCTGCCCTCTTGAGATAAAAGCAAAACCTGAACACTCGGGGAACCTGAGAAATGAATTGCTATTTCTTTTGCACTCTGCCTTACTCACTGAAGGACACGCGATGCCACATTGCTTTCAGTACATTAAATCATCTGAAACGCTGTGTTTCACTCTGCTCTCCCCAAAAGAGAGATTTACCTAAGTCTGCTTGTTTAAGATTGGTTCTGATTTCACATGAAAATCTCTTTGCAGTGTGTTGTAGGTTGTGAGAAGTCCATGAACAAAGCCAAACTTGAGATCTTCTCTCCATGTTCACTCTGGTACTCTCAGCATTTAGTAGGGAGTTACATATCTCTTGCCAGAGAGGGGTGTGTAAGTGGTTCACTGAGCAACAGGGATGATCTGGGACAGGGTGACTTTCATCACTTGAATTTTTGCTTCAGTTTCTGAGGGACAGAATTTCTAAATTCTCAACCTCATGCAAGTTTATTGCTATGACTCATGCTCTTACAACTGAATTAGTGCACAAAACTCAATCCTGGAGAATTCAGCAGACTCTTCTCATACTTCTTTACTTCGAACCACATTTCTCCTGGTAGTTATGCAGGAAGATACAAAGAGCTTTCTGTCCTTTCACCAGTGGGCTAATCACAGTATCACAGTATCATTAAGGTTGGAAGAGACCTCATAGATCATCAAGTCCAACCCTTTACCACAGAGCTCAAGGCTACACCATGGCACCAAGTGCCACGTCCAATCCTGCCTTGAACAGCCCCAGGGATGGCGACTCCACCACCTCCCAGGCAGCCCATTCCAGTGTCCAAGGACTCTCTCAGTGAAGAACTTTCTCCTCACCTCGAGCCTAAATTTCCCCTGGCGTAGCCTGAGGCTGTGTCCTCTTGTTCTGGTGCTGGCCACCTGAGAGAAGAGAGCAACCTCCTCCTTCTCACACACAGCTTTGTCCTCTTTCCAAACCTATCTTGAGTTGAGTAGTTACACAATCCCCTTATTATAAATATTTTAAGAGGATAAATCTACACATTAAATGCATTCAAGGTATCTTATAAAAGACATTTTTTGTAAGAGACATTCCTGCTACCACCGAAGCAGGGTAGCTGTAGTGCTAATTAAGACAATTCACTAACTACTGTCTGTAAGATTAAAACATCAAACACTCCTGTCAAGGACTTCACAGGGACTCCATGCACAATAGCTCTTTCTAAACTTGTGGAATACGACTAAGAATGGAACCTTTAAGGGAAACTACAATTAGAGCTTTCTAAAACTGTATCTAACACCATCATTTTGTTCTCTGATGCCTCACATTTATTGCCTTTCTACACAAAATACTGTAAAGAATTGGCCAGAGCCTTTTTAAAAAGGGTTTCTCCCTTCCTGCAAAATGGCCTGGACGAGCCAAGCAGAGGATTTTTAGTACCAGCTTTGATCTTACTTTGAAACTAACACAGCAGTACTTACATCATCATTATGAAACTGCATGCTCATAGGCACACAGAGAAATCTAATTTGTAAGATTCTTCTGGGAGTCAGATAAACCAGTCAGAGTTGAAAACACAATCTTCCAGACTTCCATTTTCTATTAATTTCCAGCTTTTCAAGGCTGATTACTCAAATAAGAAAAGGAAATGGAAGAGTGGTTTTTCTTGGTTTAATTTTCTAATGTTTCCAGGGGAAAAAAAAAAAACCAACCTCCATTTCTCCTGCATTTTTTCAAATGCTTTTTAAAAGACAAGAATACTATTTCTAGTAATAAAATGCTTGCCCTGTGAAAACAAACTAACAAACAAACAACTCAGAAAAGACAGTGTTTAGATCCTTAGCATATGCCTAGCACTGTCATGGAATATTTAATGAGGTAAGATTAAACAGGACTCTTTGGAATTCCTTATCACAAAGATATATACAGTTAGCTACATCCATAGTGATGTAAGGCAGCAAATGAAGATTCCTTGCCATCAATGCAAGGTTTAACAGGCCTCTTGAAATACTTGGAAATTCCAATCATCAGATACAGACAGAACTGCTCAGGTTTTATTCCTGATGTTCATGCCAGTC